>NC_092862.1:88536832-88586071 GCF_032062135.1 Pyxicephalus adspersus | reverse complement strand
ATTCCAAATCTCAATACCCAATCTTGGCATAAGTTAGGATTTCATTATATATCCGATCTACCACGGTTTCATTCCTTCCTAGATATTTTTAAGATGTATCAAATAAATCATTTCCTGAGTTCTCTTCCGGAAGAAGAGTTTCTGGTCCCTGCGATATTGTGGCATAGAGCGCAGAGGCTTACACGCACCAAAGGAGGTATTTCAGTGTATTATAATTTTTTCCAAAATAAAAACACTTGGAGTAAAACCCATACTTTTACCACCTGGGAACAGGACTTAAAGATTACGTTTACTCTTTCTCAATGGAAAACTGCAATTAGTTATAGCTATAAAGCCTCTAAATGTACATCACACTGGGATAACTACCAGAAAATCTTATATAGATGGTACAGAACACCATTTAGATTAGCAAAATTTGTACCAGACTATTCTCCATTGTGTTGGAGGCAATGTGGGGAATTAGGTACTTATTTACATATGTTTTGGGAATGTAGGAATATCCGTAGTTTTTGGAATTCTATCTTTGTCCTCATTTCGAGAGTCACAGGATTTTTCACAAAGCCAAACGTGGCATTAGCTCTCTTGAACTTGGGACTGGAGAAATTCCCACTCTGTTACCGTACCATAGTTACTCACGTTCTTATCGCTGCCAGAAGTGCTGTAGTTACAAAATGGAATCACTCAACAACTCCTAATGTTTCTGAGGTAGTACTGAAAATACACTCAAATTATTATTATGAACGTGCCTTAGCATATAGTAATTTCCAAGCCCACAGGTTTCATTCAAATTGGAATGTGTGGGAAAAATTTCTACCCACCATTCATCAAAATAGTCCAAAATTTATTTAGATCTATGTATTCTGCAATGCTGTATATTACAATTTTATTGTCCATTGTGTTCAGTTAGCTTCCTTTCCCTTTCTTAACTGTAATGTCTCTGTGTTATTCATAAGATATTGGATATATTGTATTGCTATATTTACCTAATTTGTCTCTGTACTTTTTCTACTTTGTCTTTTTTTTTCTGTAATGTCTAAAAAATTCTTCAATAAAAATTATTAAAATAAACTAACCCGTCTGTAGTTACCTGGTAATGACTTTAATGACTTGGGATGCTCCCTTTTTTAAGATAAGAACCACATTGTCCTTACGCCAATCCATTGGTACCATGCCAGTGGTTAAAAAGTCACTAGAAATAATGGCTTTGAAATAACTAGGCTCAGCTCTTTGAGGACATGTGGATGTAATCCATTGGATCCTGGTGCTTTGTTAACCTTAATTTTACCCAACTTTTTCTCAATCAGATCAATTTTGAGCCATTGTGACTTTAGGGCAGTGATGATTCTGTTATGAATTTGAACTTGAACTCCATTTTCCCTTGTGTACACAACCCAGAGACATCTCTTAGGGTCTACACGCTTAGATCTGATCTTTTTGCTATAAATATATTTAAAAATAATTTTGGGGTTTGCCTTACTTTCCTTTGCAATCTGTCTTATTTTGTAATTTTGCACATTTTATCTCTTTTTTTACATCTTTTGTTATATTCTTTATGGTTTTCAGATGGTAAAGGTGACCCTTCATTTTTATATTTTTGGAATGCCCTTCTCTTGTTCTTTATGGCTTTATCAGCTGTGAGCCACATTGGTTTTATGTTAAGCCTTTTAAACTTCCCCATTGAAATAATCTTTTCAGTGTGCTTGTGTAGAACAGATTTTAAACATCCCCGTTTCTGTTCTGTGTTCTTTTCATTCCTTTTCAATATTCTCTCCCAGTCCAAGTCACAGAGACCCTTAATATCAAATGTTTTCCTAATGCTACATCTAGCGTCAACAGAAAAATCAGGTGAGAAAGGGGACAACCTTGTCTTGTCCCATTTAGAATATCAAAAGGTTTAGACATATGGCCATTTCCTTTTACACTGGCTGAGGGACACCTTTACACCCACAGGATCCACAAAAACATCATTATTTCCAGCCTAATCTAATTATATGTATGACTCAAAAATAACCAGCTTACTCCATCAAATACTTTTGAGCATCTGTTGATGTAGCGCGGGTATTTCCTCTCTTAGTGGCTTGAACCCAATTGATGACCCTAATTGGGTTATCCCTTGCTTCATGTGAATATACAAATCCCACCTGATCTAGGTAAATTGTTTTAAACAGAAAGGTCGTAACCTATTAGCAAGTATTTTAGTAAATAACTTCAGTTCTTTTTCAGATTTGATAATAAGATCAGCCTATAACTGGCACTGGTATGCCCTTGGTATAATGGTCCCAAAACACATTAAAAAAGTTTTGTAATATACCAAATTATCACCATCATAACCTCGCCATTCAATGTATTTTTAATCACTTTAACTAGCCCTTCTAAAGACAGAGGTTCCAGTGATTTTAAGTGTTCTTTTAATAATGTTGTTTTCTGTAACCCTAGCTATTTTGAAGAATAATTTAACAAATTTTGAATGGGTAAATTTGAAGAGGAAGATGAAAGCAAAGAAAACTGGAGCGGTGGCAAAATGAAACCTGACAACAAATACAATGAGTGAAAACAGGATCAAATCCACTGGCAAAAAATGTATATCCCCTTGATGTTAATATTTATGATTTGTCATCCAATACAATTTTAGAAAAAAATCTCAATCCAAAAAGGATCTCCTTAATCAGCCTCAAAAAGTGTTTGTAACATCAAAAATAACTAAACACTAAACTAACTAAAAAATAAACACAAAAATAACTAAACGCTGAAAATGATATTTCTGTGATGATGTATAGGGTTAAGATTAAAAAAGGACTATAACACAGCAACAACAGGTTACAGTCCATCTTATGATAAATATTCAAATCTCTTTATTAAGTTTTAATTTATTGTAGGTCATAGAAATACAATAATACATAAAATATCTTTCGAACAACCATATCCAATGCTTATATATACATATATATTTTCACTGAAAGTTGTAAAGTAGTAAATGAGAAATCAAGCACGTGAGGATATGCTTCTCAATCCAACTAAAGCATTTTTTTAATCCTCCAAAACATAGTTTGGATTAACTACTAATATACAATCCTCTTCTGAAGGCTCTTCTTTGTCATCTATGGACTTTAAGTCAGTTTTCTTCAGTTCTATGAGAATATGATCCTTAAAAGAAAAATATGTTTTTAGTATGACACCAGCCTTTATAATATTGCAGTGTATGCAATATGTTAACACTTTATAGTGTCACCTTTAAAGTCACCTTGAAACACACTGCTATTTCAGTTTTAACAATCCTGATGCTAAACCCATTGAACATGGACATAAGGTGCCAGCTCTGACAAAGCATTAAAATATTAGCCCCACACAAAATAATAAAAAAAAAAAAAAAAAAATACTGGTTGGGAGTAAGAGGTCCTTTGCTCAGCATAAGCTAGTGAAAAGGAAGGGAACCAGGACGAAGAGCAAGGGCAAAGGACAACATATTAATTAGCTGTACCTGATGTCAGGTTGAAGTAAGCTAAGAAAAAAAAAAAGGGAATGTCTATCTTTGGTTGTAATGCCTTCATGACAGGCATCTCCTGTATTGACCAACCTAGAATAGACCATTTCAGAACTTTACTTTTTTTTTTAGCTATTTCAGAAAATCCCTTGCCAGAAGATTTAAAAATAAGGATTAAAAAAAATGCCACTGATCCTTTTCAAACGTGGCAAGCAAAGCTAAAATGTAAATATATGGCAGTTAACTGGCCATCTGGGTAGAAACAGTGAATGCTTAAAAGGAAGGGGTCAATCAACGGATGCATTCCAGGAAACCTAGATTAGTTAGAATACAGGAAGAAAGAAGTGGAATACCTTGGTGCTATACAACACTGCAGAGGTCAAGAATCAAACTAAAACAGGTTTAGCAGAGGCAGAAGCAGATAGGAATGAACACAAAGAGGGCAAGTTTAAACTCTAGATCTAAAATAATGTTTTGTTGTAATAACTGAAACATTTCATACTTACATAGTTAATTAACCGATGGATTACTTTTTCTATCATTGATTTTCTATAAATCAGATCAGATTCAGTCTCAATGTCACTTTCAATTTCTTTAAGATACCAGTTCACCAAGTCACTTTTAGTTAATTGACAGTCTTCAGCTAAAAGTATACAAAAAAACAAACAAACAAGAGATTTGAAAAGCTGTGTAACTTCTGTTTAACAATGTGTAACTTCTGGAAGAGACATATATGGGATAAATAGAAATATTTCTTTTTATTGTATTAGATGCAGGCAGATTTCCAAAACGTCACTTCCATGGTGTTTAACCAGTTTGTTTTTTTAATGCAGTATTTTTCATCTGGGACTCCATTTCAGCCATACCTTAAGTCTTACAAACTCTTGTCTATAGTTTGTCCTGTTAAAAATAACAGCTGTGGTTGCTGTGTAATTATAGCTACTCCTGTAAAAACCGAAACCTCACTACTGTAAAGCTTTAGTTTTATTCAGTATAGAGAATTGGAATAGTTAAATAAAATATAATTTTACATTTGTTCCTATATAGTCCAATATCAACTCTTGAGTCTCAGAATAAACAAATTTACTCATGGTGTGGAGTTTATTATTTTTATAAGGAATCATAAAATATTCTATATATAAGGCTTTTGCCTCATACCATTGAATTACTTTCACCTTATGTTTTTCCACATTGTCTCAAAGTATGTGACTTTAATTACATACATCAAGCTTGTGACCAACACACCATTGTTCTATCAGATGCACAATTATAGTACTGTGCTAAATGTATACATTTTATAGGTTAGTTTAAAAGATAGAAACTTCCTTCCTGGGTGGTTTCTTTTTAAATATGCTAATCTTTTTGCTGTTATAAACTCGTGAACAATGTAAAAAAATTACAATAGCTATATTTGATTGTTCTCATCTATAGCAAGAAGCCTCTGATCCTTTAGGAGGAAGATAGTCCAGCTTGGACACTATTTGTCTGCTATATTTTATTTCGGATAATTATTATTCTAACATTTTATAAATTTTTCCATTATTTTGTTAGTATCAAAGCAAAATGAAGATAGGGACACATTGCTTTCGTCCAAAAGAGGTACTAAAGTGTGATTTTTTTTTTTTATATTTTATGAAGTCATCCATAGATTTTAGATCCATAGTTGCAACATCCTAAAATGCATATATGGTACATAACACTAAAACTGACAAAAAATGTTAAAAGTTATGTTTGTGTTTTGGAGGTAAGGGATTGGAGAGGTATGCATGCAAATCTTACATTCTTCCATCTTCTGCATGTAGAAGACAAGTAAATTGGAAATTTGCTTATATTCTGAAAAAGACATTTTTAGTGTAGCCGTTGTAGTAGATTTTTCTTTATTTGCTTCATCTTGGTTTGTCTCTATTGCTTCTTTGCTATTGATATCTGGTGTTTCTTTTTCAGCTGCAACAGAAAATGTAAAGCAAAAAGACATAAAATTATCTTTGAGAAGGACAGACACATATATACCTACACAATTTGTAATGCAATCGTATTAAAACATAATTCTAAATTAAGAAGGGATACAAACATAGTACATACCAGGTAAGTTATTACACATACATACTGTAAACTTCCTACATATATACTGTACATACATACTTTAAACTTCTCTTACAACAAAACCAACTAAATATACATATATATTTTTTTAAATATGCATACTGAATTGTTTCTTATAACATTTCTAGTTAGATCAATCCACTGCATATTACTGCATGCTCTTCTCATGTGTTCTTGTTTCTTCTTATTGAGAATAGTTGTTTTACTTTGCCAGAGAATGCAATGTGAAACCAAATGAATTGCTGCATTCATTTGTTTTCACTTTGCATTCTCTGGCACAGTAAAACAATTAATCTAGCAATAGCTCTATGATAATTCCTAATAATCCTGATTATTGAGTTTACCTGTCAGTATAAGCTCCGCGGGGTCTACTCATAGGCTGCTGTTCAATAGACACGAGTGATGCCGCTACTACAATTCCCGCCATCACTTGCGTCTATAAAATGCATGCCCACACATAGGCTGATGGTCTAAAACGCAAGTGATGCCGGGAATTGTAGTAGCGGCATTGTATTGTACATAGCGTCTATAGAAAAGCAGCTTAATATGAACTGCAGCTGGCTCGCTGCAATTCATATTAGGAATTCTTTTGGGGGCCAAAAATAAAAAATAAAAAGACGTGCTGGGCCAGATTTTGCCCACAGGCCAGAGTTTAACACCCCTGTCCTATATCAAAGTTTTACACTACCTGTTGTAAGATGAACTGAATTTCCCCTGGAGAGGTGTGGACTTTTAGTGGTAGACTTGCATTGGAATGCGGACACCTTCCTAAATTGTTTTCTGTCCTTTATTCTTTTACTCAGTGCTGTATATAGATTTGCATTGCCCATACTCTTTCCTAACTGATCGGCACAGACCGACAGACACTTTTTTTCTTATGCTAATCTTGGGTCACTTGACAGTGACTTTACTGTCATCTTGGTCTTCTCTTACCCTGACAGTGCTTTGCTGTACCACCTTTTGAGCAAATTTGTAATGTTTAACACACTCCACCCAGCAAAAAAGTTTAGGTTTTTACATGGTTTTGTAAAACAATTTAAGTTTCATGATTCTTTGGTTACAGTTCACTCCAATTTTTACAGTTTTGAAATTTAAAGCCCTGCGAACAATATAGGGGCCTGCTATAGCTAGGTTGTTAAGTTTGTTATTCTTTTTGTATGTTTTTATTTAAGGCAATTTCTTAATAAATTATAAAACATGACCATTAGAACTGAATTTTACAACTTAAACCATAGTGTAGCTGTGTTTTCACTATGCACCTATCCATACATCCTGGACCTTTAATTACCTTTAATTTCTGGTTAACAGATTAAGGTCCTTTATTGCCTACTGCTCACCACCTACTTCCTATTACTATAAATCCTGCTCCTCCTTGTACAATCACATGGTTTACCCTATAATGTATGGATGCAGAGAAATATAGTCTGTCAGATATTGTTTTTCTATTCTACTTTAGGCTTCACTTAGTCACATTAATAACTTACCATCAAACTGGCGGAGATGGGGTGAAATCATTGTAATACAATATGCAAGCACATTTGGCCTATAAACATTCTGTACAACACCTATTTTATAGTCTGCATTCAGTCAATTACCTGATTACCATTGGACTTTGTTTTATTTCATTTTGAATACAGTTAGGCTTTAACTGATTGTCTCCCATTGCCATTAGAATTAAGGTACAACAGGACACCCCCCCCCCCGGGGTAGCAGAAAATGACAGGGGACACTTTGTCCAGAGCCAGAGGTAGAGTGTGGTTAAATGAATGGGCAGCCCGATCCAGATATGTGATTTTAGAAAAAGTGGGGTTTAGTGAGGAAAGGTAGTTGGGGAATAAAAAGTGTGATCAAAGTTTAGACCTAAGGCACACTAGGCCCTGTCACTGATGATATTGTCACTGGTAACAGGTATGAGAGGGCCCCAGGAATTCTCCTGTCATACAATCATCAGGTGCACATAGTGGGTGCCCCACTTTACTTTGTGGCTCCCATCTCAGTGGATATACAATTTAGAGATTAGGACTTGCTGGGATACCCGTGAGAACTTGGTTAAGATGAACATTCGTTGTGCCCATAGGCACACTGTGTCAAGTCGAGAGCAAGAGAAGACTTACTTGTATCCTGCGGTTTCACACACTCTGATGAGGCATCGGGTGGTTCATTAGGTCTCTGTCAATGGCAATCAGATCTCAAAAGAATACCAATTAATTCTTCCCCCTGCTGGAAAAGGTCAGCTCACAGTAGATTGCTGCAGCTCCGCTTCCCACAAGTTACACCCTGACAGGTATGAAGATAAACTTAAAGCTGTGAGTTTGGCAACATTTTGTCCCAGTCTGCATCCAGTATAGTTAGTTTTGTGGGGTGCTCTTAGAGCTAAATTACTTGTGTCCAAATCATTGCCTGAGAAAAGCGTTTGTTCCTTCATTAGGCACGGTGGCTCAGGGGTTAGCACTCTGGCCTTTGCAGCGCTAGGTCCTAGGTTCGAATCCCAGCCAGGACACTATCTGCATGGAGTTTGCAGGTTCTCCCCGTGTCTGCGTGGGTTTCCTCTGGGTGCTCCGGTTTCCTCCCACATCCCAAAAACATGCAGTGAGGTTCATTGGCTTCCCCCTAAATTGACCTAGACTACATTAATGACATATGACTATAGTAGGGACATTAGATTGTGAGCTCCTTTGAGGGACAGTTAGTGACACAACTCTGGACTTTGTACAGCGCTGCGTAATATGATGGCGCTATATAAATACTGTATAATAATAATAATAATAATAATATCTGTCAAAACAACTGTTGTTCAGTAGCCCGATGGTATGCAAAAGTGGCAGGAGCCCCATTGAAACACAGACCCACACTGCTACATTTTTGACAGATCTCAGCCCCCAGAGACAAGTGGAGTTATTAAACAGTTTGTTATACAGTTTACAGAAAGACGCAGTGCCATCTGCTGGTGGCCAACAATCATGCGCACAAGATAGTTTAATAGCAAGTGACTCATTATAACCAAGTGAAATGTACTTTAACCTGTACAGACTGAGCCTATGCGATTTTACATGTTTTTAACCTTTTAAATAATAGTTATAAAAATAAAAACCATGAATGTATGTGTTCATATTTATTTTATTGAGATTTTTATTGATAATAGTTTTTATTATTAGATAGTATGGCTGCATTTTGTGCCCTATATAAAAATTTCAGGTTTACTGTACGGTCAGGTAAAAATATGACATCACAAAATTTCCCAAATTCCCCAAAATTGTTCATCATTTTATAAATTACATACACACACACACTATATACACTCATATGTACATATACACACTTTTATTGCTTATCAAGCATGAAAGCTGCTTTGCCTTTTTGATGAAAGCAGAAGGAATGTAGGCTTGGAATAAGCTTGTTGAAATTGAACTGAAATATTAACCTCCCAAGCGGTAATCCAGAGTGTGGCTCGGGGTGAATTACACATACCAAAAGCAGTAACCCCGAGCCACACTAAGGGTAGAATTGCCAGGAAGTTTCAAGTCTTACCTGATCCCCACGAGCCCGCAGCTTCCTCCATCACTGCCCGCAGCGTCCTCCGGTGATGCCTGGCATCTTCTTCCTGGTCGGCATCTGCGTCCCTGGTGTGTTAACGTTCGGCCAGGGGAAGCAGAGGTCGGTCGGGCTGGGCAGTGCAGTGTGTGGCTGAAGAGCAGGACCATGTGGCTGGGAGGCAGGACCAGGCAGGAAATTTAAAATTATAAAATTTTTTAAATGTACTGTTTTTACATTAATATATACTATCATTCAGACTGCCAGGGAGGTTAAGGTCAACCCTCAAAGTGCCACACCAGATGACCTGAGTACAGGTGTGGTGCAAGGAAATAGACTGATAAGAAGCAGATGCTTCTTATCAGAGTGGTTCCCAGCTACGCTAGAAGTCCCTACACATTTTCCCACTCAGGAAACCAGGATAAAGGAATTGAAGTGGAGAAAATAAAATTACATCCAAAAAATAACAGGTACATCAATCCCATTTTTTTTCTGTCACCACATCAAAGAAAAGGTATTTAACCCCCGGCGGTCTAATTATGTTCATATTTTGTCAAAAGCGGTACATTGTTTTGCGTGGAAATTTGTGGTTTATTATTTTAGGCCTGTAATTCCTAGGAATAACTAGGTATGATAAAGTTTAAAACACAAATCCTAAATTATAATATAATAAATTATCAATAATTTTAAAAATAAAATTATCAATAAATTAAACTAATAAAAAATTAAACTTTTTTTAAATTTGTCCAAACAACAGCACAATAGAAAAAACTTTTGGATTTATTATTTGGATTTAATTTTTATAACTTTTTTACTGTGATCAATGTTTTAAAAGCAGATTACAATGTAATCTGTTTTTTAAATTTTCCACCCGACCACGCCTCCCCAGCGTGCCGAAGCTTAATGCAGCACATTGATCGAGCCGAGGATGTGATTCAGAAGCGAGCCGGGGATCGCTAAAGGACACCACTGGATTGAGGGGAACAGGTAGGATTTTTTTCCTACCCCAAGTGTGGCTCGGGGTTACTGCTTTTAGTATGTAAATTTCACCCCGAGCAACACTCGGGAATATCGCCAAGGTGGTTAAGACTGCTGCATTTTTTTTTCATTGTGACAATCTCAGCTGGGCCTGATGATTCTTGTTGGATCCACTATAGCTTCATAGCTTCATAGTCCGAAAGGTTGAAAAAAAAAAAATGTCTATCAACTTTAACCACTAGGGAAATAAAAATATCCCGGGTAAAAACCCTATAGGCATAGTTGATCCAAAAGGAAGGCAAAAAAAAACCCTGGTTCAATTTGCTCCAACAGGGGGGAAAAAAAAAAAAAAAAAAAAAAAAGACTTCCTTCCTGATCCCATGAGGCAATGGAATGTTCCCTGGATTAAAAGTCTCTGTTGTATTTACTTTAAAACTTTAATACCCAGGTAAAATATGTGCTTCTAGAAAAGCATCAAGCGTTTTCTTAAAGCAATCTATAGTAGTTGCTGAAACTACTTCCTGAAGGAGCCTATTCCACATTTTCACAGACCTTACAGTAAAAAATCCCTTCCTTAGCTGGAGATAAAATTTCTTATGCAAAGATTGCCCCTTGTCCTTTGTAATAACCTTAGAGTGAATAATCATTAAAAAAGTTCTCTATATTGACTCTTTATATATTTATACTGGGTGATAATTTCTTTTATTAGTTTAGTTGTCCTCTGCACGCTCTCCTATTCAACAATATCTTTTTTTTTTTTTAAAGGTTTAAGGTTATTTATCAATATTAAAAGTCAATTTCCAAGTGTCAGTCCAATCAAACCGTGCATGCAGGTCTGCTTAAAGATTATAGACATTCCTAATGCTTAATACTTACATAGTTTTGTGTGATCCGCAAACACAGAAAAGGTACTTTTCATCCCAAACGCTACAAAATTTATAAAAATGTTAAACAGTAGGTCCCAACACTGAACCCCGGGATACACCACCAATAACCTTAGACTATTTAGAGTATGAATCATTAAATCATTGCTCCCTGTTTTCTGTCAATTTGCAGATTGAATTCTCTAAACCTACAGACCCTAACTTGCATATTACCATTTTTGGGGTACTGCGTCAAATGCTTTTGCAAAGTCCAAGAACACTATATCAACTGCTACTCCACTGTCTAGCCGTTTACCTACTTCCTCCCAAAGGGAGAGTAAATTTGTTTGACAGCTTCTGTCTTTCTTAAATTCATGCTAGCTATCACTTTATAATATTTTCTAGCAGAAACTCCTCTATGTGGTTCTTTATCAAACTCTCCAGGACCTTTCCAACTAAAGAAGGTAAACTTACCGGTCTGTAGGCATTGCTCCCTTTTAACCTCCTGGGCGGTAACCCGAGTGTGACTCGGGGTAGAAAAAGAAGCTAAAAGCGGTAAGCCCGAGTCACACTCGGGGTAGGTAAACCTATGGGGAAAAAAAACGATAAATTGAGTCCTACCTGATCCGCAGGCGTCTCACGTCGTCTTTTGCGTCTTCTCTCTTCCTTTGGGTCTTCTTTCCTCTTCCTCCTGTGTCTTCTGCACTCGATGAGTTACCGGAGAGTTCCCAGGTGATGTTGGTGCGTGTGTACGTTGCCAGTGGGGCGGGAAATTCAAATTTCATTTGTATTGCATTCAATACAAAATAACTGTATTGAATGCAATACAGTGGATTTATATGTAAAAAAGGAGTACATTGTCTTGCATGAACATTTATTTTATAGTATATTATTAAAGTACATTTTTTTTTTTAAATTTATAAATTAAAAAAAAAAAATGTAATTTAATATTTTGACATGATTGTGTTTCCAACTTTATTTTATACCCATTGTATTATACTGTACAATACATTTTTGTGAACAATGTACCGCTTTTAGACATAAATCCAGGCAGAAATGAACCGCCCAGGAGGTTAAAAGATAGGAACCACCCATCACACTATGGGATGCCCATAAAGCAACATTACGGGGTAATATGATAGAAATTGCCTCACGTCTAAAGAAACATCGGGCTCAAAGAATTATTGAATTACGAAGGAGGTTAGCAAATTTGGAAGCTCATTTGAAACAGAATCCATCTAAACCTCAATTCAAAGAAGCACAGCAGACCAGGGGGGAGCTGTATGCTCTTTTGGACTATCAGGTGGAAAAGCAAATCCGTTGGTCCCGTAGTAATTTTTTTGTGAGAGCGAATAAACCCGGACCAATGTGCTTAATTTCAGAAGTTCCCACACGGCAACAATTAAACTAAAACTCGCTAGAGGTATATTGACGGCCAACCCCAAGACCATCTGCAAACAATTTAAAAAAATTATTTTCAATGTCAATGGGTCCAGTGCCACGTTTTACAGCTTATAAGCTTTTCTCAAATTTGAGTCTTCCTACCTTAACATCACAAATGGCCTGAGATGATAGAATCTGACATTTTGCCAAAGGAGATCCTGGCGCCTATTAAATCTCTAAAAACTACCAAGTCTCCAAGGCCAGATGGCTTTTCAGCTCAGTATTATAGGAAGTTTTCAGCAATATTAGCCCCTAGACTGGCTGAAAATATTTAAGGGAATATCCACACCAACCTATGTCACCGAATTTAGCTCATATAATGATGATTTGGGATGAGCGAACAAGATTTTTAAGTTCGATCTTGTGGTGAATCAGGCTTTTCTCACTTACCGAACATGTAAATGAGAACAGCCTTGTGATTTGCCATGAGGTTGTGTTCTCGCCAAACTAACAAAAAAAGCAGGGGGCGGTAACGGCAACTTTCCGGTGGGAATCACGACTGGGAGCGAATCAGTTGCTCCCAGGATGCATAGCAAGGCCCAGCAGCCAATCAGGAGAGATCTGAGCACCGGCATAATATACAGGGAAGGAGGTAGGGGTTAGTCACTACAACTTGTGTTCTGTGTGAAGGATAGAAGCAGGGAGAGACATGCATTGTGACGGACAGTTTAGGAGCCTTCTGTATATCTGTATATATACAGATATTTCAGTTTTTGATGCTACCTGTTCCTATTTACTAAAGAAGCCTGTTGGTTCCATAAAAAAATTCTGTCCTATCAAAAAAATACAGATATTTAAGTATTTGATACCTCCTGCCATTTACCAAAGAAACCATATGGTACAGGTACATTTTTGCCCAAATAAGTAAAAGATAAGCAGTAGACTCGGGAAGGCGTGGCGTTTAGCGACCTGCAGCATCTGGCAGGGGGCATATGCCTCGGGAGTCCACCATTATAAGTCAGCAGCAAACTGTTGGAGGCAGCAGCACAAGTTGTCAAACATGTCTGAGATGTGTATGGAGCACCTGTATGCTGGTAGATGTATTGAGAGGGCGGAATACAATCATACAGCCACGTCATGTGGACAGCATTGTGGACTGGGTCTCAGGGGCCTTAAGTGCAGAAGACTCTTCTGCAGCAGCAACCAGCACAGCCATGACAGGAGCAAAGACATGAGTTAGCGTGGCTAATGTGCCTGTACCTCCTGATGACTCACCCTTGTTGTTTGATGAACAGCCTGAGGATCTGTGCGAATTTCAGAAGAGGAGGCAGACCAAGAGCCTTGGAAAATGTGGTCAGCACTTATTGGATGAGGGTTCTGGATCAGTGGCTTCATGTGCAGAGATTGGCATAAAAAAAATGAGGATGATGATGACTGATGTTACCAAGGAACCACTGATGCGTGTAAGGGCTAGCAGCAGTTTTGAAACAGATGTAGAGAAAAGGCAGCAGCAGCAACAGACTTGGGATGGAAGGGGGTCACAAATCTGCCTCATGTGTGTCCCAAAAAAGGGACAGATGTTAGATGATGTGGCCATGGGGGAGATGGAGCAGACGCAGGGCACCCAGCAGACACAGGCAAAGAAAAAGAGCAGCAGAGTGGTTGCACACACCTCTCCAGTGTGGTCCTTTTTCACGCTGAGAGACGATGACGGGTGCATAGCAAATCGGCATCCTGTGCTACAAGCAGATCCGCAGAGGGCAGGCCGGATCACATTTGGGTACAGCATCCCTGTTTGGGTACAACATTTCCCACAAGTGCAAGAACCACAAAACAAAGTGGGAGCACTACTTGCGTTCTCTTGAAGGAGGTGCAACCACGTCATCGTCTCTTTTTCCACCTCCATTGACTCCTTCTCCACCTCCAATTGTCATTGCTAGTACGTCTAGGTATGTTGCCAGCCAGACTTCCAGCTGCGAGGAAGTATCAGCTTCTGCCCGCAGGTTTCATGGTGTCAGCTGACGTTCATCGCCACAAGATGGGTACTCCAGTGACCCCTTCAGCTCCCCTAGCTCCCAGTTCTTTCAGCCCACTCTACCGCAGTTCTGCGCAAGGCATCAGGCTACGGGCCCAACCAACAAAAGAGTCATTGAACTCAATTCACGTCTAGCCAAACTATTGGCCTTGCAGCTACTGTCATACAGCATTGTGGACTCGGCTCCCTTCCGTGACCTGATGGCCTGTGCCGAGCAGTGGTGGAATATACCAAGCAGGCATTACTTCTCCTGCACAGCTGTACCCAGTTTACATGCACATGCAATGGAAAACCTCTCCCGGGCACTGGCATTCTCAGTGTCGGCCAGCAGCGGAGGACACTGTGGTTAAGCAGGCACGCCACTACGGCTCCCTCAAGCAGACGCGTTGCTGAAACTGGTGTCTTTGGGGGAGAAAAGTCTTACCGCAAAAGAACTCTTGTTCGCTTTGTACTGTCACGGATACCAGGGAGGGGAGGGAAACAGAAAGGTAAATACAAGGGACTAGGCCTCCAATGGCTAGCGAAAAGGGAATGGTCACCCCTTACAGACACCCTAACCTAGCCCTAACTCCTGACAGTATGAATATCCCCTGATGGCGGGAATACTCATACACGGGAACCTAGGCCCTAGTAGCCCTGCATAGCCCTAGGAGTAGTGACTGGGCTTGAGACTACTGGTTCCTTCCCTGATGAAAGAACCAGTGTCTTCCTGAGGCCTAGTAACAACCAAAGAACAACAAAACACCAAAAGTAGTTCAACTTAATAGCAAATAGAGAAGCAGGAACTCTGAAGAGGACAACACACCAGCTCTTCACATCCCAGGAGTGAATATAAACCGCATAGCATGAAGTGTGAGGCCAGACTAAATGGAGGAGCAGTAATGACCATCAGCTGCAGCTGATACAAGGGGTGTGGTCATTAGAAACAACAAACACAAAGTAAAAACAAAGAGACAGCCAGATAACCTCACGTGCAGCTTGTCTCACAGATCTTCTAACTTCAGTCACAGAAGGGACCAATACATGTACAGAGAGGTTGAGGCTTGGTTGACGTCCTCACGGGGAACAGGCAACGTAGTGTGCTACAACAGGGACAACCATGTGGTCGCGTTGCGCATGGGCTGTATATCACATGTGCCCTGCATTGCACACGTACTGAACCTGGTGGTGCAGAGGTTCCTCTGCACATACCCAGGACTGCAGGACTTACTGAGAAAGGCTCGCTCCATCTGCAGCCATGTCCGCCATGGTGCTTAGCAAGATCCAGTGCCAACAGAGGTCGCCACTGCATAGACTCATTTGTGACACTGACTAGATGGAACTCCACCCTGCACATGCTCCAGCATCTGTGTGAGCAAAAGCTAGCCATCCACCATTACTTGGTCAGTGTGGTGCATTGAGGCAGCAGGCCCCCTGGTACAGCCACACAACTGAGTTATTTTACCAGTGACCAGTGGCTGCAGATGCTGTGCAAGCTAATGGGTCCCCTTTGAGCAGGCCACAAATGTGAGTCGGGAACGGTCAGGCTGGAACAACATCATACCCATCATCTTTCTGCTTGATAATACCCTGCATGGCCTGATGGAAAGTGGAGATGGGAGAGGAGGGGAAGAAATGGGGAGGAGGATGAGGGTGACATTACATTCCATAGCACACAGCCAGCATCAGGAGGAGCAAGAAGGGACACTGGCCAGCTTTAGGGGTTTCAAGAGGAAGAGGAAGATGTTGAGAGAGACCATGTTGTGGCTGCTGGACAGGACACGTTCAACCCGCATTTGTGCTGTCATGCCCCAGGCATTGTGCGGGTGATGGACCAACAGGAACTGCTGCAGCTTGAAGAGCAAGATGTTTTGGGGCCTACTGAGGGACAGGAGGAGGATGAGCCCAGGGAACCCCCCTTTCATATGTATCCACATGTTGCGATGCCTACAGAGGGACCCTCGCATTTACAGCATCAAAAGCCTGGATGATTACTGGCTGGCCACCCTTCAGGATCACCACTACAAAGACAAAATGTCACAGTTTCTACCCAACCCAGCACAAGAGAAAGAAAAAGGTGACCCACCTGAGCAGAATACTATGCGACCGGCTGTGTGAGGAGTTTCTGCACACCACATTCCACACAGGGAGCTCAGGCTCTATGAAGCGCAATGGTGCACGATTACGTTGGCTCTTTTCCGGCTGGTGGTGGTGGTGTTGACGACAGCAGTTATGAGCAGGTGGGTTAATAACTATCATACCCCCACTGCAGATGTCAATGATTGACTGACACAAGGTCTCACTGGCCAACCAAGATGCCTCTGTTAACCCACACTGCTCCTGTGCAGAGTCTGTGGCTGCCTATCACCAACACCCCGTCAGCTGAGCCTGCCTCAGTTGAGTTTTTCGGCTAGTTATCGCAACCTCCAGGGGTGGTATTTATCGCCAATGTCATGCTTGCTACTGTGCAAGCTAGCAATATACTTTACATTTCTGCTGCTTTCGGGAGGCCAACAAACTGCAGATGAAAACCCCCGGTACTGCCACACGGATAGCTGAAAAATTAGGCAAAGGCAACGCTACCTAAGTATTTTAGGATTGAAGGTTGGCATTCATGACATCCACTTCATAATGCAAACTAGCAATATCATCTACCTTCCTATCGCTTTTGGCACCATAGACCACAGCAACAGTGCCGGCACACAAAACATCTTGGTCTGGCCCTTCTACGTTTAATCACAAATTTCAGATATTTGTATTACACACTTCTGGGCGGCATTCACGATGAACTACACCCAGCTCTAGAAGCCAGTTACCAATGCAGTCCCCGCTTCGTGTCAGGGTCCACTGCCTCCTCCTGCTGCTGCTTCCACCTGTCAGTACTCCATTCAGTAAAATTGTACACTTGTGGTTGGCACTGACGATGCACTACACCCAGCTCTAGATGCCAGTTACCAATGCGGTCCAGGCTCCGTCTCAGGGCCCAACCACTTCTACTGCTGTTGCTGCTGCCGCCTGTCAGTATTCCATTCAGTAAAATTGTACACTTCTGGGTGGCATTGAGGATGCACTACACCAAGCTCTAGATGCCAGTTACCAATGCTGCCCCCTCTCTGTCTCAGGGCCTGCACCTCCTCCTCCTGCTGTTGCTGCTGCCGCCTGTCAGTACTCCATTCATTAAAATTGTACAGTTCTGGGTGGTATTGACGATGCACTACACCCAGCTCTAAATGCCAGTCACCAATGCGGTCCGTGCTCCATACCAGGCCCACTGCCTCCTCTTCCTGCTGTTGCCGCCTGTCAGTACTCCATTTACAAAAATTGTATTACACACTTCTGTGTGGCATTGATGATGCACTACACCCAGCTCTAGATGCCATTTGTGTAGAGGATAGACGCAAGGAGAGTCTTTTTAATGTGACAGGGACAGTGTAGGAGCCTTCTTAGTTCATAGTTGGCTGCACAGTTCAGTGTTTATAGGGAATTTTCTTTTACATGAGCTACTAGCTAGTCAGTTTTGTTAAATTGTCAGTAGTCGGCACATTTATGCCAGTTATATTGTGTGTATTACACTCTTAGGTGCTGTTCACTGACTGCACATGCACTCAAGGTACAATTATGGTTACATTCACTAAAGCTAAATAAAATCAATTGCAGTTCCCATTTACCAAAGAAGACTGTTTGGTACAGTGAAATTTCTGGCCTACTTTAAAATAAATAGTTTTATTTATTTCTTTTAACTACATTAGCAATTTATTTGGAAATGGACAATTGTACAGTATTGTACAAAATGCCCAATAATTTGAAACAGTTGTAATAACACAAACCAAAGTAGCTATAATTTATACAATGATACTTTTTAACTAGTGTTGGTCAAATAGCTCAGTTTTAGAATCGACCGCTATTCGGTCGAATAGAGCAAAATTATTGGGGTGAACAAACGTCGAATTCGAACTGCATTAAAGTCATGGGGGAAAAATTTTGGTTGTTTTTCGTGACTGTGCAGAGCTTCTACAGCCTATAAATACATTTAAAAAGACATGTCCAGACTCCCCGGCTCTGCACAACACTGTACAAGTAAAAAAAAATAAATAAATAAGCAAGGCTTTTTTATGTTGCTGGCAAGGCCATTTTATGGGGGGGTCAAGGGAACATGCTGGATTTTATACAGGCCTCCGAGTAGAGGCAGAGAGGGACAAGAGGGGGTTCCTCCGGTCCAATTAGCCACCAGGTTTCATCACTCCATTACAAGCTTCAGAGTACAGGCAGACGTCCCTGAGGGGGGTCTTTCAGTCAAAAAATTAGCCAGTTACACAGCTCTGTTACAAGTTATATAGACCTCACAGGAGAGGGGACCGCATTAACTGGAATCTTGAGCTGGGTGTAGTGCATGGTCAATGCCACCTAGAAGTCTGTAATACAATTTTTGTAAATGGTGTACTGACAGTTGGCAGCAGCAGGAGGAGGAGGAGGCGGTGGGCCCTGAGACGGAGCAAGGACCACATTAGAGGTGTAGCTTTTGGAGACATGAATGGATGAACAAGATTCCCACTGTCCCTACAGTGGCAGTGGGCCCTGAGAGAGTGTGGATGGCATTGTTACTCCTCCTGCTCTTACTGCTGCCACCTGCCCAGTACCCAGGTCTAGATGCCAGACTAGATTCAAGCTCAACAGGGTCTTCTTTTCAGCCGATTCCGCGAAGCCCGTTCCCTTTCATTGTGGTTCGCTGCATAGTAGGTAGGGACAGATTGGAATCTCGTTCATCCATTCATGTCTCGAATAGCTACAGCTTCTACACTGTCCGTATAGGTGATGGCCTCAACCTCTAATGCCGTCCTTGCTCCGACTCAAGGCCCTCCGCCTCCACCTCATGCTGTTCCTGCTGCCGCCTGCCCAGTACACAGCTCTAGATGCCATTTTTCAATGTCCACGCTTCGTCTCAGAGCCCATCGCCTCCTCTTCCTGCTGCACCCCCCAGGCTTGAGCAATATGAGTGTTAGCACTGCAGGTCGTGCCGGCGCCGCTGCTCCTAATTGAAGGCACGGGCGCCGGGGCCCATCTTTCAGGTAACCCCACTACCTGTGTTCCACGCCTGTGTTTCCTTCATGCTGAGACTTGCTCTGGTGTTTGAGCTGGCGTGGGTGTGTCTCTCTTAATCTATGAGGTAACACATACACGCCCTCTGTTTTCTACAGCCTATGGCTGGTTTCCTGCAGCACTCTCAGTGCTAAGGTGTTTTCTCTGTTTTGCCTTGCTGTGTACCAGACCATGCTTACGTTTTTGGACTTAGCCTGTTTGCTGCCTGACCCTGACCTCGGATTACGTTTTTGGACCTTGCCTGATTGCCGCCTGACCCTGACCTTGGATCTTTGTTTCTGGACTTTTGGCCACGCAAGCCCCTCGGTGCTTGCACTGGGTTTCCTGACTCCTGTGGTCAGCTGCCACTGGCCTGGGGATTGCTCTGGAGTAGCACCTGGCAGCTACCCCACAGCCCAAGCCTATCCTCACCCTCAGAGGCTCTAGCGAAGACCAGGTAGCGGCTTAGTCATGCCCCTCTGGAGCGTACCCAGTCAGCGGCACAGTGGGTCCACACCCGCTTATATATCGGAAGGTATACTTCTGATGAACCAGCTGATTTGAGTGGCTGGTGTCTTCAAGCAGAAGTGTAAGTGCATGTCAATCACATCAAATTGGTGCAAATCTGAGTGTCACTGTAGAAATTCCCTTCTATGATGTCCCAGTGCACATTAGGAGTTGGGAACTCTAGCACTTCACCAGCTTTGAATCCAACAGGCATGACCATGTTCCATATCACCAGACATTTGGGGCTCAGCACCTCGGTGAGCCAAATAAACAGGTGGTCCAGGTTGGTTTTCTACATTTCCAATGATTGTTTATGATACCTGATAACATCCTATATACAGGAGTTGATGATGACAACGTCGGGCTGAAGTCCCTGTTCGAAGTCGGCCAGCACGCTCTCTATGTACTACGAAGAGACACGGGTCAGGAAATAGAACCATACAAGGTGGTGGTCAGTTCTGTAGTGACGCACTTTGCAGTAAGTTATGCACTTCTGCATTTCACCCAGAGATCCCCCAACGTGTCGTTTGTAAATGACATCTCAGCCTTCCTTTTGAGCTGGATCTCAGTCCGAAACTCATTATTCTGCAGTATTTTCACAAGATCTTTGTAAACGGATCTTTGAATGGAGTCTCCCAGGATGGCCACATACTTGTTGTGGAGAAGTCTCCGGATGTCTGCGGAGTTTAATAACTTCATGGCTCAATGTGGTGATCCAGGACCTCTCGGTTCCCATTACACATAACGGTGCCTCCCATCTCATCCCTCCGACATACAGAGGGACTGCTGCCCCACATCTCAGTTCCGGGGTAAACAGAAATTTAGTCCAATAATGCTTCGTACCAACTGAGATGGAGCAAGGACGGCATTAGTGGTTGAGGCCATCACCCATATGTACAGTATAAAAGCTGTAGCTACTGGAGACATTGCTGTGTAGGGGACTGCCTTTTCCTATCTTCTAGCTGTAACTGTAAATGCAGCATGGACAGCATTGTTAACTGGCATCTACAGCTGGGTACTGGGCAGTCAGCAGCAGTAAGAGCAGGAGGAGGAGGTGGTGGGCCCCGAGATGGGAGTGTGGACAGCATTTGTAAGTGGCATCCAGGTTTGGTTACTGGGCAGGCAGCAGCAGTAACAGCAGGAGGAGGAGGCAGTGGGCTCTGAGACGGAGTGTGTACTGCATTAGTATCTTGCATCTGGAGTTGGGTACTGGGCAGGCGGCAACATCAGTAACAGCAGGAGGAGGAGGCAGTGGGCTCTGAGACCAAGTGTGGACGGCATTAATATCTTGCATCTACAGTTGGGTACTGGGCAGGCAGCAGCAGTAACAGCAGGAGGAGGAGGTGGTGGGCCCTGTGACAAAGCAAGGACTGCATTAGAGGTTGAGCTCATCACCTCTATGGACAGTGTAGAAGCTGTAGCTATTGAAGACATGAATGGATGAATGAAATTCACACTGTCCACAACTACTATCTAGTGAAACCTCATAAAAAGGAACGGGGTTGGCAGAATCAGCGGAGAAATACAGACATTTTTTTATCATTTGTGGATATCTAGCAAGTGCTATCACCGTTAAATATCAGTATTTGTTTTAGATAAATACATACATTTTTAGAGGTTTTACAATAGATACCAAGTGCTATCAGAATTAAATATCTGTAATTTTTGGGGAGAAATACATTAATTTTTATGGCTTTGGGGATATATAGCAAAGTAGGATCAGAATAAAATATCTGTATTTTATAAAGAGAAATATAGGCATTTTTATGGCTTTTAAGTATAAATGAATAGAGAGAAAAGAAAGAGGTTTGAGGCTCATAGGTTTTTCATGCAAAAAGTGAAGCGTATTGATTGATATAATTAATATAATTAAAAGCCATATAGAGGTGGCTCAACATATAAACACATTCATATAAAGGAGGAGGAGTAAAACCCTTTTTTATACCAATTTTTATGGCTTTGGCGATGTACAGCAAAGTAGGATCACAATGAAATATCTAATTTTTTTATCGATAAATAAAGAAATTTTTATGGTTTTTGTGATAGATTGCAAGAGGTATCCTAAATTAGGATAATTAAGAATAATAAAAATTTCTGTAAAAAAATACAGATATTTCATTTTATTACCACTTGCCATCATCTATCCAAAAGGACAGAAAAATGTCTGTATTTCTCTACAAAAAATACAAATATTTAATTATGAATCACAGCTCCATTACAAGTGATAAAGGCCTCAAAGTAGATAGAGGCAGAAAGCCCTGAGGGAGGTGCTCTGAAAAAAAATTAGCCAGTTACACAGCTACATTGCAAGTTATCGGCCTCAGAGACAGTAGAAGTAGAGGGCCATGAGAGGGAGGAGTAGAAGGATATGCAAAAGGCTGTGAAATTGAAAATGCTCTTCCCATCAAGGTGTCAGCAGGCAGTGCAGCAGTTGATGACTAACAGTTCACTCTGCAGAGGGGGTGTTGAAGTCGTTGCTAATCCAAGCCTTTTTCATTTTAATAAAAGCGATTCGGTTGACATTTTCTGTGGAGAGCCAAATCCGCTTGTCACTCACTACACCCACTGCTGCACTGAACGTTCTTTCAGAAAACACTTGCGGCTGGGCAGGCTAGGATCTAAATGGCATTGCTCAAGCTTGGATACCCTGTAGCCCAGTGGGTCCTGGCTTTGCAGGTTGCAGATGTCCCATGTAGAGCTCAAGTATTCCTGCACCATGACTAAGTAGCGCTGCTGAGTGTCACTGGCAATTGCTGTATGCGGGGATCTTTGGCTATGCACTCCTGCATGAAGGCTGTCATGTAGCTCAAAGTTCCCACAGCTGAGGTAATTCTGGACTCACACTTTTGTGGGTCGAACAGCAGCACAGGCTCATCCTCATCCTGCGATCCAAGGAACATGCCACCTTGTGTTTGGGTGGATGGATTCCAATGTACCCTCAATATCCTCCTCTGCCCCTTCCTCCCCTTCTCCCATCCCTACAATGTCCTTCATCCTCTTCCACGTCCTCCTCTTCCTGGATTTGTGTTGCACTATGCCTAGTAGGCACGCTTGTCCGAGATGTTTGAAATGTCATCTCTTGATGCAGTGTCTGCTTCGCGTGTCGTGTACGAGATCCACCATCATCTGTTCCAGCAGGCATATGATAGGAATGGTGTCACTGACACTTGATCCCTGCTGATCATCCTGGCCTCTTCAAAAGGTGACAAATGCAATACAGTGCACAAGTCCTCAATTTGCAGTCACTCCGCAGGGCTGAAGAAAGGTAGTGTAGGTATACGTCTGAAATGAACAGACTCTTGTTCAGCCAGCCGCTGCAGCATATAAAAGGTGGAATTCCAACGAGTGGCCACATCACAAATTAACCGGTGCACTGGCAGGTCGAGATTTCACTGTAAATCCACCAATCTGGCAATGGCTGTGTACGACCGGCGGAAATGCGCTGACAACTTTCTGGCCTTCAGCAACAGCAGCTGGAGGCCTGGGTAATTCCTAAGGAAGCGCTGTACTATCAGGTTCATGTGCGAGTTTCCCACAACGCAGGGCTGCCAGCAGATTGGCCTGGTTGTCACACACGACCTTGCCTGGCTGGAGTCTGTTGGGAGTTAGCCAAATGTCCTCCTGCTCCCACAGGGCACTTAGAATGGTTGCGCTCATGTGGCTGAGGGAACCCAGGCTTCCCAGCCTCAGGACTGCCTGGCAACGTCTGAATTTTGCAACGAAATAGCAAACTGCAGGTTGTTGCTAGCGGTGAACAGATGCTGCTGAATGGGAGGTACTGGGTCTCCACGGCAAAGTGTCCCTGGAGAAAGAGGTTGAGGCACACGAGTCAAAGGAGGAGGTGGAAGTAGAGGTCGAGGAGGAGATTGCATGGCCTTTCTGCCACTGCATCTTCCCCTGCTGCCAAAGTTACCCAGTAAGCTGTATAGGAAATATATCTTCCCACTCCATGCTTGCTCGACCAACTGTCGGTTGTCAGGTGTACCCGAGTGCTGCAGGGCCACGGACACATTGCTCTGCACGTGTTTATGCAAAGCAGGAACACATTATTCCGCAAAATACTGTCGCTTGGGCATAACGTACTGTGGGTTTGCGCAGAGGAATGGGTAACGGAACGCATTGGAGCCCACCAGCGGTTAATGGAGGAGCTCTAACGCAATCAGCTGTGCAAGTCCTGCATTGATTAGCTTTGTTTTGGGGACATTTGGGCCATATTTCTTCTTGCGCTCCAGCATTTGGGGGATGGAAGGTTGGATGCTGCTAATGCTAACCACAGAAGGATTGGACGATGGGGTAGAAGGTGTGGGGGATGGCAATGATGCCTGTTCTTGAATGCTAGCAATGCGACAAACAGCAGCTGATCTGCGTTGGAGCTCCTGCTTACTGCTGGTGGAACCTGAAAAAGGTAATGTTCAGCTATATGTCCTACTCAAATTGCTGGCAGCAACACGATAACCAGGTTACCGGGTGGTGGCTTTAAAAATGTTTACTCATGCAACTTGTTCCAGGTTTGTTTGTGTTTTTGCCTCGTTTCAAGTGTTGAGCACACAGTTTGCAGATGACCAAAGTGTTGTCATAACTATGGACATTAAAAAATGCCCACACGGGTAAACATCTAACTGGGTCAAAAGGTGCTCTGGAGCTGGTCCTCGTAGTGGCGTTCCGCAGCTGTTAAGGCACAGTTGTGGCGACAGCTTCTAAGGATGGACGCCTATGACTTGACTCACTGGTACGTGAAGACTGCAGAATGTGGGCAGCTTTTACCCTCTTCCTCCCTCTCCCCCTTTGAGGGTGCTCTGCAACCTCCTCCTCCTCCCTCTGCTTCCTGTCTATGATGATCTCCTAGTTCGCCCTATGTCAGATTAAGGACATCATGATCATCATCTTTAGAAGTTTCCCTGTATGTGCCAAAAGGTAGCAGCGGCCTTTTGGAGCCATTTTGAATTGGCTCGTCTGGCTGAGTGTTCGGGTGAAAAGTAAGTGGGGGGAAAGCCTGTGAACTGACTCTCTTCGTCAGGTGACTGAAACAACCAAGCATCTTGAAGGAATGCTTGTAGCTCCGCCTCTCCAACCCCTTGGTGGGACTCCTCTACATACTGCTGTACAGGAGACTTTCCAGCCGATGATGACGAACTAGGAGGGACAGGTGTATCATGACTGTTTGGGACACCTGTGAGGCTTGTGTCTGGGACTGGGATGAAGAGGGGGTACAATCACTTGACCCAGGCTGGGTCATCTACTCCACTACCTCTTGTTCAAGGTGTGGTAATAATGGACTCCCAACAGCAGCGCTTCTTGTTCTCGGGTCTGCAGCTAAAAACAAACTCATACTGCTTTGCTTGCCACCCCTGCCAAAGCTGCTTCTTCCTCTTTGGCCAGACAAATTTTTTGTGGGGCTTGACACCCTGCCAAATACTTTGGAGCTAATATGCTTCACAAAGTGTAAACTTGTACAGTAAGTGGATTTTTTATTGGAGGGGGGGTTGACACCAAAAATGCAAGTGCGCTGTGTGTGTTGTATGCAGCACTTTCCTTCAGTGGTGAGGCTTGTATTATGCAGCACAGTATACAAACTATATAATGCAGTCTACACTGCGTCTGTGTGACTGTCTCTCAGTACAAGTGTGATACTGTGCACACAGTCAGGGAGGGTACCCTGCCTCTGGCTGCGTGTATGTAGCACACTGACTTACTATCTATCTATGTATCTATCTATCTATCTATCTAACAGTGAAACACTACCTGAGTACAGTAGATTTCAGGACTGCACCGATACAGTACAATCCAACTATCTAGCTGACAAAGTGTAAGTGTGACAGTCTAAGTAAAATACTTTTTTTTACTTTGACAAAGCAAGCTAAGCAGCACAGAAAGGTTGTGATGCTAGCAAATCTCTGTCAGGAGTGGTAAATGCAGGCACGTCCTGGCCTGATATAGGCCAATGGCTGCCTGTGTGGCATGCAGTGACAGACAGCCAATTGGCTGCCTGCCACAACAAACATGGAGGAGAGCATCCCTGCTGTTATTGGAGAGATCTAGGCATTGTGGAAGGGCGGAATTCGGGGCTTCAAATCCAACAAAATTTGGGTCGTGTCAACCTGAAATCGAACGGCCATATTTAGGTCGAACATTAGAATGACCCAAATTCGAGCAACAACAATATTTTTAACAATAATTTTAACAGACTATGCTGAAACCAAAGGCACCAATCTTTTTTTAGGAATGACCCATTTAGAGATCATGGCTTTGTTTTCGCTTATCTCACAAGGAATCCATGGTTGGTAACATCATATTCTTTTAATGCCTTTGCTCTTCTCTCTTGCTGTAGGACACAAAACTGCTTAAGTTCTTTAGGAAGCTCAGAGCATAAGTTCTCAATCACAGCTAAAGCATCTGATTTTGCTAGGCAAGGAGCATTAAGATAGCGGTCAACTAATGTAAAGTCGGCGAGCATGCCATCCAACATAGCTTGACGCAAATCTAGGAGGTGCGATACTTCTCAACACTTTCAGCAAAGTAGCAGACAATGGACAGTCAGAACACATATTAGGGATTTTGCTCCATCAATGTTTGATATTCAAGAAATGTACTTGTGCAGACAGCATATCTAGATATCGAGTGAACCATTCCTTCACAGTAGATGTTTGATGAGGAAAAAAAACACCAGTCTCCATGGAAAACAAGTACACATCACCCACCTTGGTATCAAAAACATTATTTAAAAACACAGCATATTGGTGGGACAAAATATCTCCTAGTCAACGACAGTCGTGGGTGACCTTTAGGATGCCTTTGTCTTCAAGCATCACTCGGAGACCATTTTTAAAGACCCTTGGTCCCATGGCGAGGATGTCAAGGAGGTATACATGATTTCTTGTGCTCACCTGCAGCCAACACAGTTTCCCATAGCGACATATGTTCAGGCCAAAAGCATCCAGGCTCAAGACCTTTTGGTGCTGGAAATGCAGAATCTTTCTTCTATTGGCTCTTTTTCAACCTCTGGAGTTTTATACTGATTCCCCATTTAGACCATTTTGCCCAAAAAACAGTCTTGCTCCTCGCACAGCTTCACCAGTCTTCAAATCCTTGACTTTAATCAGGAGAACAGTGTGATCTGCATGAACACCAAGTAAAATTCCTTGAAATCTTTCAACTATGGTTGTAATTTTGATAGTCTTCCCAATAATTCAACTCCGAAAACATTCAGCAAAAGTGGAATCCATAGAAGAAGTGGTAATGAAATTATTGCAAATAAATGTCAGCCTTCTGCAGCTTCTGCTGTGAGTTAGACATGATTACAAAAATCAGGGAGCCCAAATACAGATATTTTAGGGTTTGATACCAGTTCCTTTTTACCAAAGAAGACTGTTTGGTACAGGTAAATTTCTGACGATGGCCTACACCCAACTCTAGATGCTAGTTACCAATGCTGTTCCTGCTCCTTTTTAGGGCCCACCGCCTCCTCCTCCTGCTGTTGCTGCCCTGTCAGTACTCCATTCACTAAATTCCACTATCACAAAAGAGAAATTGTCCAGAAGGGAATATCAAGGGAATTAGCCCCAGTAAACCGGTTGACCAGTATGTGCTTAGCCTCAAAAAATTCTAGAAATTCGTTTGGAAAGAAGGAAAGGGAGGGCTATTTGAAAGGCACCCATTACTCAAAATTATAATTGAAAAAAACAAAGCATTATAAATTAATATGGGTACATGAATAACAGTAATATGCATAACTTACAAGAAACATACAGTACAAATAGGATAAAATCACACTGATTAATATTGCTATGTTTGTTTAAAAAAGAAAACTATTTCGTTTCTCGAAGCGTTTTGCCCAGAGGGCTTCCTCAGGGTATATGGGAAACCAATAGCAAGAATTGGGAGTATCTCAGTGTGTTCAATTCATTAAAAACAATAAACGTATGTTGTTGAAAAATTATTACTTGCCTTGGGATAATTGATCAAATTGTTTTGTTACTTCCTGGAGATGTTAACACTACAATACCACCTTGTCTGTAGTACCTTGTCTAGTGGTACACGTCTCTGCGTTGTACTGGGAGCGGATGTGTGTGGGTGGGGCTGGTGTTTGGTGCTCTGCCCTTGCTTGGAGGTGGGTGTCTACATGGATGGGTAAAAAGGCAAATTTATGTAAGATGTATCAGTTTAAAAAGACTAGAGCACAACACTGACATTCCAATATTGGTTTGCTGTTCAGGATGATTGTATTTTTCTGGCACTTTGGTTCCCCCCTGACTCCATTACTACATTTCAACTAAGGTGTTTTGTTATGGTCACTTATCTATTTATTGCTTCCAGGACCTGTTCCAACTATAGAGGATTTTGGAAGTAGCAGACACATTTTTGGTGTGTCCTGCATGGTTACCACTTTTCAGGGTTGTTCCCTTCCCGTTGATTTTGCATACTACCTAGATCTACAGACAAAAAGTTATTCTAGTGTTAACATCTTATAGTAACAAAACAATTTGATCAATTATCCCAAGGCAAGCAATTTTTCAACAACACAAGTTCATTATTTTAATGAATTGAACACTTGGAGATACTCACAATTCTTGCTATTGGTTTCCCATATCACTGCATATTGCATATTACTGTTTTATTTAAGTACCATTATTAAATAATAAAGCTATGTTTTTATTCAATTATAGTTTTGAATAATGGGTGCCTTTCAAATAGCATTTCCTTTCCTTCTTTCCTAACGAAAGAATTCACTAATATTGTATTACACACTTCTGGGTGGCATGGACAATGCACTACACCCGGCTCTAGATGCCAGTTACCAATGCGGTCCACGTTCCGTCTCAGGGTCCACAACCTCCTGCTGCGGCTGCCGCCGGTCAGTACTCCTTTCACAAAAATTGTTTTACACACTTCTGACACCTACCAAAAAGGGCTAACTGGCGATAGCTGACCAGAGGCCACACACTGCTACTGCTCTTGATGACCCTGGCTCTGTCGCTGGTCGTCCATTCTTTTGCCTAATGTCACTGCGCTACTTGTCCAAAACTTTATGGGTGGCATTCCTAACACGTCATCCAGGTCTTGATACCAGCTAGCAATGCTGTCTCCTGCTGTTTTGACGGCAGAGACTGCTGCTAGTGGGTTGAGTTCACACGTAGCGCCACCCTTTCTCAATGTCCTAATGTTTATGCTGCCTTCTGTACGCTGTCCATCACGCAAAAATCCTATTTGCCTGCTGACACTTTACCTGCCATTTCCTGGAAAACCACAAGGTCTTTTTGAACTTTTGTATGTTTCCCTCGTTGCCACTGTTCTCCTACACATACCTAGCAAATTTGGTGGTTCTAACATGTATAGGGGCTTTGCTAATAATGTTTAAAATCGGCCCATTGACTTTACTGGAATTCGAAAAATCGGTTCGCCGAAATTTCGCGGACCCATCAAAAGTTTGAGGAAGTTTTCGTGAGACTGTCAGAGGCCTTCCCACTCATCCCTAGTGATGATCCCTAAGCCGAACAAAGATTCTCTGGATCCCAATAATTATAGACCAATATAACTTTTGAATGTCGATATAAAACTGTTGACAGAAGTTCTGGCAAACAGATTGAACAAGTTCTTGGGAGTGTTTGGGAGTTCTTGGAGTTCTTAGGATCAAGTAGGGTTTGACCCACACAGGCAGGCATCTGATAGCACAAGAAGGGTGATTAGTTTATTTCATCTTATTCAACAGAGGAGAACCCCTAGTGTGCTTTTGGCCTTGGATATACAAAAAGCCTTCAACTCTATTTCATGGGACTACTTGTTTTATATTTTGCCCAAATGGGGCTTTCAACCACATTTCATGGCCTTGATACATGCACTATATTTTGAGCCTCGGGCAAGGGTGAGATACTTATGGTATTCTCCTGAATTTTCTATTTGTCGAGGCACAAGACAGGGGTGTCCCTTGTTGGCCCTACTGTTCATTTTGGCCATTGAACCGCTGGTGCAAATAATTCGGGAAAACAAACTGAAGTTGGTAGCTCTTGAGTGGGAAATTTTGAAACAATGGAACTTACCCCTACAAGAAAGTTTTCACTTTACCTGGGCACCACATCACCTAGAGTATTTAGGCGTTAAGATTACCAAAAACCTATAAAACACTTCTAGGTTCTAACTACCCACCTTTTTTTGCACACTTAAAGCATTTAAGGAATAGATGGTTCTCTCATCCCACTTCCTGGGTAGGCAGATCAAATTTGGTCAAAATGACTATTACTGAAGGTATTGTACTATTTTAGGACTTTACTGGTCCGTGTACCAACCCACGTGTTAAAAACCCTCCAAAAGACCAATATTTTTCTTTATCTGGATTGGGAAAAAATCTAGAGTACCACAAAAAACATGTATGGACATAAAAGACAAGGCAGTTTAGGAGTTCTGAATGTACTAAAGTACTGCCAAACAGCTCAGATACCCCTATTTTTTCATTATATGCAAATGCTGCAGTCCCTAGATAGGTTCAATTAAAAGCAGATCTGATACACCCACAGTTGATATATGGTCATTACCATGGATACAAACTACAACCTAAGTCTACAGGTGTTAATCTCAAGCAGATTTTGAAGATCTGGGATGGAGTACGATACTCGGGAGATTTGATGTCCCCACATCTCCCTCTTCCACCCATCCAATGTAACCCTTTGTTTCCCCCTGGGTAGGAGTCACCAAAGGCCTTTGCATGGTGGTCAGCACATAATTATAACACTGTATATACCTCACTGGGTAGAAGGGGGATGACCTATTGGGAGGAGATACTGTACACTCTTTTCATGAAGTGCCAGGGAAGGAATTCTTCACGTTCATGCAACTTAGAAATTGGATTACATCATTAATCCAAGGTGTCAAACATATGACCACGCTGACCAATTTTGAACATATCTGTTTGCGGACGCCATTATGTCCCCAGCAAATCACGGTCCTATACTCTAAACTCAACCAGGTCAAAAGGACATCATTACAAACTTATAGGACCCAATAGGAACGAAACCTGGGTAGTGCAAAATCAGATCCAGAGTGGTTTAGCAACTGTACAAAAATGTCTAAATGCTCAACGAATATTCTTACGATGGAATCTGGTTTTAAAGTTATGATGAGTACCATGGTACCAACACAGATTAGGAAATATCAAACTCTGACCAATGTTTTAGAGGATGCCAAGAGATTGGTTTAGATCTACACATATGGTGGACGTGTCCATCTGTAATCCGATTTTGGGGTATATTCTTTTTTTTTTTTATTCAAAAAGCATGTGCCTAGGGACCCTTGGGTGGCCTTATTGCAGTTTAAACCCAGTACCCCTACTGATATCCAATTTAAACTATGCACTCACATCCTTCTCTCAGCTAAACAAACACTAGCTAGACATTGGAAAAAGCAAATCATTCCATACCATGAGGTGTTATCACGAATTAACAACATGTTTATAAATGAGAAGCTGTCAAACATTTTAAATGACACACAAGAGAAATTTCTATTGTTAGAGAACCATGGTAAGGTGGTTAAACAAACGTTGTATTGTAATCCGATTGTCATACATTGTATGACAATCGGATTACAATTGTAAGAATATACTCACCTGGTCCCCGCAGCTCCTCCAGACACGTCCTTGCTCTTCAGTCTTCTCCCGGCGAGTGCAGTGACGATCCCTGGGGTTTCCCGGTGACGTCGCTGCATGCGTCGGTGCGGGAGGTGGGGCGGGAAATACAAATCACTTTGTATTGAACTCAATACAAAAAAGCTGTATTGAGCGCAATACAAAGAAATCTTTATATAATATATAATTGTATAATATATATATTTTATAAGCTACTGTACAATTAAATTACATTATACACTTTTTTTTAAAGATTTTTTTTTTTTGTTTTATAAAAAAAATTTTTATTAATAAATTTATAAAATTTTGGACATATTTCGGTGAGTTATGCGGTAATTTGTAATTCGGTGAATTATAAGTAATTATTGAGTAATTCGGTGAATTATAGCCTACAATCTAAAATAAATTTCCATGCAAAAAAATTTAACACTTTTTGCATGGAAGTTTGGAAAGAATTAGAATACCCAAAAAAAAAAAAGAAGGGAGCTCCCTGAGGCCCATTTTCCATGAGCACAGATGAAAAGATGTTAGGGACCCAATTTCCTCAATAGTTAAACAATGGTTACTACTAAAACTGTAAAATCTTTTCAATTTTCAGTTGTATTTTTCCTCAGAATATGATTACCTTCCATGGGATTTTCATCTTCAGCTTGATCAAAGCTGACATCGGGTGTATCCACACGAATAATTGATTTGTTTAGCAATCTGAACGCTTCTTTTACATGTTTTGGTTGAACCTGGAATAATAAAATGAATGTCGACTAAAAATACAGAAATTCAAAGGAAATTATACTACCTTTTATAGTGGTAATTAGTGAAGTATTTTTTTTTTCTTTTTATAGTGCCACAATTGTGGGACTAAAGAATTTTCCCCACAGTACAATGCATGGGTCTTACTTGCAATTTGGTACTGATAATTTATAAAATACAGTACTATACACATTTATACAAAGATCATACCAGAAGCAGTATGGGGGAAATTATGACCCTACATATTTCTCAACCATTGCAATGGAACAGAATGTCAAAGACTGAGCATTTTTTATAACGTCTGGAAAATCTGCACTAATCTCAAATACAAATAAGGATTCCGTAATTATTTTTTTTGTCCTTAGGCATTACTGTGCTATTTTGTTGTGCTGTTTTATTATACCTTTCTATAACTTTTAGAAATACACAAGCATTAGAAAAAAACATTGGATTTTCTCTTACTCTAAAATTTAAAAATCATGTATGGGATTTATGCTTACTTCATCAGAGCAGTGCATACGAGCCATGCTCTCCGATAATCTTATCATACTCTCTAGTTGTCTGACTGTAATTCTCCATGCAGATTTTGCTACTCCACTTCCATCTCGCTGCCTTAGTCGACGGTACTGCTCAACAATAAATTCTTCTGCTTCTTTAGTAATCTAAAAAAATAAATTTTCTTTAAAAGAAAATGTAGACATTGTTCACCTAAAGCAGTCTGGGGTATAAAATGTTAATACTAAATATGATACCTGTATGGATTTTGACAGTAAAACCAAGTCTACAAAGACTTTTAAACGCTTATAAATTGCTCTTTTTACATTTAAATGCGCTTATGGGTTTTTATACAACCATTTTAGCCCCCCTAGCGGTAATGCAAAAAAAAATAACGCTTTTTGCATGGAAATTTGAACGCTAGTGACGTTAAAAGGCATTTTAACGCATACCTAAAAATGTTTATAAAAGCCCATTATGCTTTTATTGGTGTATGTAAGTTTGTAGACACCTGTAAACTCAATTTGCATGCATTTAAAAATACTTGTTTTGAAAACAAACACTCCTTCTGATTTCAATGACAGCATTTACAAGCAGTTAAAAATTTTAAAACCAGCAGGAGTTTTCTCTTTGAAGCTCAAAAACATGCCTCCTACAAATGCCCTGGGGTAGGCTGATCCATTGGATTGCATGGGAATTTCAAACATGGTCATTTAACCACCTGAGCGATAAGCCCGACCTTGGTAAGGGCTTCAAAAAGTTACAATTATCGATAAACCCGAACTTTTCTCACTGTATCAAAATACAGTGAGAAAAGTTCGGGTTTATCGATCACTTACCCGGTCCCACTGCGATCATCCATTGTCGTGTTCCAGGGTCGCCCTCCAGCGTCGGGTGTCCTCTCCGGGAAGAAGCTTCTCCCTCCGTGCGTGTACGTACTTCTCCCTCCGTGCGTGTACGTCGGCGCGTACGATGATGTCGGCGCGTGTGCGGGAAATTCAAACTGAAAAACTCATTCAAACACATTTTGTATTGGGTTGAATACAAACTCCTGTATCCAATCCAATAAAAAATAATAGAAAATATAGTTATGTGGTTTTGTCTATAGGTATGTGACGGACACTAGGGAAGTGTTTTAGAAAAATATATTACTATACAGTATACCGAATTATCGCATTTTCAGTATTTTTCATTTATTTATGTATTCTTGTTTAAGCTGATTTTTTTGTGTCTTTTATTTAATTTTTATAAAAGTAATTTTTTTTTTTTTACATGATTGTGTGTTTCAAACATTTTTTATTTATCTACTAGAACCCTGTTCGGACATATTTCTGTAAGTTACAGGTCTACAATTTAAAAAAAATTTCATGAAAAACTAACGCTTTTAGAACAGAAATCTAGACCTCAGTGTAACGCCCAGGTGGTTAAAGGCTTAGGTTAAACTATGGGGAAGCAGTCCATGTAGACTAAACCTAAGCACCAATACAATTAAAACAGTAAATTATGTTTATCTATTATAACAATGGTAACAATACCTAAGAATCAATGCACACAGGAAGAGTGTAGTTTTGTTGCAAGTAAAAGCTATAGATTGTAAATTATTTGTCAGGTATATGGAGCACAAAAAAGAGACACAAAAAAGTTACCTGATTTTTGGCAACTCAATCAGTTATTGGCGTCTTGTAAATTATGTTTAACTTTTTCTAAATACAACCATCCTCTGTGTGGATCTTTTAATGGCCTGTGCAATCTCCATACCTGAGCCAGCACTCTGGTGAGCAGGATGACAATGTCACCCTGTCAGTAAAGCAGAGTGTGTATGTTTGCCGTTACTTTTTAAACAGGTATGTAAAAGATATACACATAGCACCACCGACTAAAAAACACACACACACACACAACTACAAAGTGTTAAATATTTACTTTGTATTCAACATTTCTAGACACTTTTTTTTTAATTTATGGTCTGAACACCAATCTTCATTAGACCACCAAAAAACCGGTTGAAATGAGAGAAGATTAGGTCAGGACAGATTTTAAACTATTGCATTAAATAGAATTGGTCAGCAGGATTACAATAGCCAGTAGTAGTGGTGGTAGGAATCCTGGGTTAAAAATGGTCAGATAATTCTGTCATTCAGAAAAGTGTGTGGATGGTAAACATTATCCGGTCATCATGACTGTCTGATTTACATGACTAAGCTTTAATTTTTGAAGACTTGCCGCACATTTTCCCCTGGGAGGTGATGGTTATCTGGCTTCCTGTGCGCCTATAAATGCTGGAGTATGTTCCTGACACTCATTAGAAATAGAAGCCAGTTGTCCTAACAATTTAGAAGTCAAGAACAATTGAATGCAACTACTACTAACTATTATATATTCTGTATACATTAGCTCTCAGACACCATAGTCGGAAATTTAGTATACTTACTTTAGGTTGAAACTGGCGGGCAAACAGCAAATACCTTTGGATATCTTCAATTGAATAAACTCTTTCTATAGACTCCTCATTGCGTGCATGTAAATCAACTATTCTCCGTGCTATTGCATAGTCTGTCACCTGAAAAAAAATCAGTTTAAACACAGCAACATGATGCAAAAACATTTTTATCAAACTTGTATGAATTAAAAACATTAATACTGCTCGGAACATACAAAAAGAGGCGGAGACTGCCACTGGGTTGTAATGGAATCTAAAATCACTTGGGGAATCAGTGAAATGACATTTCCAGAATTATTGGCATTCAGCTTGAAATATTTCTGCTGGCAGCTAAATCTGTCAATAAAAATATTTTGGAACACACACACCCACAAGGATTTCTTGCACTATTAGGATTACCACGAGAGATCTGGGGGGGGGGGGGGGGGGGGGCATTTTTGCAAGAGTGGTTCAAAGGATTAAAATCACTATCTATGCTAAATTTAATTTTATTACAATATGAAATCGCCTATTCTGCTATCCCAAGGAGCCTTAAGACCCTCCAATCAGTCTTCACAGTGTCCCTGCACTGTTACTGTTTCCCCACTGTGTCCCAGTTCGGAACATTTAAGCTACGTACACACTTCCATTTATTATCGTTGGTAAACGAACGACGAACGATCCTGCACGATATCTTTGAACGATTGTATAGCACCGATCCTGTACGTACAGATAACGACACGATTGTTCAACAATATTGTACACACGATAGATGCGATCGTTTGAACGATACAGGAAGCGACGTGCACCAGAGGAAGTGAATAGTGTGTACGAACGATCGGGTCAAACGAACGACATTCACCACACTGTTCCTTTGTCCCTCTGTGCAATATGCCCTTCAAAGTGTTCTCAAGGAAGAAGAATGCAGCTCTTGCTTTGATATGTCTGCTTAGTGCTGAAGAGGAGAACGTTGAGAAGAAGCGGTGAATGTGGTCTAAGGATTGGTTGTTGGACCGAGACAACATTTCACATGAGAATCTGCTACGGGAACTGCGCCACTCATTCCCAGATGACTACAAGAATTATCTTCGTATGTCAGATGTCCGTTTCCAGCAATTACTTTCTGCAGTTAGACCTTTTCTACAGAAACAAGATACCTTCATGAGGAAGTCCATTACACCTGAGCAGAGGTTGATCGCCACACCGAGATACCTTGCCACTGGAAGATCTCTGCAGGACATGAAGTTCTCCACTGGGATCTCACCGCAAGCAATGGGTCATATCATCCCCGAGACATGTGCAGCAATTATCGACTGCTTGAAAGATGAGTACATGAAGGTAGGGGCCCTATACAATCATTAAAACAAAATGACACATTTGCTTCATAACCAAAAGATACATTTTATTTAACAAAGTGCATGTAACAAAGTGCCAATAAAAAAGTATAAATAACAATAAATAACCATAAAAACAAAACATAACTATTTTAACAATATTAACAACAATATAAAACCAATTAACATTTGTGACACACCCCCACTATAAATCAGTGAAATGGAGGCTTTCATTGCCAAAACTGTACTGATTTGGAGTACTGGAGGAAGGGTTGTGATGATACTCATATTGGTGGCGTGGAGTGTGTACAGGTCAAGGGTGAGGCTGCGGGTATGGATAGGGGTAGGAATAGGTAGGGTATTGTGGGTTTAGCACCTGCTTGTTCTGGGCTCATCTGCTGCAGTTTTGACACAATATAGAATCCAAAGCCATCCAAGTGATCCTCTTTTTCATTTAATATGGACATGGCTTTCTTGAAAGCTTCCTTTTTTTCCAGTTCCTGATGTTTTCTTTTCTGACCCCTTTTTTGGTTGGAACTTATCGGAGTGGATGTTGTGGCAGCAGGTGAGCTCTCTGCAGGTTCACTACAAGAGGAAGTCTGCAAGAAAAATAAATAGAACATATAAACAGAACATACTATTATGCATATAAAATCCTTCCTATGTTCTCCTTTCAGTTTCCTAATACACCAGAGGAATGGCTGGCCATCGCTTCAGAATTTCAAGATTTATGGAACTTCCCAAATTGTGGAGGAGCAATTGATGGGAAGCATGTAAGAATTACCCCACCAGCAGACAGTGGATCGTATTATTATAACTAAAAGAGGTTTTTCAGCATTGTGCTCATGGCAATAGTGAATGCCCGTTATGAATTTGTTTTAGTGGACATAGGAATAAATGGGCACATGTCTGATGGAGGGGTTCTGGATGGTACACCATTTCACAGGAAGCCGATGAACAAGCAACTGCACCTACCTAGAAACAGCCAAACTGTGGAGGGACTGAACTTTGTGTTTGTTGCAGATGAAGAATTTGCATTGCATGAAAACCTGTTAAAACCCTATCCTAAAAAAACTTGGACAAACAGAAAAAAAAATTTAATTACAAGTTATCTTATGCTAAGAGGGTGGTTGAGAATGCGTTCGGTATTCTAGCAAATCGCTTTCGAATATTCCATACTGCTATCAATCTCCGCATGGACAAAATTGACTTGGTAGTTTATGCTTGCGACATAATTTTCTACGCCGCAATAATTGCAGTGCATTATTTGGTCCTCTAATGGAGCAAGATTCTACTACAGCTGCACCGGGTGAAAGCAGTAACCAATTCACTGGTCTAGTGGATCTACAGGTTGCAGTACCTCAGAATGCTTCTGTGTTGGCTAAAGGAAACCGAAGCAAGTACTTGGAGTACTTCAACACTACTGGAGCAGTAGAATGGCAGGATCGCATGACATAGTCTGTACACCACAATGTTTGTAGGACTGCAATAAAAATCTGTACTATATGTTTTATACTTTACTATATGTAGCTGTGCCTGTGTTTTTATAAATTTAATAATAAAAATATTTTTAAATAACTTACCTGGTCTGGTGTCTTGAATATCTCAGGAGTCTCATTAAGGCTTTCCCAAGCATCCCTGTGTGTACCTTCCCCGGCATCCTTGTCCGCTTCTTCCAGGCTACACACCGATGGCCGACCTTCATCCTGATCTGCAGTGAATGTCAACAGATTAAAGTACCATAATTTAGGTACGTATATATCATCCCCTGCAGCACCTGACCGCTGTGAAGACTTTATTTTGTTCATTTCCTTTTTAAAAACGGTCCTCAGGTTTTGTATCTTTTGCTTCACATATTTTATGTAGGCGGCAGGATTCACGGTCTTGCAGAGCTTCACCATAGCGGTATACGCCTTCAGTTTCATGTGACGATTGGAATAATCCGCAGACTTTACCTTCCACAGACAGGGATGGGACCTTTATGCCTCAATGAACTCACGCATGAAGTCAGGATTATTAAATGCATCATAGGCCATGATCTGTGAAAAACATTAAAATAAAAAAAATATATAACAAAACTATAAAACATATAACTTATAAAAACATATAAAAATATGCAGCATCACCTACCTCAGTAATGTTGGTCGGTCGAATTGTCGGGCGAATATTCGTACGAACGAACGCACGTTCCGGACTTGGCACTTTGCACTTCTGATTTCACACAGCACTTTGCAAATCCAGCCACTTCCTGTTAAATGGTTTCCTGTCACGTGAGAGGATGTCTCTACAAAGAGCCTGCCCAGCCACCCGTGCCACACCTATGGCAAGAGAGGAGATGGAGGTGTTGGTAGATGTCCTGGAGAGGTGGGATTATGATATATGAATGCTTACCAACACTTCTTGCCATCTGTCCTGACATGCCTGGCTCAGGACCTTCTCGTTCTCCCTCTGAAACTTTAAGAGCAAACAAAAATAAAAAGTTAAATTACACACAATTATATGCAGCCTACCTCTCTAAAATTTTGGTACATACCTGGGTCAATTTCCACCACAGGTTCCACTACCTCCTCTGCAGGGGAAACCATAATCAACTCTGCATAAAAAAAAAAAAAAATCAAAAACATATTTGAACTATATTGAAAAATAATGTATTTTTAATATTTTTAAAAGAATACATTTTTTCTTACTAAATATATAACAATATCCTACCTTCCACCTCTTGCTGCTCCTCCGGACGCACCTGCTCCTCTACCTCCCGAGCACGGCGTCCTAATGCATAAAAACAAATACAGAACCAAAACCGGTCATTACAAAAATTTAAAAAGAACTTACAATAATAAAAAAACTACTATAATTTAAAAAAATATATACAAATAAATTAAAAATGGTTTCCCAAAATATTACATTACCTCAAAAGAATAATTTTCCAGAAATAAACTTCTAGAAACTGACAATTTATACTTACGTTTTTTGGCGATACGACGCCTTAACGAATCCAACACGTCCCTCTCTCGGTTTTTCAGATCGGACCACCTTTTCCTCAACTGGTCCTTGGATCAGTCCACACAAAATTTTTGGTGTAATCTCCTCTGCAATTTCTCTAAAATTTGATTTTTTTTTTCCTCGCATTCTGGGATTTGTAATGACCCCTCTATTAATAAGAAAAAATGTAAGCTTATGCAAAAATGTCTCATATCCATGTGTCGGCTTCACAATATATGTGTACTTAATATTCTTCTTTTTATTTCTACACAGATGTTGTTTCCCAAAACAAAGAATTTATGGACAAACTCGAGGCCATGGACCAGAAATGGAAGGCAGTGGCAAAGACCAGTGCGTGAAGCAAGGAGAGACCTGCATGCACTTAAAAAAATATTTTAGGAAATTTTATATTCTAATTTTTTTTTTTACTGTTATTTTCATATTTTTTTAGTAAAAATATTTATTAAAAAAAAATTTGTGTGTCACTTATTTATACTTGACTGGCAGGTAAGTTTTAAATCTGGAACAAGCAGGATGAAGTACGATTAGAATATATATATATATATATATATATATATATATATATATATATATATATATATATACACACACACACACATACATACATACATATTATATACACATATACATATACACACACACACATACATACATACACACAAAATACAGCCTGTATCGAACGTTCGTTCATCACGCATGCTCGGAACATGCACGATCACTGAACGACCGTACACACGATAGATGGTGAACGATGGTCGTCCAATCGGATCCGCCGGGCGTTCATTTCCAACGACTATCCTCATTCGTTGGTGTCGTTGGTCACTTTTTTTAAGAACGATTTTTGGTCAATCGGTCGTTCGTCCTTCGTTCGTCATTCATTTCCAACGATAATAATTGGACGTGTGTACGCAGCTTTAGGAGTTTCTGCATACAAGTCTTCCAAAGTCTGCCTTGTGTGTGACCCCACGCACTTTTTTGATTGGCTGAGCTGCCGCTTGTAAAATTCTGGGAACTGTAGTTTATGGGAACTTGCAGACAAGTACTGCAAGTTTCCGCAGCTTGGTAACCAAGGGTGCTGTGGTGACTCCAGGGTGCTGTGGGAGTGAGGGACAGAACAGTGGAGACTGAACACAACCTGAGGGTGAGTAATAAAAGTTTGTTGGGGGGTGGGTATTCTCCTGGAGAATATAGTTTCCAGCCACTTGATACAATACTTGAATAAAATGCAGTGCATACTGAAGGGGGTAGTTTAAAAACAGAATTGCAGCATTCTTCTAAGACTCCATAATGTCTCATGGTTAGTCTGTAAATTTTTTCTAGCCTTCATGGCATTTTGCTGAAGTCTAGTGGCAGCAAAAGCAAAAACTAAAGCAAAAATTAAAGCAAAACTAAGCCTCATAACTTACTTGATTATATAATATATACAGTATATTGTCATTTCTCCCAACATTGTAAAATACTAAAAAAGGCCATATATATTATCAGCTGCACTCAACGTGTGCCATGGCAAACAGTGGGTGTAGCTAAATCATGATTGATACCATATGTAGACCACTTGTTACTGCAGGCATGTGAGCTCTAAAGTTAAGCAAATTTTTTTTTTTTTTTTTTTTTTTTTTTTATTGTATTGTAGATGGGATAGCGCTTGTCCTTTTCTGCAATAAATTATCTGCCTGGCCACAATTTTTTACAAGCATATTTATTTATAACTGTTCACTTAACCATTTGCCTATAGTCCAGCTTTAAAAATAAAATATTCTATAGTTTTATTGATAATTATTAGATTTATAAACAAATACCTATGAAACAGTTGTTTGAGTCTTAAGATAAAAAAGATGAACCTACCTCATTACATTCATCCACTAGAATGAAAAACAGATCAAATCTGGACATAATAGGAGCTGAAAGATTTACATTATGCTTCAAAGATTTTGATCGCTCATATCTTCCACCAATGGGATTTGCAGCTGCCAAAATGGATGTGCGGGCATTTAAAGTGGCCTTGAGATTAATAAAAAAATAAAAGATGTTTAACCATTTCCAACATTACGCATTTTCTAAATGGAATTTAATAAGTGCACTATTCTAACTACAGAAATGACAAAAGTCCTTGAATGCAAATAAAACTTGACCAATTCACTTGTCATTGAAATCAGAGCAGTCCATTAAAGCATTGGTAATCACCAGCAATTAATTTTCCCATTTTCTCAATGTGTCAAATATATACCATTAAAAGATTTAGGTCATAACTGCTCAAAACATTGAAGAGGTGCAGTACAATTGCAAACGGCCAGAAAAAAAAAAATAAACTAATGTAATTACAACATATAAGTACCAGTGTTCTCCTCAGAAATGTTTTTTTAACCCGTTTGGGGGGAAACTGTAGCCGGGTGATAAAAAAAATGTGGTCAGGTCTAGACACAGCAAATTTAGGGCTCCTAGTTATTTATGCCATAGGTATCCAGTAACCCCTGCTATTGTATCAGTGTTCTACCTGCCCACTATACTTTGCTTCAACTTTTTATGCCTGGCTTGTTAGAATGTACAATTTTTTCCCATTTTTTTGTATTATACCCCCACAGTTCCAGTGCTGTGTATTTTAATCCAAGTCCCTTGAGTTCCATGTTTTATTAGTGTAATACCTTGTAGTGGTGTAATATTGTGATCAGTGTGGCTTAACAAAATAGGCTTAGTTCACATTGGCAGTAAAAAATGCCCCTCCTGAGTGACTATTTCTTGGCAACTGCTGGGCACCTGGGATTGGTAACCTGTGATAACTGCTGGGCACCTAGGACTTGTAACAGGCGGTAAATGCTAGGCTTTTTAGGCCTAGCATTTTTTCAACCAGCAGTGGTTCCTGGCGAGAGGTAAGTGAGGGGTAAACACAGCAAATGCAACCTTACTGCCAATGTGAATCCAGCCTAACTTCAGATGTCACCTCCTAGCTCTATACCTAGGTAACACAAAGAGCATCATGCATGTGATCACAGATGGGGGCAGGACAGCCATTGCCCTCCTCTCATCACTCATGTTCTGCAGCCTAACAACTCATTGCGTTCAATCCTTTAGATCTCCTAAATTGTTGGTTGTAATTACCTAAAAATAGTGTACACAGGGGACTCTCATAGCTACCTAACCAACATTTCTTTTTTTAATTTCAGGAATTTCAAAATATGGGGCTCATGAGTTTAAAAACTTGTGGAAATTGGTAGATTTAGGTTGCTGTTTTGTAAGAACCTAGGAGCCCAAAATTGAAAATGCAAATTAGGACCCCTGGGGCCACTTACATAGCAAGAAGCATTGGGGTGGGCCCCCTAAATATTTTAAAATATACCTACCTTTTACCAAACTATACCTGTAATACTATGCTGCCCTTTCTGCTTCTGTTCTTTGAATCCCAATTTATCTGGAATGGGGAGGTGCAGGAAACTGAAAATGTGGGGAACAGATTTATCAACCCCTAAAATTTCATTAGCATGCCATCATTAGAACCTAAAAACCTCTGCCCATCAAATTGTCAACTTCCCTGTGGTGCAAGTGGGGGACACTTGTGGCTAACAACCCCCAAACTTTCATCTCCATGGCATCAATACATAAGGTCTGCCCATCAAAACACCCTGCCCTGTTTCCCATGACTTACCCTACCAGTACCTAAACCCCAATTTCGTTTTGATGGGCAGAGTTTTTTTATGTTCTAATGATGCCATTGTGATAAATCTTTAGAGGGTGTTATCCACAGATGTTCCCCACACATTTTAAGTTTCTTACACCTCCCCATTCTAGAACAATTGGGTTTCCAGTGTTAGAAATGGGCAGTAATGTGTAACAGGGCAGTGCGTTTGCCATAGTAATGAAATTTTAGTGTGTGTGGGGGGTTAATTAAAATTGACCCCCCCCCCCCCGCACCTACATTTTCAGCTTTGTACACCCCACCATTCTAGGGAAATTAGGGAGAAAGAAGAGTTGCAGACGGAGTAACATAGTATAACAGTTATAAATTTGGGAGAAATAAAAATAAATTTAGGGGCCCTTCCCCAATGCGTATTTCTTTGTGAGTGGCCCCGGGGGTCCCCAATTTGCATTTTTGATTTAGGACTCCCAGGTGCACTTGCTTTTAATACTGCAACCCCAATGTTGTATTTTAACAAGATTTTACAATTCTGATCCCCATATCATGAAATTTGTGAAAGCTAGGGTGCTGAAATTGTGAACGGTGCTAACTATAAGTGTTCCCTGTGCACCCTGAAAATTACAAGTCATTATGACATACAGTTTAGGGGATATGGAGGTTTATACACAGCTGTAAGGCTGAGAAATGTGACATGCTGCATTTATACACACACTGCTCTGATGATGTCATTAAACACGCCCACTGGGCAGAGACATTGTTTACTGGTTGTTACTTTTTTTTTCCTCCAAAAGACTCTGCACAGCTATGAGAGGGGCAGGGACAGCCTGTCATCTCCTCAAAGCTGTGCTGTTTTCTCCTCACTACGCCCCGCTCTAATCAGCTATCTGCTCTTATCAGCGGACAACAGAGCGAGAAGAGCAGCCTCTCTGGTGTCCGTTCAGAGCTGCTGAAAATGTGCCGGGCGAAATAATCACATCAGGTGGGGGCGGCCCACCCCCCAAAAACGGGCTGGGGAGAACTATGAAGTACTAAGCCGAGCAAAAAAAAAAAAGGGTTCTTGGATTTAGATACACTTTAAGATGCATGCCAACATGCTGCAATTGAAGCCATATATAGTATAGCTTCCTGTTATAATGTTAATTTTTTTAAGCTAAGAGAGACCCTGCAACTAGATACTTCATTTAACGGTTTCTGGGTCAGACCTATAAATGGTTCTGAGATATAAATAAAATGATCTACTTGATACTATTATCAGAATTCTTCATGGGGGGGTGGGCGGCTTCTACACTACTCTACATAAAACATTTTGGATAAATTGTGAATTTTAATAACCTGTGGATATTGACACAATATCCTACCTTTACACCAGCTTTGGTGATTGATATAGTTTGTTGTTCCATTGCCTCATGAATGGCGACCTGATCTTTTAAATCCATCTTGTCAAATTCATCAATACAACAAACTCCCTTATTAAACACGAAAATGGCACAAATAAATTATTATGTAGAAGTAGTAAGATAATAAAAATAAATTAAATAAAGTGACTTTTTAGTGACTGCTGCATTTACACATGTATTCCATTTTACACAGTTTAAGAAAATTTCAAAACACATTAAAAACAATAGCCACGTAATTAGGCTATGAACTAGTATCAGTCTAGCTAGATGGCAGGCAAACACTGCACTAGTTCTAGACGAACACTTGCTAACAAATTTAGTAAAGTAGCAAATAAAGACATGTTTTATTTTGTTTTTTTGTTTTTTTTAACATGCAAGAAAAAAATTAGCGACAGAGCATTTCAGGGAGGTATTGAGGTTGAAAATGTTGCACTTGCTGCCTTCCCACTAAAGCTAACATAGTACACCACCACCCCCAAAAAAAAAAAAAAAGGTTACTTCTCCCGTATCATTTAATGCATTCAAGTACAATTAGGTAAACCAGTAGAATGAACATTCAAAAGTGTGAAAAATTGCAGTGGGTGCAAATACTATAATGGGAAAAGGGGATGACTGAATAACTTTCCAGCTGAACAACTTTCTTGGTGCAGGGCCAAATCAGTATTTTACGATTTCAACAAAGTCATGGTAAAAATACTTTTTGGCTCCCTTACAGAACAAGTTAATATATAGTAGGCAGACCGTACTTTGAAGATAACACTGCTCTAAATGAACTTCGTCTGAAGAGCCAGGTTGCTAATAGCGGTATAGATTATTGGTGGTTTAATATAACCAAATAAGCAAATTAATTGCCAGGAACTAAACAATTTTTTCTACTTTAACCCCCCGTTCTAATTCTGTCAGTTTTTTGATGCAAAAAGTGATCCTAATTTTTTTGCATAGAAATTTTTGTTTATATTGTGGGCCTGTAATTCTTAGGATTAACTCCCGGGTATGATAGTTATATTGATTTATTATATTATAATCATAAATTATAATAAAATACATAATTATATATAATTTTTAAAAATATTGAAATAGACAACAATGTAATCTTAAAATAAAATATAAAATTAAAAATGTACTTTTATTTCATGTTGTGTGGTGTTTATTTACTGTAAAAACCATTTCAAAAATTTCCCGCCCAGACACACCCCCCCAATACATCACCACTCGCATCACCCGGAAGATGACACATCCTCCCGGGTGATGCGAGTGGGGATGTCCCGCCCGCCTCACACAGACACTGCTGCTGCTCTGCATCTCCAGGGGAATGCAAAGCACAATGCAGACCTTCTGCATTATGCATCGCATCTTCCAGGAGATGCGAGCAGCAATAGCAAATTCCAGGGGTGGGGGTACGCTTCAAAAATACTAAATAAAAAGTCCCAAAGCCAGTGAAGAACCAGGAACATTCTGAACTGAAATTGAGATGGAAAAAAAAAAAAAAGTCAGAAAGAGCCCATCATGCGACGGGCTATTTTTGCAATTATGAAGTTTTCTCTGCAGCATTAAGCGCAAATAACCATTTACAGGTTTAGGTGTCAGGATTTTTTTTCAATGACACTTTATGGTTTATAGTAGAAATTGTAATTCGACTTTGAAAATGTTGACTCTGAGGACAAATTGAATCATATGCTGAGAATGTTTGGAGGGCCGGTGTCCCAAAGGAAATAATAAAAATGTTAGTTTATGATAAGGACACTATATTGCTGCTTATCAAGGATAGATTTTTTGCATTTTAAAATGGTCCTGGGTAGACTAACACCATCGAGCACAATATCCTCATTAGAAGGCATCAAATATGAGTCTCTGCTCTCTCTTGATGAATTTCTATACTCAGCTATATTCCAGTGTTCAGTGGACAACAGGGAATCTACTTTGCAGATATACATGACCTACCATGTAGAAGCAGCAGGGAATTTTAAGAGAAGATGTTCTATTCCTGGGACATTAAAGCCCCTATATAGCCACCTACAGTTAGGTGCATAAATATTTGGACAGAGACAACTTCTAATTTTGATTCTGTGCATTACCACAATTTTAAATTACACAATTCAGATGCAATTGAACTGCAGACTTTTAGCTTTAATTCAGTGGGTTGAAACCCTTTGTTGGCAATGACAGCCTGTAGTCTTGAACTCATTGACATCAGCAGATGCTGGGTTTCCTCCTTTTTAATGCTCTGCCAGGCATTTATTGCAGCGGCTTTCAGTTGCTGTTCATTTGTGGGCCTGTCTGAAGTTTTGTCTTCAACAAGTGAAATGTATACTCAATTGGGTTCAGATCAGGTGACTAAAGCTGCGTACACACTTCCAATTTTTATCGTTGGAAATGAACGACGAACGAACGACGAACGATCGATTGGTCAAAAATCGTTCGTAAAAAAAGTAACCAACGACGCCGACGAACGAGAATAGTCGCTGGAAATGAACGCTGTATGTTTTGGGTCATTGTCCATCTGTATTATAAAATGCCTCCCAATCAATTGGACTGCATTAAGCTAGATTTGAGCAGACAGTGTCTCTGAACACCTCATAATTCTTTCAGCTGCTTCTGCCCTGTGTCACATGACGGATAAACACTAGTGTCTCAGTGCCACTGGCAGCCACGCACGCCCAAGCCATCACACTGCCTCCGCCATGTTTTACAGATGATGTTGTGTGCTTTGGATCATGAGCTGTTCCATGCCTTCTCCAAACTTTTTTCTTGCCATCATTCTGGTAAAGGTGGATCTTGGTTTCATCCGTCCAAAGAATGTTTTCCAGAATTGTGCTGGCTTTTTTTTTAGATGTTCTTGAGCAAAGTCAAATGTAGCCTTTCTATTCTCGAGGCTTATGAGTGGCTTGCATCTAGCAGTGCACCCTTTGTATTTACTTTCATGCAGTCATCTCTATAAAGTAGAATTGTATATCGATACGCTTACTTCCAGTGTTGTTCACTTGGCTGTTATGAAGGGGTTTCTCTTCACGATGGAAATGATTCTGCGATCGTCCACCACTGTTGTCTTCCGTGGACGTCCAGGTCTTTTGGCGTTGCCGAGTTCACCAGTGCTTTGTTTCTTTCTCATAATGTATCAAACTGTAGATTTTGCCACTCCTAATATTGTAGCAATTTCTCAGATGGGTTTTTTCTGTTTTTGCAGCTTAAGGATGGCTTGTTTCACCTGCATGGAGAGCTCCTTTGACCGCATGTTGTCTGTTCACAGCAAAATCTTCCACATACAAGCACCCCCCCCCCCCAAATAACTCCAGGCCTTTTATCTGCCTAACTGATAATGACAAAGAAATTGCCCACACCATCCCATGAAATAGCCTTTGAGTCAATTGCCCAATTACTTTTGAGCCCCTGAAGTGATTATGTTAAAAAAAGGCTTTAGTTCCTCACATTGTTACGCAATCTTTTTGTTCAAACCACTGAATAAAAGCAGAATGTCTGCAGTTGAACTGCATCTGTGTTGTTTCATTTAAAATGAATTGTAGTAATGTACAGAACCAAAATTAGAAAAAAGTTGTCTCTGTCCAAATATTTATGGACCTAACTGTGAATAGGTTGGGGTCTTGGCATCCACGTGTGTGCATACTGCACATGTGCAGGATTTAAGGGATGTGCATTCCCAGGATTTAGGCATTTAGCAATTGCATTTATGTATTTAATAGAAATTTCAAGTATGTATACCTTGCATAAACAGTAATTTAAATTGCAGAACTCTTACCTAAACTCAGGCCAGTAAAATAAAAAAAATAAAAAAAAAAGGTCACTGTCAGTTTGTGGCATCAAGTACGAGTTCTGACTTCCGGCTTGGTAAGTTCGGGATGTCAGTACTGGTATGTAGGAAAATGTTTAAGAATAGTGTGTGTCAGCTTTCCCTGAGTAAGCCATTAAAGCGAAAGAAAAAAAAAAAAAAAAAAAAAACACACACACACTTACCTCCAGGCGCGCATCATCTTGGAATTCTGGGCGCCATCTTTTATCTTCCATCCTCTTATTGTGTCAATCGATCTCACACTGGCGCATTGTTGCACCCTTTTTTTATTGTATAGTAAACGGTTCCATCAAATCCCACCAGAAAGAGTAGGATGGTAACAACTGTAATTTTTTCTTGTGTAAAATTGCTTTATCTACTTTGAAATATTTGTATGACTAATACAATATATTTGTGTTTTTTTTGCCCTAATAAAAGCCTATTGTCCGCTCCTCTCTATTTCCATGAATATTTATAGGAGTTGGCTGTTACTGCGCATGTATGAGATCGGCATCTCTTTCCCTTAGGAGAAAAAAGGCCTCTTCTGCGCATGCCCGAAATCAGAGCCTGTGCAGAACGAGCAGCCAGAGCCTCCCAAGATGCATCCCAAGAGGCTCTGGGCCCTCAAAAGTCAACAACAACATTTTTACCTTACATAGAAGGGTTGTCTACCCCTCTATGTAAAGTAAAAATTTTGATCATCTTTTTTGCATTTAAAATTCATTGAAAAGAGCATTAACAGTAATAAAATGTGGCTGTTTTTTTTCATTCGAACAAAATGATGAACAAGAAAAAAAGACCCCTAAAATAATAAAAAAAAAAAAATTATATACACATATATATACACACACACACATATATACACACACACACACATTA
>NC_092862.1:88468114-88536786 GCF_032062135.1 Pyxicephalus adspersus | reverse complement strand
TATATATATATATATATATATATATATATATACATATATACACACACACACACACACACACACACATATATATATATATATTACACACACATATTCATACACTGACTCATTGCATTAGAAAAACCTACATGTAGGATCTTCATGCACTTTTGTGCAAGAATAACAAATAAAATTATATACATTATCTGCAAGCATCAGAGCTCCAGCTTCAATCACAAACTCATGTGATTCTTCATCCTTTACAACAGCAGCAGTTAATCCTGCAGCACTGCTGGCTTTTCCGCTAGTATATACCGCTCTAGGACTAAATTCTTCCACATGCCTGAAGTAAGTCAACAGAAAAAAAAAAAGATGAACAGTGACATTTAAAAACTGGTGTATTTTCATATTCAGCTACCTAATTTATGATGAGGTGTCTGGACTTTCATTGTCCCCATTCATGTAAAAAGCAATATGAGAGGTCAGGTTCTAGCTCTTCTTAACGTGATTTATGTAAACACTTGTAAACAGGTCAGATGATTCTCACCCGATATGAACAGTTGGGCTCGCCTCGAGTGAGAATCTGACATGTGAACAGAGGTTACCCGATGTCTTTCAAGGATCCATCCTGACAGATTATGAATGACCACAATACAAGTGAAGGAAAGAGTACAGCAGGGTGCTGCTTGCTGATTTTCCCCCTCTCCTCTCCATAGAGCAGGACAGTGATGTGTGTATAGCACTTTACACAGAGCTAGTTTGTTCATCTTTCAGTCTTTCGTGGCTGGATATGACCATGAAAAACAGTTTCCAATGACCATATTGGAGTGTGTGTTCACAGCCTTAGTCACTAATGGAAAGTGTCCTCATATCTTTGAACAGCAGGTGTGTTTATGCAAAAGCAATGTAAGGGAATAGAAAAGAACCGCCCACTTGAAAAGTATTTCCCCATGAAATGATTAAGCTACAAAATTTGTCATGAAGATAATTTAGAGCGAAAGATGCAAATTTTTTAACAAAAATTTTGAACAAAAAATTGGCTACTTAAATAAAGAAAATTTGACATTTTGATCCTCTTTTCACAAAGAAATATTTATACCCAATATATTCCCAATTTAGGTGCTCCCATACATTGGAACCACATTTCTTACAAATTAGAAATGCAAGCATTTTAATTAACTACTTGGAACAGTTCAGAGAAGTATGAGAGCTGCTGTTCCTTTCTGATTTCAGAATTAAAACAAAGCTGTTGACAAACATGTAGAAACTTTTCATGAAAACTCATTTCAGTTTCACAGCAGTCATTACAGGTGCACAGCAGTCATTATGTTCTCAAGATGTATAACAGGATTATCTCCCCTACTCACATAGCAAATTCCACCAGAATTTAAAAATCCATAGAAAGAAGGCCCAATTAAACTACAGTTGTTTTTCTACAGAGAGGAGTTAGAACCTGTTTGTAGCTACCTGTCTGTGTAGTTATGTCCATACTCATAATTTACAACTGCAATGGAAGCAAAAGACACAAACATATACCTGCTAATGGTCTCATTTCTGCAATGAGCCCCTTGTGCTCACTAATGATCCTCCCATCCCCAGCTCCTTTCAATGCTCCCAAGTGTGGTAGGGCCTCAAATGCCCTTACTTACAATGCAGGTCTACTGGTCCTGCAACATCAGAGCTGTGACTGTCCAGGACAACACTCACACAAGGAGGAAGGAGGAAGCATGTGAGCATTGCTATATGGAAGACCCACTGCAAAGGTAGTTTTTACTATAGGTAGCTCTGAAGTTAAAGCCAGCACAAACTCTGTTTTATTTAGGTTTACAAGGAATTATGGGGTAGCAAGCATTGTGAGGTACAATAAAAATGTGCTTCGATATGATAGCCCCAAGCCAACAACTTACTTGAGAAACTGGCTTTTTGATGTACTTGGATCTCCAATAATGCATACATTGATGTCACCTCTTAGAGAAGTACCTTCCATTGTTGTTTTTGGCACACCTCCAAACAGCATTAAAAGGACACCTCTTTTAATTTCATCATTACCTACAGTAAATTGTAAAGAAAACAGGGAAGTAACCAATGGATATGTACACTTGTTACCATTTATAATGCTCACCCCCTGACCTGAAAAATCACAAAATGTAAATACAATTTACTAAAATTATCTACACTTATTTCTTGATATTGAATCACTTCTCTTTTAGGCAGCTTTTTTCAACATATATTTTAATATTAGACCTTTTTCATTTAATACAAACTTTTAATCAGCAATATGTCTCAACAGTATTTTGACGCATTTCGTGAAACAAACTGCTTCTTTAGGAAAAAGACCTATACAATCAATAGAAATAGTTATAGGTTGATAATTGCTGACAATCATTGAAAAATGTCTAACAGATTTTAATATGTTAAAATTAAGCTGCTGGCATTTTAATTGTCAGTTTTTGTATAACAATTTTCATATTATATTGGTTGGATGCCTTAAAAGTCCCATGTCCTTTTCTCTTTGTATTTTTAGGTTTTACTTATTACAGGTTGTAGAGATAAGTGATGTTGTCTCTGAAGTCATTAAATAGCTGTGGAGCTTCAAATACTAATGGAAGTTAGATAATACCAGACAGAACATAACACTCACCTTTAGCAGTCTAAACTTTCAAATTGTTCATTAGATTAAATTTACACATGCAACAATTAACATTTAAAATGCAAATGTTGAAAATAAAAAGTTCCTAATTTTTTTTCAGAATATTTCTCATACCATGAATTGTGGGAAAGAGACTTGTACATAGATTGTGGTACAAATTTTTGTCTTGGCTCATTTCAAATACTTTTTCCCACTCCTGGACAGTCATTTGATTTTTTATACTTTCTGCTGTTTGATCTTCCTCCTTCAAATCTCTTCCACCAAACTGCAGAAAAATCAATAAATTAAATGGAGACCAAATATTCCCAGTTTCTGGTTCGTATGGAGTTTGCGGGGCACTTACCCTTGGATTAGTAGCACCTACATGACATGCCAAAAATGCTAATCTATAAGACAGATCTCTAACACCCAATGCTTTCAGCCCTTGGACACCTTCATTACTAAATCCTTCCCCACTTGTTACTTTTGCGCCAGTCTCTAGTCGTGCATCTGCAAACAGACAAAAATTTAACATTTTTAAGGAATACAGAGCTGCTTGTAGACCTGGATCAGGTTTCTGGTGAGCAAATCCAGATTATGCCTCCCATATGAAAACAAGGAAGATGGAATTACTATAACACGAATAAAAAATAAGTTGCAAAAAGACAATCTGTGTGTGTGTTCTGTGCACTTTGAAAAAACAACAAAGCTTGCCTTTACATTCTTGTTATTTTTTTCACACCTAAAGCTTTATTGATGAAAATACCACCATAATAAGTAACATTGTTACCCATTTTTGGTTCATTAGTAATGTTCAACCACAAAGACATACTTGGATAATGGTATATAATGCTTGGATATATAGACTTATATATCCTATATAAACAGTCATACAGAAGGAGAAACTTAAACCTAAAACATATCCAGATTATACTAAAAAGCATATGAAAGTTCAACATTTAAATTTTCCAGTCATGAAAAAGAAATAAAAACACAAAAACTAAATCAAGCCATAGTGAGATGGTAGCGGGTAGCAGACCCAAAAGAGAAAAAAAAACCTTCCTGAGATTTTATGTTTAGTTTGTCTAATTTGCAAACATGACTTGATACACATTTACATACATACATTTAAAAATAATCCAGGCTTCCCCAAATTTCAGAAAACTTGTCTATTTTTTTCTAAATTAATAGCTTTTGCTTCTTCCAATAAATATACAGAATGCACTTTGCTTAGCCAAAGTCTCATGGTAGGAATATCATGTGAGTTCCAAAACCAAAGAATAACACTTCAAGCAGCATTGAGAAGATGCAGTGTTAACAATTTTTTTTTATACTTTTTCAAACGCATCTTGTGTAGGTACAATAAACAAACTTCTGGTCGCAATGGTAGAGTTGAACCAGTAATGAGCTGACAAACTCACTTCCCTCAGAAAGCTTGTATCCAAGGACAACTCCACCATATGCGAGTCATTGTACCAATATCCAAATAAGAAAACCAACAGACATTGGATTTCTGTGGGGCAATTTTTGGGATTTTATTTGGCGTCCAGTAGCAAGCAGTGAGTATTTTATACAAATTTTCTCATAACCTGGTGCTTTTAGAACATTTATGTGCTAGTAAGCAAGCTCTGTCCCATTGGTCATCAGTTAATTTGTAAATCTATTTCCTGTTTCCATTTCTTTCAAAACCTTTGTGAACAATTTGGTGCAGATTGGTTTAACCTCCCTAGCGTTCTAATTCCCTCCACATTTCCATGCAAAAAGCATTACATTTTCTTTGCATGGAAATTTATTTTACATTGTAGGCTATAATTCTTTTAAAAGTCTATTATTTATTACATTTAATCAATTTTATTAATAAACTTTAAAAAAAAAAAAAAAAAATCTTAAAAAAAAAAGTTAAACATGTAATGTAAATGTACAGTAGCATATATAATATATATATATATATATAAATAATTGTATATATTATGAAAATTTCTTTGTATTGGACTCAATACAGCTATTTTGTATTGAATCCAATACAAAATTATTTAAATTTCCCACCAATCCTCACATCCGCACCAACTTCACCGGGAAACCCCGGAGATCGCCTCTGCACTTCACGGCTGGAGATCGGAGGAGCAGGACGTGTCCCCAGGACCTGCAGGATGACGGGGGACGACAACGAAGCAAGGTAAGTGGAGTTTTTTTTTTAGGTTAAAGCTACCCTGAGTGTGATTTGGGGTTATTGTTATTTGCAGGAAAAATCCACACCGAGTCACACTCGGGATTACCGCTAGGGGGTTTAAAAAACCATACATAAGTGGGATGGCATTTGGAATTAGAGCTCCATCTAAACAATATTGTTTAAAAATACTAAAAATACTATTGTTGTCAGTTGGTGGCATTACAAATCACCAGTGTTACTCATGGACCCTATTTGGAACAATGCAATGAAGGAATGCATGCAAATTTTTACTCTCAAACTAAACTGGAAACTAAGATGAAAGATCTTTTTCAGACTGAAACTGTAATGCGCCTGGTCACACAAACCACAGGCAACTCCAAGAATCCTTTCATCAAGCTTTATTGTGTCATCATAAAACAAGGCAAAAGGTACATACGGATAAGGCAAAGGCAGGTCAGAAACAATCCAAGGCCAGGGCAGGTGGAGTTCAGGCAGAATAAGATATCAGACCGGGTCGCTATTAGTAATGACACAACAGAGGTTAATATGAACCAACACACAGAGAACGCACCCAAGCACACTGTACACACAGAGGCCTAAAGCAGGCAATGGTGTTAAGGACAGGTTTTCCTTAAATGGCCAGAGTGCCCAATGACCTTGCGCCACCTGGTGCCATTTGATTGAAGGATGACTGAATCCCCTGCAGACCCTGCTTGGCCACAGGGAACTTCACCTCTTCCCACAGCATCCCTGGGACGTGCCCTACCCACGTCCACAGTAGTTCGGCCAGAACCACTCCCGCCAGCAGGGGGACACGCGCTGCGAGCAGGGCAGCAGCCTTGGCCATGCTGCCTGCTGCAGCAGCGTCTCCCTCACTGCCTGTGATCCCCAAGGATGCCGCAGGCTTGCTGGACAGGTAAGTGCCTTAGAGAGACATCTTTATAGGAAGAACACCTACACTTATTGGCAGATTTATTACTTTGAGAAATATATACAAACGAATAGTAATCCATCAGGCCTTAGGGTACAGATTTTCCCCAGCACAAGATTAAAATTGAATGGGAAGAAATATTAAAAGTATTTTCTAGAGGAAAGAAATGTGGTAACTTTGATGAATTTATCCTAGACCTATTGCTATTCATTCTCTCACGCAACTACTTCATGTACAATATTTCCTTCAAGTACAGGGTGTTGCTTTGGGCATCATATGTGCCCCCTCCTATGCAAACCTGTTCCTAGGAGATTGGGAGAAACATTTGTTTTCTGATGATGGTCTCTCGATGTACCTCTCCCACATATTGTGAAAGATGTATATCGATGACATCATATGGACAGGGACACAGGAACTCTTGAAGGAGTTTGTATACAAACTTCAGGTGAACTCGTTCAGTTTGAGGTTTACTATGCAATATGAACAATCCAAAATTGCATTCTTGGATATTGAAATTTTCAAAGACACTAATAATACTTTAAGATCGAACCAGCCAACAGCAGGCAATACATTGTTTGCTACAAAAGCTCACCCCTCTTCATTAATACAGAGCATACCATGCTCTCAATACCTGCGAATACGCAGGAATTGCTCGAATGACTGACTTTGAAAATGAAGCCAAAAAAACTTCAATCTCCATTAACTCAAAGAGGATATAGCAGAAAAACTCTTAGGGGAGCTTATCAAAAATTGAAAGAAAAGAAAGTTGTGAACTCCTGTTTCCCTCTCCCCAACCTAGGCTAAGGAATGTAACAAGAATAATTACTGAATATACGGTAGAACATAGTTTACAAAATGTACAAATAGTGTACATAGTGTACAAATTTGTGAAAAGTTCCGGCCTCTACTTACATGTAATTTGGAAAAAAGGAACGTTATTACGGAGAAACCCCAATTTGTTTATAGAAAGGCAGCGGCTATATGCAATAAAATAATGATACAAGTCATTGTTTGCATCAGGCATTTGAAGAAACTACTAAATACAAAACAATTCCTTGTGGTAATTGTTCCCAGTGTAACTTTAGTATGCCTCCCCAATATACTAACACCTTTTTGCAATTTCCATTAGAAAAATATATATGCAGTAAATATAGAACTACGTGTAATTTTACAGGTGTTGTCCAATTAGCAGTCTGCAATTGCGGCTGCTTCTTCATAGGCAAAACCAAAAGACAATATCGAAAAAGATGGATATACACTTTAAAAGCACATGCGTTCCCTGGTCTCAAGGAAGTTTTCAGTTTCCAATCCTTCCTAAGAACAGTTCAAACAAGTCTCCCCTATTTGGTTTCAGAGTAAAACATCATGGCGATACACATTCTATCCCCTTATCAAATATAGGTCTAAAAGTTATTATTCTGCTAGTACACGTTATACAAAACACTTCAAGCATAAAGGGTTTTCTCTACCCGGCAGTTACCCTTTTAGCAGATAATCATAATCCAAACTTTTTTATTTAAGGAGTATGATTTAGTTGATTTACTATGCTACACCTGAACTTAAATGATTAAATTTGCTCCATGAAGAATCATTTACCTGTATTGTAGGATGCTTCAAGGAAATTATTTATTGGCACTGCAGATACATAGACCCACAGTCTTGGTATTTGTTGTTTGTATGCTACTATGTATTTAAACAATTAGTATCCTGAGAAATTATCTTTTTGACTTCATATGCTGTATTGGAATTTACTACCTTTTTGTTTCTGTATGTTGTATCAAACATATGCTTAAAATGTTTTTGATTAGATAATTACATGTTTGCTTACATATATAGGAGAATTTGTATCCTTATACTTGACTTAACTTATGTGGGACCCATTGATTGCACAGGGAAACATTGTTTCCCCTGATTGCAATCCAGCAGCGTGCAGAGCCTTGTTTAGGCTCACTTAAGCTGGCTGTAGGGGCTGAAACATGTGGTCTGATTGAAAGGCACTCTACGTTCCAAGACTCGTCCTTCAAACGCCCTTCTGGGTTCAGCACACATTACCGTCACATCTGGGGGCAGGCACATCCTCTTAACAAAAAGGATACCGCGGGAGGGAGAGGAACTAGCGGGTCCTATGGGACCCTGGCTGCAATGGTTGGATTGCGGTGGTTTGTTTAAAAGGAGACCTTGGGAACCACTGTTAATGATTTGCCTTCCTATGTTTTGGTAGTAGAAGCCTCTTGCAACTTACTGTTTCTTGTTTCCCTGTCTGGCTGTGCATAATGTCCATCTAATAGTAAGTAGACTATCAAAAGAGTTCATTTTACTTACTTAGTTTCAAATTCCGTTTGTTGTTTCTTACTAGAGAAGTAATTGTTTATGCTAGAGGGCCATTAATTAATGACAGTCATTCAGGATTAAGTTGCCAGCTTTGTTCATGATCTAGAGGCATGTTTAGAAGGAAACGAATTGTAATAATGGTGTGTGCAAATACCCCTAAGATGGGAGACCCTAAGTAGATATATATCCTAAATCTAAAAATATATAATAGATATACAATAGTCTTTTTATAGGACAAAAGCATCACTAAATGTACCTAATTTGCTCGTTACTATAACTGAATCACTTTATACTTCCCTAAGCTAAATAGCGATCCTTGTCTTTTTTGCCCTGATGGTTCAAATCCCCCTGCCCTAATCTACAGCATTTCCATGTTCGTGCCAAGGGTCTGTAAGCCATATTTTCCTGGATACCTTTAAACAGTGCAGTATGTATTTTTAGTATTGCCTTTTTGATCCTTGAATCTTACACATATTTACTTACACATTTCTTCGTTTGTAGATTTCTGTACTTCTGTTCTAATCCTCCTGAAGAAGTAGACTAAATCTACGAAATGCATTGAGAACAAGTGGGGGGGTCGGTGGTGGCTTCCCCACAACAAATTAGAACTAAGCTTGTCTCCTTTGATGTTAAAACATAATTTTTTGAATAGAATTATGTTAACAGAAATTATGCACAATCTGCTATAAATTGTATATACTAATTTAATGTTTTTTAACAAAGTTCAATTAATATATAGATTTAGGTTTTAAATTTCATAATTTCTCTTTCAAAAGTCAATACACCTTAAAATTCCCCTTGTGTAAACACTGCTCTAAGTGTGATTTGATTCCCTCATAATCATAGACCTTTCTTCTGGGCTATAAAGGCCCCTTTAACATTTTGGGAAAGAAACAAATGGGTATATACATTCATACCTTTTAAGTTTTGGTACGCCATGTTGAACCTAAACACTAATAACTAAACCTAAATATGCCAATATGGCACAAAATGCTTAATATTTGTATAAACAAGACATTAGGTTTTATATTGAGGGTGTATATGTACAAAGGCCCTGACACTCCAATATATTGTGGAGGTCTCAGGGAATTTGGGGCGCTATACCTAAGTAATAGGCACCTTGAGGGGTGGGATGCAGCTAACATTCAGGCAAACTGGGTCAAAGAACTAACAGAATAATTCAGTTAAAGATTAAAAGGTGAATACCAACAAAAATATCAATCATACATTCTCTGTTCTGCTTGGCGGGAGGCAATTATTGCATATCTCAAAATCATATATACCGTGTTTCCCCGATGATAAGGCAGGGCCATCAAATAAGACAGCCCCCCCTTTTTACGGAAAAATGAAAAATAAGCCCCCCCCCCGCAAATAAGTCACCCACCGATACCTGCACTTACCCGAATCGGGTGGTACGGTGGGTGACTCCGTGTGGTTCCTCCGTGTGTGCCACGCCTCGTCATGCAGAGGAAGTGACAGGACTACAGTGCGCGCACGTGACTCCGCCCAAGCAAACACAGGCAGCTTCCCTCATCCCTCCCTAACGGAGACTGCAGGAGTTTGTTCACGGGTTCAGACAGGTTTTTTTTTGCTGTGAGGACTTTGGATATTGCAATCAACAAGCCATTCAAGGACAATCTGCGCATGGAAATTAACGACTACATTGAAAATAGAATGGAGAGAAATCAGCGTGGAAACTTTGTGAAGCCTAAACTGCAAGAGGTTGTGACTTGGGTGAAGAATTCATGGGAGAAAATCACTAACAGTTGCATTGAACATGCACTACGAGCAGGCTACCTTGATAAGAAGTACTCCTTTAAGGACAGTGCTGTTGCTAAACATGAGAGATTTGGTCACCAGATTCTAAAAGAAATCGAGTCAGAAGTAATTAACCTGGAAATTCAGAGTGGGGTTTGTTACGATGATGTTCCAGAAGATGATGACTTGGTTGTCATTGAATAAATATGTAAATGTACCGTACTATGCCACAGATTGTTGTATGGAAACAATAACACCGTTACAAGTTATGGATGCTCAATTTGTCTGGTTATGCTGGTTTGTAATGACAACTACCGTTATTACCATTATACTGTACCATATACAGGTAATAAAATTCTGTTTTTTTTTCAACAATAACTGTGTACTGTAGTCTTCTTCATGGGTAAATAAGGCAATAAGGGTAAATAAGGTAAATAAGAGCATATTTTGGCCTTCAAAAAAAAATAAGACAGTGTCTTATCATCGGGGAAACAGGGTAGTAGACAAGCTCTTTTGTGCAGATGTGTAGCAGATAAATGTTCAAAAAACAAACAAACAATCTTGAGAGAGTTTAACTGTATAAATGCGAAGAACAATCTCAAGGGCTCCCTAAAGATCTGGATTCAGCTCTGCGCTGTGAAGCAACACGTTGGTGTTTTCCTGAGAATTTATCAGGTACTCCGCTACATTTGGGTTTAGGACTTACCACAGGAGAAAATGAAGCAATTTTTCCTGGTGTGGCTGTTGTGACTATATGGAAATCTTGGTACCATTCAGGACCTGACATTTCTGGGATTTGAAGCGTTAGGCAAAACGCTGCTAAATCAGAAGACGTGCGTAGGTAAACCGATTCCCCTTTTCCATATAGCTTGGAGACAAAAATGTAAATCTCCATCTATTTTGTATTCCCTTCTGTCTCAACACTTGAAGGATACGTTTCAGTGCCCTCCTGTTCTTTAAAGTAATAGAAGACAGATCCTGGTATATAGATATTTCAGTCTCCTTAAACATTGAGTGATCATTCTGTCTAGCGGCAGCATTTGTATCTTCCTTCAAAGTAAGGTTTTGTAAACTGCATATTACATCCGTGGGGGTAGATGGTCTGGGCCCCTTGATCTGGGAGCTCTATGTATTTTAGTAATGTCAGTGGCAGTGTCTGTGGGTGTATCCAGAAGAATAATAAACAGAAAACTCACTGTTGACAATATTTGCTCAGGTAGAACCATTTCAGGCAAATCATTTATTCTCACTTTATGTCTTCTGCTTCTATTATCAAGCTCTTCTATATGCCTGTTCATCTCTAATAGATGGTTGTGATGTGAGGTAACATCACAACCATCTATTAGATGGTCTCAAGACACGTTATCGCCGACCAATGATTTCCCCCTGCCTGGGCCACTTCCTTCAACTTGGCAGTTAGTGCTGTTAAGTTACCTTTTAAGTCCATAATTGCTGTGTGTAGCATAGCTTTTATGTCAGCAGCCATGGTGGCTAAATCCGTCAATAACGGTCTCTGAATCACCCTCTCAGCTGGATCAGATGCCCCTGATGGGGTCAGCGAGTCTCTGCTAGACTCTTCTTCTGGTGACTCAGGCACCATCTTGGATGTGGCTTCCCCTGGCGTGTGAGCGCAAAGTATTCAGGAAGATTACAGTATTGTGATACCGCTTTGTAGACGGGGTCCCCTTAGAATTTTTGCCCATTTTGTGCTAATCGGCTTGCAACGCATTGTATTCCCCCACCAGCAGAATCAGAGCTTTACAGCAGTGCTTCCATCTCGCTTGCGCGCTTTGCTACGACCCCACATTTTTTTTATTTTATTTAGAATAGAGTCACTTGTATTTTGCTCATTCAAGATGGACATGACCCACCCAAGCAGTGGCAAGCCCACTGGCATAGAGGCCCACATTGCTGTTGAGTTGCCCACATGGAGTCTGTACAGTGGAGGGACCAGTTTGGGCTCCAGGCATAGGAACCAGCCAATAACTAGGCAGTTAAAAAAAAAATATATATATATTTTTCTGTTGGGGCCAGTTGAACATTTTTGCTACACGACAGATTTCTAGTTACACGTCTGCATCCAGGCATACTTATTTACCACCTTTCCCATTGAGGTATTCTTGCCCGTTTTGCTTTAGTACCAACTTGTGTCAGAGCTTATATTGCATTTACAGTGTATGAAAAAGGTTTCAAAGGTCTAACAGATCAACATTGCAGATATTCAACTTAACTCTGGTCACACAAAAACAAAGATGAATCAACAGGCCTGAACAGTGGGCATTCATGATACTTTGCCTTCATCAAGATTAGGGCTTCTGAGGCTACATGAAAGGTCCCCAGGGGTTTCATCAAGTTCAGCACTGCATGTAGGCAGGTGCAGTTAGGTCAGACATAGATGTGCTGACAGCCTCCAGTAGAGGCGCAGCCATCCAGAAATCTCCTTCACATCAAGTTTTCCCTAGCTCTGCACACTTCGATCTTCACTAACTGTTCTCTAAAAGCTATACTCACACCATGTTGATTCAGCAGCTGAATATAGCTGCAAACCATGTGAGTAAAAATGGCTCTGCAGAGGAAAGAAAAATGTTGTAGCCTATGTCAGAAGTAGTATTGGAAAGAAGCAGCAATGTATTCTATTTCCATTATTATGATTAACAGGAGAGGAATTGAAAAAGAATATATACTAAAATGGTGTCTTCTATGTCAGTGTTGTGTAAAATTATTATGATATATATGATAAAATACGTAATTTTAGGAAACCTTCATTATAAATAGAAATGTATTCAGGCACAGAATGCATTTATTACCTCCAACTGAAAGAGCTGCTACATCAGGCACAACAATCAATGTGCCAGTGAAATCACAGCGATCCCCTGCCATAGCAGTTTCAACAGCTTCTGCGCGGAGGATAACCTCCACATTGCGTGGAATTGCACCACGAGGCAATTCTGCCTGGGTTTCTTGAATTCTTACCTGGAAAGCAAAAAATAAATAATTGAAATTCCCATATTACAAGAGCGTGTACAGCATGGCACACATACGCAGAATTAAAAGTTCAAATTTAGCTTAGTATATGCATGCCCCTTACAAGTCATTTACTGACCATGTAAAATTTGTAACCAAAGTGACAGGAATTACGAACTGTACTCAAGGTGGGGTGAACATGTGTTACATCAATGCCACATCCCAATTAACAGTACGTAAACACATAAAACGAACAAGGTGCATGAATTTTTAACCCCCTAACCGCTAAGCCCGTAATTTCTCGCACTAAATATTTTTGCTCTTTTGGTTAAGCCCGTATTTTTTCGCCTACACTAAAATCCCCACTTACCTGGTCCCGCTGTGCTAATCCAGCGTCGGTTCCGTGTTCCAGCGTCGTTTTTTATATTCATGATATCTACTAGAACCCTATTCGGACATATTTCTGTAAGTTACAGGTCTACAATTTAAAAAAAAAAAATTTCATGAAAACCTGTGACGCTTTTGGAACAGAAATCTAGAAATCAGTGTAACGCTCAGGTGGTTAAGGCATATCTTAATTTAGACAACAAAAACAATAAAATTTAAATATGAAAATCTCAATGGTTGTTGAACATGTTTCATTAACAGAGTCCACTTCATCAGGAACCTAAATTACATATACGAGGGGGTGCTGAGAAGTTCCTGGCTTGGCTCACTTCCAGATGAAACAGAACAATGAGTGTGGGGGCATATGACAGCCTAATATCTTAGTATGTAACTGTGCAAATGTCAGGTTTTTGCGATTCCTAAAACAGTTTTTTCTGTTAGTGAGAAGCGGTGATGGCAGAGGCAAAAGCAAGTTTCACATAGTTGGAGTTACAGGTTGTCGAAGTTTTTGTTTCTCCAGGGCAAGTCAGCAAAGGACATTTACAGTGAGATGTCACAAACACTGGGGGAGAAGTGTCCTTCCTACAGCACTGTCAAAACCCGGATATTTTGTTTAAACACTGGGCATTTCACTGTTGAAGTTGAGCCCCCCAGTGGTCACCCCGCTAACCTCAACTGACACGGCAACCTGCGATGCAGTCCATTAGCTGAATATTAAGGATCGGCGAATATCCGCAAAAAAGATAGCCCAGATACTTGACATATAACGGGAGTGTGTTGAATTTATCACTACTATCCTAGACATGCACAAGCCTTCAGTGAAGTGGGTGCCAAAATGTTTCAACAGTTATCAGCAGAAGAAACGAGTTGAAGCATCCAAAGCCATTTTGGCCCATTTTGAAGATGCACAGGACTTTTTGGCTAGGTTAGTGATTGAGGATGAAACCTGGCTCCACATCTATGATCCTGAAACCAAGGAACAGTCAAAGGAATGGCACCACAGCAGGTCCCTGTGGTCGAAAAGGTTCCAAACACAAAAATAAGCCAAAAAAAGTCATGGCGTCCGTTTTCTGGAGCAAAGACGGTAGTCTGTTGGTGGACTACTTACCTCAGTGCTCTAATATCACCGAACAGTATTATACTAACCTCCTGGACCAGCTGAAGGAGGCAATTAACACGAAACGCCGTGGAAAGTTGACCAAACAAATCCTTATATTGCAGGATAATGCACCTGCACACATGTCCAGTGTTGTAGCTGTCAAATTGAACACCCAGGGCTTCCAATTGGTCCACAATCCCCCCTACTCAGCTGACTTGGCCCCTTCGGACTATTATCTGTTCCTGAATTTGAAGAAACAACTAAAGGGGCAACATTTTGAGGACAATTTCTGACGTCAAAGATGCTGCCGAGAGCAGCGGTTTGCAGCCAAACCAAAAGGACTTTTATTTGAACGGTCTAGAAAAGCTGCAACTACGCTGTACCAAATGCATCAGTCAAGGAGTAATATGTTGAATAAATGTGTTATTTCATAACTCTGCCGCTCTTCTTTCTGAGCAAAGCCAGGAACTTTTTTTTCAGAATGACTAGGGGGGTCACCTTTTAGAACTTTTTATGGCAACAAGAGCGGTTGAAAGGTTTAGTACACCATTGCTCCAAGATCATATTTATCTAAATGGGTAAATACTGAAAAACTACTACCGAGTTATTCACAGTAGTGAGCTGGAAAAATAAAGTATTTGGCGCCAGTGCTGCTGGTGAGTGTGCACAGATGTGCGCAATGCGTGCAGGATACCTGCACAAAATTTTGCTCTTATTGCGATTCTTTTGGACAAAATTGTGTATGCTGTCATGATTGGTTTATTTCCAATTTCTATGCCTAGACAGGTACAAATACAATTTTTCAATGGGTCAAGAAAACCCCTGCACCACAAATGTATGCCGCCATTAAACTTCTGTCTGGTCATGTCTGGCATTAAGTACATAGTGATGAGCTGGTCCTAATCAATTCAAGTTCACAAAGCATTTCCTGAAATACCCTGGATGCATTAAGCAAAAAGACGTGAGATACCTTTAAACAAAAATAGAAATATGCAAAAATTCAAAGAGTTTTAAAGGGCTTTTGTACTCACATTATGGGGGGGGAAAAAAAGTGATAGAGAAGATAGAAGTTGCAATCGGACTCCTAGACCATGGGAGAAATCAAGGTTCATGGCGCAACTGCTGTTCAGCAAGTTCCAGGAGGTGCTTGCTTGCCTAAATAACTGCATTGTTGGAGGCAGGAGTATGTTTATGTGCCTCATTAGCTCATGCTTTTACTGACACTAGGACTGCAGAAATCTAGGCTGCCTACTATACACATGATATGTAGGTTTAGAAACCATGTGTTTTTGTACTTTTTTTTTTTTTTTTAATTTATTTTAACACTAATATTAGGACTTAAATTTCCTCCTCAGTCTAGTAAATAGGGCATTTTATATAATTAAGTACAGTTTCAGCATTATATCTATATATCTAGATCATAAACAGATAATATTAGTATAGTGGGAACTAAACCCCACTATACTTAGTTCCCTCAGGGGACGCCACCATCTTTTCTCCTCCTCCTGTCAATCTTCAGCCCTCTTTATTGGCCAGGCTGGGATGACAAATTCCAATCAAGCATGCAGTAAATCTTTCCTGGCATGCGCTAGATAAACTTGGCTTTAAAAATAATGTCTGAATAGAGAAACGAAAACAAGAAAAGCTGCGGTTTGAAGGCAAATTAAGTGAGGTGTATCTGTAGGTAAGTTATATTTAGGTCATAACATACATCAAATTCATAATATAAACATAAAAGACAATTGGTCAAAAATGTCCCATCCCCTTTGCAAGGGGGGATATATTAGGACTAGCATTTTAAACAAAATTAATCCCTAGGCGGAAAAACTTTACAATCGTTGGAAAATAAGGTGTAGTGTCCTGACTGTATTGACCTGTATTGGCTTCCTCAGGGGACTTGTAAACTGCAGAAAGTAAATGCACATGAAAATGACATTTATATATATACATATATATACATAAAAATTCATATAGGATACTAATAAAAATGGTTGGTAAAGTATACATTTTTAAAATCATGAAATATGGTTAGAGATCCAAGTAGTGATCTATTTTTAAAGATCGCCCATGAACTTATTATCTCAAAACAAGAATGATACCGCCATATAAATAAGTAAATAAAATTAAAAAAAAAAAAAAAAAAAAAAAAAAAAAAGAAGGAATTATGAAAATGGTGACCAGTAGCAGTAGCTATTTCCAGATGCCACGCGCCATTCAACTCCATTAAAAGTGCCATACATGCAGCATTAGAATTGCGGTGTTTATTTTGCTATAGCACCACCACCAGGCGCTTTTCAAAACCTATTTCTTATCCAACTAAGGTAGGCATAATTTATTATGACCAGTTATATACTCAAGTCAAGTTCTCACCCAACCCCTTGTTTAAACCTTTAGCTTACCTTGATCATTTATTTTACACTTCTTAGTTTATATACAGATGTGATTAGATCCTGTATACATCTCATTGATCTCAACACGTTTTTAGGACATTATTCTAAACTGAGTAGCATTACTTTCTTCAAATTACCCATATGTGAATTATGTACTATCACCATTTGTTATATTAGTAAATATATTGTTTAGATTATGTATGCTTTTCTATTTGATGTAATAGGCTGCTTTATGGTTAAACAAAATGTTTACACTGTTCTTAACCTCTATTACCACACTTTATTAATGCATACCTTTACTGACGTCCAACACACTATGGGCAATTCTCAACACCAAGCAATACTAGTGCTATTCAAGTGATGTATAGTCTTATTGCTATATGACGCCTATATATAGCTCGCTATATGACCCCATTTGATGTTAGATGATTTACATATATCCTCTGGTGGATACAGCCTTACCCTATACACTATTGTATCATAGCTAATCTGTAGCATAGTAGATAATTCCCCACATATATGTGTTTCACCTATATGGCATTATTAAAACCTTTTTCATATATACACTTATTGGACAATTCGCAAACACCGGTCAACATTTTCATATTTTCTTTTATATATACCAAAATCATACTTGTTCTGAATTCTTAAGTTCATGGGCAACATTTAAAAAAAGATCACTATTTGGATCTATAACAATATTTCATGGTTTTAAAAATGTATACTTATTTACCAACCTTTTTTTAGTATCCTATATGAATGTTTTATGCATACGTCATTTTCATGTGCATTTACTTTCTGTGGTTTACATGTCCGCTGAGGAAGCCAATACAGGCGAAACATGACAGGACACTACACCTTATTTTCCAACGATGGTAAAGTTTTTCCACCTAGGGATCAATTTTGTCTGGAATGCTAGTCCCAATATTGCAGCCTTGCAAAGGGGATGGGACATTTTTGACCAATTGTCTTATGTTTATGTATTCCATGTGTTATTTGACTTCCAAAAAAACTTGCCTATTATTATTAATAAACAGGATTTATATAGCGCCAACATATTACGCAGCGCTGTACAATAAATAGGGATTGCAAGTGACAGACTAATACAGACAGTGATAGACGAGGAGAGGACCCTGCCCCGAAGAGCTTACAATCTAGTAGGTGAGGGATTTTCACACACAATAGGATGGGAGATATGTAGTGGTGGGAAGTAGTGGTGGTTTCAATTGACAGAAGACGACGGGTAGGCAAGTTTGAAAAAATGGGTTTTGAGCGCTCTTTAAATGAGCAGAAAGTAGGAGCAAGCCGAATAGGACCAGCAAGACCATTCCAGAGAGTTGGAGCAGCTCTAGAGAAGTCTTGTAACCGTGCGTGTGATGAGGTTATGAGTGAGGAAGTCATTAGTAGGTCATTGGAGGAGCGGAGAGAGCGGCAGGGGGAGTATTTTTTAACTATGTCAGAAATGTAAGTGGGACAATAACTGTGTAGGGATTTGAAGGCAAAGCACAGGAGCTTAAATTTGATTCTAAGGTGAAATGGAAGCCAATGGAGAGAACTACAAAGAGATGCAGCGGAAGAGGAGCAGAGGGAAGGATGGATGAGTCTGGCTGCAGCATTCATGATAGATTGTAGAGGAGATAGTCGGGTTAGTGGAATACCAGCGAGAAGGATGTTACAGTAGTCCAGATGGGAGATGATGAGAGCATGTACAAGGAGTTTGGTGGTCTCAGGGGACAGGTAGGGGTGTATTTGCCTACAAATACATCTCACCTAATTTGCCGTCAAACCCCAGCTTTTCTTGTCTTTGTTTCTCTATTCATACTCAATTTGGGGGTAGGCATAACATATTACCTTTTGATTACCCTTAAGGGTTGGTAGTTTCCACCCTATTCTCGGTCACATTTAAAAATAATAAATCTGCAGGTTTGTATCCAGTTATTGCTGCAATGTATTTATTCGAACAGCAGAGGTCTGTTCGAATATATACATTGCAGCACACACACACCTTTCAAAGCTTTGGGGTTTTTTTCCACCCATATAATACTTTTGATCAGATCAACTGACAAATTCATATATTCACTGAATGCAATGAGTTTGTGAACATGACTTGTCATTGTTGTGCAATTGGTCTATAAATCTTCCAATAAACCTTGCCAACACGTGTCTGTTGACGATTGGAGTTGCTGCATATTCTATGCGATCAATCCTATATATACACACACACACACACACAAAAGATACTTTATTTCCATCTAAAGCAGGAAAACGCAAGCTCAGCTGTTCAGAAAAGTGACCTCCACCTGACTCAGTTATTGTGCTCTCTCTGATCAGGATGTAACACTTTATATTTGTGCCACTGATCAGAGTCAGGGTCATCCATCCTGCAGGCTACCTGTACCATGAGCAAGAGTTCTCATAAACCTGTTAGAAAGTGGGCTAGGGGGGAGGAAACTAACGTGGGTTAGCAAGTAACTAACCCTTACTCCTCTAGCAAGATCAAAAGGTCATTCAAAACTTCCTTTCCCCTTTTCTCTAGCTATACTACTACAGCTCCTGCTGGAGATAGTACTTTTATCTCTCCTTCTGGGAAGGAGTGACAGCCCATTTCCCTCAATCTATGCAAAATGGCAGGTCTGGGGGGGGGGGGGGGGGAGGATGCATTTCCTGTGACAATTGTGAGTGGCTTGCAAATGGTTACACAGCTAAGGACTCCTGTGATGCCAGCTCCTACAAAGAAGGAACAGTGGTTTTGTTATACTTTGTACTGATGAGGCACAGTAACAGCCAAAAACACAGACTGTAAATAAAGCCACACATTGACTTCCACTTTAAATTTTACTGTATCATTTTATAGAGCAACCAGCCTTCCATTATTTATTTATTTATTTTTTTTTGCTGCTGGCACTGTGACTGCTGCAATAGGAGGACAACATGCTCAGCATCCACCATTTGTTTTTGTTTTTCTAAAAAGCAGTCTACTCTGCACAGCTATTTGACTTAAGAATTCATCCCTGTTACTTCAGATGTCAATGCAGAGTTCATGTGACCATGGATATGTAGACAGTAAACCTGGCCATAGGCATTATACATTTACTTATTTGGGCACTGGGCGAATCTAGTGGTGGCTGGGCAGTCACCAGAAGTACATCTCAATTGTGTTACCATTAATGGTTTTAGGAGATTCAACCACATCTCCCCTCTGTACCACCTCCTCCTCCTCCAGGGACACAACCTCTACATTGTCACAACATCCTTAAAACTTAAAAAAAACTCCAGAGATCACTCCAATCTGCTGAAGGAAAAAAGTTGATATGATGTGCCTAAACTAGCCTAGGTGACTGCAGCCATACAGGACAAATGCTGCTAAGGGCTCAGTATCCAAGCCGACACATACACAAGCTAACTCCGCACAAGCTCCAACCAGGCACCCATTTGAAAAACTGTAGTGCAATGCTTCCTAACCAAATAACTAGGCTTACAGCCACTGTAACACTGGGCCAGGTAAGTCTAGTCATTTTTTAAAATAGTACCAAGCTACCACTCACTTTATGAAGGTGCAGCACCAATACAAACCAGGAAACAGGTTGATTTGTGACATCCCTACAAGTCTTTTGCAGCAATAAAGAAGAAGCTGAATTTATGTGCATAAGATGCTTGGTGAAGCTTATGTACTTTACTCATGAGGAGTGGATACAAATCAAGCATACCTGTGCCATTTTAAAGCAATAAAAATGGACAATCATGATCAGGCAGTTATCAGTGACATCATCCCAATTGTTCCTATGCTGGAACAGAATTTGTGGGCCCAAGGAACTTGGCGTCACAGGAAGAGTAAGAATGGACTGTGGTATGAGGATACAGATGACAAAGAGTGGAGTGGAGATGGTTTAGAACACCTTTCTAAGCGTCTGCTTGCTACGTTTGGTTTTGCCCCTCATTACTTTTGGAAAACTGATAAGATTAAGGGTTCATAATTGGAACTTGGGGGAGTAAAAGTTCACCGACTCGCCTAGTCCAAGCCCTTGTTTGAATACCACCGAGTTTGTCAATTTGAAATTGGAAGGTTGTACAAGAAAACCAGCTGAAGAAGTTTTGCATGCAGGAATGGTTGAAATTTTCTGTGACTTTTTAGATCAGTAGGCAATTATGAAAAATGTCAGGTTACAATTAGCTATATAAAAAAATTGTGCTGCAATGAGTTAAACACTTGAGCTGCATACTGTCTCCAAGCCATTAATTCAAAATGTATTAAAGGCAGTGGATTCGTGGTAGGGCTTCTGAAGCCAAGTGCCATTCAACTGCCGTCAAAAATAAAAAACTTGTCTCCTGGAAGTCCCTACAATATTCCCACAATCAGGCATTTAATACAATTATGTTAAAAAAAAGTTCTTGCCACGCTAACCTATGTATGAGGATGTTGGTAAATTTGGTCTTGGCATCCAATATTTTTGGTCATAAAACATTACAAGAAAAATACCTTACATTGGGATTATAGCCAGGATATTACACTTGACTCGAGCTCTAATAACTTAAAATCAACCACAAGATCCTCACCGAGCATGAAGAGACCACACCACATAAATTCAGGCAGTGCAGGTGGGGTAATTTGAAAAGCTGTGTTTTGATCCTCTTAACTCAACTAATGGTGTTTTTCTCACCTCCTTTTAGGTACTGATTGTATGGCCCTGACCTTAACCATCTTGAGAACGCCCCCTTTGAGGATTATGCCTTTCAGTTAAGAGTTTTTCTATATATTAGAAAGGGGGACGGGGTAGAAGGTGGGGGGGGGGGGGGTGCAGCAAATGCATAGCCCCAAACCCGGCTGGCATAATCCAATGCTTGAGCTATGCATTTACTGATTTACCTTCCCATTCTAAAAGGGGCAGTTGCTAATTTCTCTGCCAAGCAACTGTTTTATTATTATTAGGTCATTTGTTGCACATTAGCTCTGAGCCAGTACTAGAGACATGAAAACAAGCTAGCATTTTTGTAAATAGGTTGGCGTACCTCCAACAAAGGAACATAAACAGATGCAGTGTGCAAGTTTTTTTTTTTTTTTTAAACAAAAATTAAACCCTAATTATAATGCGTTACTTGCGTTTTTTCTACATCGCTTTCAATCATGTTAAATCAATGAAACATCTCCAAACTAATAATTATACCTTGTTATTGGGATTGTCTAGTGGCAACTGGACAGAATTACATCAGAATGTAACCTTCTATATGCCTCCAGGAAAATGCAAGAGCTCAGAGGAACACTGGGCTGACAGCTAGAAACCAGGACAGTTGGGAGCTATCCCCAAACTGGGAAGTTTCCAAGGGCTGAAGTCTGACCTCAGGATTGCTAGTCAAAACAAAATGATATATAAAACACACACACACAAACTATTTAGCCTTTATTTATTGTAGAATCCTTGGAGTAAAACTTTAATCAGTGACTATGATCCTTGTTGCTCGGTCAAGATATTCTCAGGATACTGTAACTGTGCCATACCAAACTGGCTGGTCAAACTACAGCATAGCTCAAAACTGTTGATACTTTAATTGTAGTTGTAAATTGAATCTAATAAAATTGTCATTTAACCTAGTTATAATTGTCAGGAAACCTTATTATAAAACAGTTTGCTGGTTATATAAAATTATGCCAAGTTCCACCAGCCGTTTAAACAGTAAACATTTGTTTACATTCAAGTAAAGTTTTTAATGTTTCTGCATAAAATGTAAAAACCTAAGTTTGTATTTGATAATAAAATGTTAAGACTGCATGGTAATTGTTTTGAGCAACCGAACTGAAAAAAAAAAAAAAAAAAAAAAAAAAAAAAAAAAAAAGGAATGTGTTGCATGCTAGACAACCAGTTCTGAATTGATTCTTGAACTTGCACATTTTGGTTTCAAACATCCTACCTTCTGGAAATCCACAAAACGAGACTTATTCGTATCCAGTGTAAACCTTCGTCGATTTGCACAGACTGGATTTTTACAGATAGTTGGCTGCGTGTACTTGAACTGCTGCTCCACATCCTTCATTACCGATTGGCAATCCATACAAAGGAATGTTCCACTGACAAGTTCAGGGTGTACAGGATGAGTCCTTACCACTTGCCCACTAATACGTAGTAATGTCCCAATTTTTAAAGAACTGAGTTCACGTATCCTACAAGTTAAGAAACACAAATTAATTAATTAAAAATAATTATAATAGTATATAATAAGAATTTTAGAGTATGTTCACATCTGATGACCATACTCTATTACCTTATTTTCAGTAAGTATTTTAAAACCTTTTGTCTATACACATACAACAAACAAAACCTGGACCATTCCATCATTTCTTTCACACGCAAGGGGAAAGTTAAAACACTTTGCACCCACAGGTGGACACTGTGTGCTGGAGATGCAAGGCCGACATTGGTATCTTACTCAATGTATTTATGGAATGTCCACTGCTAGTTCCCTTCTGGTCCCCTGTAGCAGATATTCAATCTAACGGATGTATCTATCCACAATAGGCAAGTGCTGGCATGGCTTCACATTTTAACATTCTCAAAGAAAAAATACCACAACTCCTTACTTAAACATCTGATTAATGCAGGCAAAGACATGTATACCATTAGTCTGGAAAAACACCTCCCCTCTGATAGTGCCACAATGGTTTAGAAGGATTAATTACATCATGTCTGTGGAAGACCAGATAACAGCTTGGGATGGGAGGAATGACAGGTTTATTAAGACATGGTTTTGCTTTAATATACCACCACCCTTAAATATCTATTTATGATACACATGACATTGATTTCTAGCAGTTTACTGATATCTGCTAATTTCTGTGCAATTGTAACCCTCAATAGTATGTTGTAATGCCACCCCCTTCCCCCCCTTTCTTTAATTAATCCTCCAAGTTTCATCTTCTCACTATCTCTTATTTTAAATGATATACAAAAATGTTTCCGAGTGACCTGTTACCACACGGATTGTTATTATTATTATTATTAATAAACAGGATTTATATACCCCCCCCCCACTTAATTTTACAAGGATGCTGGATGATAACTATGACATCTCAGGGCAGAAGTCAGATGCCCTAAATTATTGGTTGCCAAACCTGCAATAACCAGTAATCGTTAGGATAGGAAATGTGAATTGACTATCTCGGATCCAAGCCTAGAAACGTCTAGTTTTAAATTTAGTGGCACCTAATTGTTTTGTTGTGCAAATTAAAAAAAATAAAAAATTTTTTTCAATACAAGGGTGTCACCTACACCAAAACAAAATACAATGTTACAAGAGACAAAATGTAAGGACATTAGGTGGTAAATTCTCAGACAAATTTCACAGGGTATAAGTAACACAGCAAACATGCCAGAGGAATTAACACATACTGACAGGCGGGAGCAGCAACAGCAGGAGGAGGAGGCGGTGGGCCCGGAGACGGCGTGAGGACCGCACATTGGTAACTGGCATCTCAAGCTGGGTATAGTGCATCGTCAATGACACCTAGAAGTGTGTAATACAATTTTTGTGAATAGAGTACTGGAGGAGGAGGCGGTGGGCCCTGAGACGAAGTGTGGACAGCATTGGTAACTGGCATCTAGAGCTAGGTGTAGTGCATCATCAATGTCACCAAGAAATGTACAGTTTTAGCGAATTGAGTACTGACAGGTGGCGACAGCAGCAGCAGGCAGTGGGCCTTTTTTGATAGAATAAAATATCTATTTTTTTGAGAGAAATACTGAAATTTATTGGCTTTTTTACTAGATAGCAAGATGTACCATCAAAAACTGCACAATCTGTACATTTCAAGATATACAGAAGGCTCCTAACCTGTCTCTGTCACAATGCACTTCTCTCCCTGCTTCTCTGACACTGAACACAAGAAGGAGTGACTAACCCCTCCCTCCATCCCTGTATATATGCCTGTGCTCAGATCTCTCCTGATTGGGCTGTGGGCCTTGCTGTGAATCCTGAAGGAAAATATTTCGCTCCCAGCTGCGCCATGTCCGCTGTAAATAGTTGCCATTCCCGCCCTCTGCATTTTCCCTCGTTTGTCAAGAACACGACCTCATGGCGAATTACAAGACAGTTTTCGCTTAAATGTTAGGTAAGCGAGAACGGCCCGATTCGCTGCAAGCTCAAACTTACAAATCTCGCTCGCTCATCCCTAATCCCTATGTGGAGTAATATCTTCTGCAGTTAGATTTCCTCCAATATGTATAGCTGGGACTATTCTTTCAATAGTACAATTTCCAATAAAATTCCTAAGGAGCCAATTAAAGGCTTTTCTTCCACAAAGGAAATAATAATAATGGGGAAGACTTACTGGGTCAGAGTTATACCATGCAGAGGCCACTATCCACCGAGCCACAGGAAAGTATTCTCGGACAAGGGTTCTAGTAGCAGCTCCCCTACAATTATCAGCCATATTTGTGGTTCACCGTCTATTCCCCTTAAAATTGTGAGACATGTTGCATCGATATTAGGTGTACTAGAACTGTAATGTTGGAAGAATTTGTATAAAAACATTTGAATTGAACCAATCAAAGAAGTTCCTAATACTGTTTGATACATACTTCTGGATGAACAAAGCTCTGGACAGTTCTTAGGAGACGTACAAGGCTGCCCATCTAACCCTTTATCTTCTAGTGCTCTACCCACTCTAAAACATACCTGGAACACTAGGGAGGCATTGTGCGAGTTTGCAGCTATTCTCAAGGCTTGAGGAGGGTGTGCTTCCCATGTCTCTGCACTTATCTTAGACAACTTAGGTAATATATTTAAAAAGGTCAGACATTTCTTCTTGTCCTAAGGGTACATCAATCAATCGAACTCCACCCGTGTTAGTTGTAGGTATATGGTTACACACCCAGTTAATTTCAGTTGTTTGGCAGTTTACCTATGCAAACTCTATAGTTCATCGTCAGTCTATGTACGGCGTTGAAGATGATGGCGAGAGACTTTGATGACAGTACTGCTTAATAAAACAGTTATCAAAATGCCCATCAGTAGGCCTGCGATTATTCATCTAGATAATCAGGTCTAACAAGAAGTTTTTGTGGAGTTTTTTCTAGTACACCCGGAATATGTTTTCCACATGTCATACACCTTTGGCAGCAGTTTGCTGCATACGGAGTAAAACCTGGGGCATACCAATATTTATCCACTAGTAGATACATTCCTCCCCTAGAGACATGTGAAGGCAGATGGGATAGCTGTAAAACTAAACTAAAACTGGAAACAAAACTAGAGGCACACACACACAATCTACCATCCTCATGTCTCCAAAGACCTTCAATATCACCTTGACATCGCTTAGATTTCCGCCTATTTTTCACTTTTTCAACGGCTTGCCTGTGTAAGGTTTTCAGTACATCCAGAGTTACTGGTTCTCCCATTTCATCTACATCAGTTTTTCTAACCACATATATAACTGCAGCCTTTGCAGCAGTATCTGCCCTGTGGTTTCCCTTAGTAACATCATCTTTTACCTTGTGTGCCCGACATTTAAATTACAGCTATTTCCTTCAGTAGTTGGACTTCGTCCAACAATGAGAGATGCATGTTTAACTGCTTTGCCACTGGAAGTTAGGAAACGTAAAACTGGCTCCAAATCCCCCTTTCAGATGCTGCAGCCTCGATCTATCCATGTAAAAAATGAGGTCAGCATCAGGGATAGTCTCATCTTTCACTACCACTGACAACTCATAAAATTGATCAACTGCTTGTTGACAGTCATGTTCATCCTCATTCGACTCCATTGACTCAGTAATTGGCAACAAAGTAGCCAGATTCAACACAATACATCCGATAAGAAATACATTTGCAGGGACAAGTAGTGCAATCCCATAGTAAGTCGGGCAGCAGACCGATATTTAATAGTTAAAACTATTTACCACTGCATGAGGAACCATAACGTACAGCCTGAGGCTTGCCCTCCTTGGGCAAAGGGGCTTGTAACTGATCTAGCGCCTCTTTTTGTTCATTAGGTAAATAATGGCGACCTGGAACTGTAGTTAAGGTGTACAATGGAACAGCTATTTGTGACATATTAGGAATCCACTGCCAAAAATGCTCTGATTTGTTTTGCGGATACGGTGCTTTGGAAATCATGAACATCCTGTGTTAATGTGTTTAACAGTTGATAAACTGTGTCCTAAGGAAACAACCTTCTCTTTACCACATTGCAATTTACTCGGGGACACTTTACATCTTTTCTGGTATAAGTCATGCAAAAGGGATACTGTTGCCTGTTTACAAAGATCTTCCTGATCCGCTGCCATCAATAAATCATCCACATACTGGATCACTGTCACCCCAGCCGGAGCGGACAACTGATCCAGCACTTGTCTCATAACTGCTCCAAAATCTTTCAAAGAAGTTTTCATCCCCTGGGGCAGATGTCCCCAAGCACGTTGCCAACCCTCAAAAGGTAAAAGCAAACAGATACTGGGAGTCCTCATGCACAGTCACACAAAAGAAGGCATCAACTAAATCAATAACAGTAAACCAGGAAGCACTGGGTGGAATTTAACCTACAATTGTGTGTGGGTTAGGCACCAGAGTATCCTCAATAATAATTTTATTAACCGCCTTGAGATCATGCACTAAAAGATATTTACCCGGACGACCTGGTTTGAGAACTGGGTAAATCGGGCAATTCAAAGGGGATTTAATAGGTACCAAAATGCCTTGATCAATCAATGATCAAGCCAGTTCCTTGTATGACGTTAGTAATTTTTAAAGGAGAAGCTTCTGAAGATTTAAGAACAGATCGGGCAGCTCCAGTGTCCACCAGACATTTGAATGCATGGAAAGGCATGTTTCTCAATGTCAGCCGAACAAAGGCATTACCAACCCTGGACTGAAATCACTGGTAACAGTGGAAGCACTCCCCGTCAGTTCTCTTTTCCTCCCCTGGAGTATGGACTCCTCCTCTCCCATTTCCTAGCAAAATGCCCCATCCTACCACAATTGTAACACCCATATTCCTTACTTTCTTTACCATCTCTATTGTCCTTAATAAATGGTCTTCTTTTACCTTCACCTGCCTGAACCATCATAATGCACTGTGGTCTATCTCTTCAAGGTTCCTTTGAAGCTTGCTAGCCAAGCTCATTAACACCGGGACTGACTTTTCTCTCCAATCTTGAGTTCCCATGGTTAACTTAACATGTATCTCTTTATTCAACCCAGAGACAAGCGAAGTCCTCAACACTGCTCCCAATCCCGTATCTTCAAATTCACCCCCAGCAGCCTGCCAAACACGTTAAAAAAAATCCTCCACTGCCTCTGAGATATGATACATTAGGGTGGTAACCTAAAGCAATTGTGTTTAGGTCTTTTGCAAAAGTTTAGGGATTCTGTCTGGGTTTTGGGATAGTATTCAGAAAATTTCTCATTTCGCCGGGAAACCAGGGAGGAGGCTGTGAGATTGTTGACTTGCCAGCCTGACCAAGTATTAGTAGTTCTCTCACATTATGATATGAAAAAGGCAAGTGTGAGCGCCCCTTGGAGACATCCAGCGATGGATTGAGTGTTATGTTTAAATCACCCCCGATCACCACTGTACCAGTCCCAAGTTCAGTCACCAGATCCAGCACACGTTCTAAACAAGATAACTGATTCAAATTCGGCAAATAAACATTAACAAAGGTAAACACTTGATTATCCACTTTACCCTGCACCAAGAGATATCTTCCCTCAGGATCCGATCGCACCGGGGACAAAGACCAGGGTAGGGATTTGCTAACGAGGATACTGACTCCTCTAGACTTGGAGTCCGGCGATGAACTATGATATCCAAATTGAAATTGGCGGTTTCGTACACTAGGAAACTTATGTCTAAAGTGCATTTCCTGGAGAAAAGCCACTTGACAATGAGATTTAGTGAAATTGTTCAGTAAAATTGACCGTTTAGTGGGAGAGTTCAGACCCTAACATTTTAAGAGGTAATGGACACAAGATTAATAGTAAATATCAGGACCAAATAAAGAGATAAGGACAATGAAGGACCAGTAGGAAATGAATAGGGTGGGACAATAGAGAATGGAGAAAAAGATGGAGGGGTGTTTCTAAGGTAATTCTAAAAACTAAGGATAATCCTACAGGTAAGTAGGACTATAGAATATATATTTACTTTATCTAACCTCTCACTGAGATAGAGAACCCTATGTGGGGAGTGTGATACACAAGGCCAGTGGAGTTTTGCTCTAAGCCATGGCTTTTAGTAAATACAAGTTAGGTGGCAAAACTTGAACCCTTATCAAAACTAATGTTATAACAAAACATTAAACAACCAAGAATGTTTGAACTAATAAGACAGGACACTACAGCCTATAAGCAACCCCTGATATTGTAATTGATGGACCATATTCGTGGGAACCCTATCAGTACACCACCTGATAGAGGGAACCTTGTGTAATGAATAACTGAGGGGGGGGGGGGAGAAAAGGAGACCTATGTTCTGGTCAATGACCGTCATAAGTCACTCATTTATCACAGATAATTGTAAACTGGAAGTGGCAATGGCCAAAAACAAACCAAAGTGAAACATGGCTAAAGAGAAATAGCAGTGTCAGTAGGTGGCAACCAAATGGTCCTTGCCACCGAAACCCTCACAAGACAGTCTAGGTGTTGGTCATCAACACCACTGCTATTATTACTGTTGCAGTAGACCAAAATACTACTTCATATTCATATGCAAATATTAAGGAAAATTATAAGCAATATCCAAACATTGGAGTTACAATATTACAGACAGTTATATACGTTACGTGACGAACACTTCCGGTCAATCCTACTTTCTCCAATCTTCCCTAGAAAAAAGCCATGACACATAATGTCCGTCATAATAATCCTCGTGTGACAAGAAAGTAGGTAGTAACAGCCTAATCAGGATATACCCAAAAATGGCAAAGTCAGATCTGCTGTATATCAGCGTGCAGGGTGATCAGGGATGTTTGCGATATAGGCTTCCTGCAATTCGAATGTCTAGGCTTCATTCCTGCTTGGCAATTGACGATTTGGCAAATGTTGAATGGCCCGCGGTCGTGGTGGTCATCTCCTAGCATTCTTTGGGTTTGACCCAAAGGAGATATCCTGCAGGTCATTAGACCAGTTCAGCCAGTTAGGATTAGCTTCTGTTTCCAGGAAGGTAAATAGTGCTGGGAGCTGCGCTGGGGTTTGGAGAGTAAAAGTGGAGTTATTCCTGTTAAATCACCAGATGGAACAGATGACCCCACCTGTAGGTGGCAGCCCATGAGGTAATCCAATAGTGGCCTTAGAGTTCTCCTCATACGCAATGTACTTGCAGATAGGTTGGGGAACAATTGAATCCTGGCCCCATCAAACACAATAGTGACTTTGGACCAAGCATTACGCATAATCTGCTTCTTTACTGTAAAAGTAGTGAACACGGCAGAGCACATCCCTAGGAATAGCACCTGAGGGTCCCCTCAGGGATCCCACTTGATGCACCGTCAAGTATTATATGTTCAGTGACCGGCCTGTCCAACACCATATTAAGGATGGCCGATACCGTTGCCTTCAATTCTGACCCCAGAGTAGCTTCTGGTATGCCTCTCAGTCGTACATTATTCTGTCTCCCTCTATTCTTCTGGTCATATATTCTAAGTGCTAATGATGATAGAAAGAAATGTGTCTACACTTGTGAATGCTCCAAGGCTGTAATTCTTGAATCTGTATGTGATGTAGTTGATTCTAGTGCAGTCACCCTTGTATCCACTGCAGTGATCTGGTGCTGAAGGGATTTTGTTTTTTCCCTAAGAGAATTCTCCAAGCATGTGACGAAAGATTCAAAATCCTCCTTACTTGGCAGAAACTTTAGAAGAGTTTGCAGATCACTGGAAAGGCTTCGTTTCTCTGCAGGAGAAGGTGAAATCCAAGCTGTCAGGCACAGAGATGCTGGGGAGGGAGTAGGGGGAGAGTCTGGGCTGTCAGGTTGCATCCCAGACTCTTCATCCTGAAGCCTCTGATCTGACCTCGTGGCTGGGGTTGCCTTCTTAATTGTTTCCTGGTCTGAGGCAGTCGGGGAGTCTGAGAGGAAATACTGGTGGAGATTAGATTTCTTGGCTGACCTACCTTGTCCCTTGGGTTTCTTGTGCCTGGGCATGAAAGATTCAGCTGGCTGAAAATGGGTTCAAGCTCTGAAAAAGGTTATTAAGCCAGGGTTGGCACAGAGCTCCAGAAAAGAGCTGCTCACACTATCATTGCATAGCCACGCCCCCTGAGTGGGTGGCATCTTTAACCCTGGAGCACAGCTGGAAGCAGAAGTGGAAGTGCATGTCAATCACATCAAATAATGCAAATCTGTCAGAGTGGCGCTGTAGAAATTCCCTTCTATGATGTCCCAGAACACATTAGGAATTGGGTACTCTAGCACTTCACCAGCTTTGAATCCAACAGGCATGGCCATGTTCCATATCACCAGACATTCGGGGTTCAGCACCTCGGGGAGCCGAATAAACAAGTGGTCCAGGTTGGTTTTGTACATTTCCAGTGATTGCTCATGATACCAGATAACATCCCATATACACGAGTTGATGATGACAACGTCAAGCTGAGATCCCTGTTCGAAGTCGTCCAGCATGCTCTCTGTGTACTCCAAAGAGACATGGGTCAGGAAATAGAACCTTGCAAGGTGGTGGTCAGTTCTGTAATGACACACTTCTCGGTAAGTTATGCCATTGTGCATTTCACCCAGAGATCCCCCAACGTGTCGTTTGCAAATGACATCTCACCCTTCCCTTTCAGCTGGTTCTCAGTCCGAAACCAATCATTCTGCATTATTTTCACCAGATCTTTGATGACAGATCTTTGAATGGAGTCTCCCAGGACGGCCACATACTTGTTGTGGAGAAGTCTCCGGACGTCTGCTGAGCTGAATAACTTCATGGCTTAATGTGGTCATCCAGGACCTCTCGGTTCCCGTTACACATACCAAAGTCTCCCATCTCATCCCCCCAACCTATATAGAGGGACTGCTGTCCCACTTGCCAGTTCCAGGGTAACATACACAGAATTTCAGTCCGATAAAGTGTGGTACTGATGGATGAAGCAGAAGACGTGTCCTTGTACATTCAATCACAAATTTCAGATTACACACTTCGGGGTGCCAAGATGCACTACACCCAGCTCTAAATGCCAGTTACTAATGCTGTCCACACTCCGTTTCAGGGCCTGCTATCTAGTGAAAGCACATGAGAGGGAACGGGCTTGGCAGAATCAGTGGGGAAAGAAGACCCTGTTGAGCTTGAGTCTAATCTGGCATCTAGAGGTGGGTACTGGGCAGTGGTCGTGCGGCAGCAGGAAGAGTAGGCGGTGGGCCCTGAGAAGTGTGGATGGCATTGTTAACTGGCATCTATAGCTGGGTACCGGGAGGAGGAGGCTGTGGGCCCTGAGACGGAGCAAGGGCGGCATTAGTGGTTGAGGCCATCACCTATATGGACAGTGTAGAAGCTGTAGGTACTGGATACATTGCTGTGTAGGAGACTGCCTTTTCTTATCTGCTAGCTGTAACTTTGTAAAATGCAGCATGGACACCATTGTTAACTGGGATCTACAGCTGGGTACTGTGCAGGTGGCAGCAGTAACAGCAGGAGGCAAAGGTGGTGGGCCCTGAGACGGAGTGTGCATTTGTAACCAGCATCTAGAGCAGGGTACTGGGCAGGCAGCAGCAGTAACTGCATGTGAAGGAGGTAAGCCCTGAGACGAATCAAGGATGGCAATAAAGATTGAGGCCATCACCTTCATGGACAGTGTAAAAGCTATAGCTACTGGAGACATTGCTGTGTAGGGGACTGCCTTTTCCTATCTGCAACTTTGTAAACTGCGGCATGGACAGCATTGTTAACTGGCATCTACAGCAGGGTACAGGGCAGGCGGCAGCATCAGTAACAGCAGAAGGAGGAGGCGAGGGGCTCTTGACGAAGACGAAGTGTGGACGAAATTAGTTTAACTGGCATCCAGATTTGGTTACTGGGTAGACAGCAGCAGTAACAGGAGGCGGCGGCAGTGGGCAGACAAGCAGACATGGGGTAAAAACAGGAACAACGCCAACAGAAGTTTAGAAACCAACATACAATATATTTACATGCCAGACTAAAATAAAATTAAAGGGGCATTTACTATATATACATGCATTATTTTAGATTACCTCCGATCAAGGTTCTTTGGAACGAGTACTCTCTCCAGGCACAGCCAATATGACAACAGGGTGGAAAAAAGAAACCCCAAAATATGGTAAAAGATTATCTGTTAATGTGCGCACTTAGGATTCTTTGTTCCTACTGGTCACCAAAGCATGGCTGGTCCCAAGATTTCTCCTCCCCATAACGGGCCACCAAAACTGTTACAGAATAAAATCCAAAACATTGATCGGAGTAAATCTTGTAATTTTATTTGAGATATATGCAGTACAGGTACAAGCAACCTGGACCAGGAGATCTCTCATTAATGATGAATGCAGTAAGATTATATAGCATAAGAGACCCGATATCAAAGCAGCTGACATTTACAAAATATTGACACTTTTACAGAGTATATGGTAAGCAACAAATGATGAAAGCATACAAGACATAGGTTTCTATTTCATCCTTATCACAAATTGCATACGTCAACATGTCAGCAAACATCAGTTTATCTCTGAGAGTCCAGAAACTCCCTAAACCATCTGGCCTTCATGTCCATCTTGGAAATGGCCCATGTCTCAACCTTCAACTAATGTTCTTGGAGATAGTAGTTAGAAGTAAAGATCAGTGTGAAAAACACATAAAAATGAGAACAAAATGGATACAGGGAAAACAAAATGGATACTAAGCCATTTTCTCTTACAGAACAAACCTACAGTCCCTATCTCATATGTAACCCAGGGACTACCTGTAAATCTTTCTAGCTCACATGGATACAAAACACACACTCACGTGCAATAAATTGGTAAAGTTGAGCATTCAGTATATTAAGGTATTTCATACAAAACATAATCCTTATACAAGAGTCACTGCACATTTGCTGGTGTGCAGCAAACAGAAGTGGAATGAATACCTCTCTAGCACATGTAAACCTGTTATTAAACCGAATATTTAAATATACGCTGATATTTATAACAACGCAAATACATTTATCTTCCCATAAATACAGAGGAAAAATGACTTTTCATGTATTGTATTTTTTTTGTCATACCTTTCTCTTCGATGTTATAGACCTTTAAAAGCTTTTCCAAAAGGAATTATAAATACTGCAGTTGTTAATATTATTGCATGCATGTAATGCTAACAGCACACACACTTCAAACTTTAGCACAAGCAGAACAAACTTGTTTAATTGAAAAATACTAGACCACTGCTGTTACTGGTGCTTGGTACAGCTTTGTTTGTGTACATTTATACAATTATTCATGTTCAATAAAAAATTTTATAAAATTAATAATCAGGTATTAAACGAAATGGGAAGTTATCAAACAAAATAATATTTTAATGAAACTGCCGATAGTATAGTGGACAAATTCAGGGCACTGCCTCTAAGCAATGCAATTTGGTTGATTTAGATTTACAATCACTGTGCCTGCAATCCTGGATACAAACTATGAAATATATTATTATTAGGTATATGGCACCTGTGTGTGTATTTTTAAATATCATTATGCACATTTTATTAAAACATATATTTTGAGAATTGGAGTGCTTTGCACTGCTGACGATCAACAGAAATAATATATCTCTGACATTGTTTATTCAAATAAATTACAATAGGCAGAAATAACTGATTTCATTTCAGTAGTTACTGAAGTATACAACTTACTCTTCCAAGAACTCCAAAAAGAGTTTTTGACACTTATCTGACAAGTCATCTTTCATATGCTGGCCTGCTGTTTCTATTTCTGCTGGGTCACCCAATTCCATGATTTCAGAATGCAGGAATGCACACAAACTAAACACACTAAAACTGCCTCATGGAGACCCAGTCATTTCTAAGCTTTACTACATAGGGCACCTCCCTGGGTCAATTACCAGTTATTTTAACTATTTAACTGCTTTTCATTACAGGTTTGTCTTCGTTTGCCCCTTTTAAAAGGTCTTGTAGGGGCTCACAGACCTCTCAATTCTGAATATTGTTTGATCAAAAACAAATCTTTACCCTTGTAAAATATAAATAAAAAGGCTGTGAAAAAGGATTATTCCTAAGAAGGTGTAAATATGTCATAAATAGCTCAGAGTTTAGAGTTGTGTTAATATACATCCAGTACTATATATAGCACTGGTGAAACAGATAATGCAAACAAAAAACAAATGATCAAAGAAAACATCTATTGTGACTTTATTTTCTTTTTAATTTGTTAAAATTTCTTTTAAAAAAATGTTATTTAACGTGTGTGATCATGATTTAGCATGATGTAATAAAAAATACCTTAGAGGGCTGCTGATTTTGTGTAATAATGCCACCATGCTAGACTATGGAAATAAACAGACATAAACATTATTTTAAACTTTTTTGAAGAGAAAGCATATCATATCCAGATGTGTAACTATAGCATATCTCCCATCATTTAAAAGTGGTCAAAAGGGACAAAAACCACAAAAGAGTCAGCGTTGTGTTATCTGACCAACAGTGGGCATGACCAAGTGGGTGGGGCATGGGCAGGTGTGGATTTAATAAAATGGATTTAAATAAAAATAAACTTCCCTTCATTCAGTCAAACACACACACACTATGAATATTTCTAAAGTTGTTTTTTTCATGTGTCCACAGCGTTTTGTAGGCCTCAGTTAGAATGTACCCTAAATACAGTTTGATTAAACATATATTGTGGATCTTTTTACTCACTTCTATCACTGATCATTGGGAGAAACACCATTCAGGGAACTGCAATATCACTCAGCAAGGGTCATTGTGCCATCTGGTGCAGCCGACAAAATTGCACATGACTGTAATTCACAATCTATGCAGTTGGGACAACATATGAACCATATTCCAATGGGCCAATCAATACCAGGGTAGATGTGGGCAACACGTTTGTGAGCATTAAACAGAATGTATCTTGCTTGCTATTTGTAAACACTTATAAACGCCTATAAACAATTGGGCAGTTTCAAGTATTTATAAGTGTTTATAAATGCTTCCATTATAAACAAATTGAGGAGTTTACAGGCGTTTGTAAGTTTTAAATGTCTTATTTAAATGCTAGAAAGTATTTGAAATTATCACCTTAAAACGCTTGTATAAACTCCCATTAACGCATTTAAAAGTGGTATGACCATTCTGTAGTATACAGCATTGTTATGTATAAATAAAATTTAAATGCTTGAAACATTTGAACAGCCCAAACATTTTTATGTAGGTCTAAGTGACAAATGTGTGCTAATAAAAGATTTATTTTTTAGGGGAACAGTGACTTTTTATGCAAGCTCGCCAGTGTCGAGCTACCAGAGATGCGCAGTTCGAAGCGAGCGATCATTTCAGTTGATAACTGCCAGGAGAATATGCCAGCATATTCTCGTCTGCCAAAATTTGCTTGATAAAAAGATTTTTGGTATCTGATTCTGGATCGCGATTACGAGCGTGCAAGCGAGCTTCCGATTTGGCTTGATGAATCAGCCTCCCCATCTTCTCTAACACTGAATTCATACACCAGTGTTACAGCCACCAATGCATTTATAAACTTCTCTGCTGACTGCCTCTCCACCCAAGCATTTCATCACTGACTGCAATTACTTCAATGTGCATTTCTGCACTGAAAGCCATTGTAATAACCCAAACACCATACTCTTTAACTCACTGAGGCTGATTCACCAAGCAAAATTGGAAGCTCGCTCGCGTATGCGCGATCCAGGCTTGGATACCAAAAACCTATTTATCAAGCTATTTTCTGGACGTGAGAATATGCGTCCGTTTTCACTCGGCATTTATCAATTGAAATGCTTGTTTGCTCCAAGCCACGTATCTCCGGGAGCTCGACACTGGCAAGCTTGCTTTAAAAGTCACTGTTCCCCTAAAAAGCTTTCAAATGCCACACATCTTTCACTTAGACCTAAATATAAATGTTTGGGTTGTTCAAATGTTTCAAACATTTAGATTAGGTGAGAAATGAGCATATTTTTAAATGACCTAATATTTTTAGGTTCAGAAAGAGTTAACTGATTTCAGCTCTTTACATAGGTGCCTATCTAAACACATACGATGCCTAACCCGAAGATCCGCCTAGTGATAAATTCCAGCGAGCTTTGGCGGGCGACAAAAATGTTTGAAAAATCCTCCTTGAATTGCTGTTTACTGGTGTACAAATCTAAAGGATTGTATCACTAAATGATTATGGAATGTCAAACTGGAAAAAAAACAGCCAAATTTCACGGACTGTGCACGCCCAATTGCATGTTAATTTTTAGCTTTTTTTTTTTTTTTTGCTACATTTGATACTTTGCTTACCATTTAGCACAATTTGATTTTTCAACTTTGAATGTTTCAATGTCTATTTTGCAATTAAGAAGTCAATGTTAATGCTATGTTATTGTGTTTGTGGCCATATTGTTTCATTTCAATATTATGTCTTTAATACAACCTTTAAATGTTTGTCCTGTATGAATATTTTCTAATCCTCCTGGTTTTCCAACCTTGATAGGTTTAAATTGCATATTGGTTTGGTAAGTATTTTTGTAATGCAATATTTGTTGGGTCATTTTTGAACTAATTTGGCTTTATATGAAAGGGTGGGTTTACATGTGTGGTTTTTTTTTTTTGTTTTTTTTTTGTTTTTTTTAATTATAATTTTTATTGAAGAATTTTTTAAGACATTACAACAAAAGACAAAGTAGAGAAAAAATACAAAGACAAATTAGGTAAATGTGGCAATACAGTATGTCTAATATCTTATGAATAACATAGAGAAATTACAGTTAGAAAAGGAAAGTAAGCTAACTAAGCACAATGGGCAATAATATTATTAACAGACAGCATTGCAGGTTACATAGATCTAAACAAATTTTGGACTTTTTTAAAAAAAATTTTCCCACACATTCCAACGTGAATGAAACTTGTGGGTTTGAAAGTTGCTATATGCTAAGGCACGTTCATAATAGTCATTTGAGTGTATTTTCAGTACCACATCAGAAACATTAGGAGTTGTTGAGTGATTCCATTTTGTAACGACTACACTTCTAGCTGCGATAAGAATGTGAGTTACTATGGTACGATAACAAAGTGGGAATTTCTCCAGTCCCAAGTTCAAGAGTGCTAATGCTACATTCGGCTTTGTAAAAAACCCTGTGACTCTCGAAATTAGGACCAAGATAGAATTCCAAAAACTACGGACATTCCTACATTCCCAAAACATATGTAAATAAGTACCTAATTCCCCACACTTCCTCCAACACATGGAGAGTAATCTGGTACAAATTTTGCTAATCTAAATGGTGTTCTGTACCATCTATATAAGATTTTCTGGTAATTGTCCCAATGTGCTGTACATTTAGAGGCTTTATAACTATAACTAATTGCAGTTTTCCATTGGGAGAGAGTAAACATAATCTTTAAGTCCTGTTCCCAAGTGATAAAAGTATGGGTTTTACTCCAAGTATTTTTATTTTGAAAAAAATTGTAATATATTGAAATTCCGCCTTTGTTACGTGTAAGCCTCTGCACTCTATGCCACAATATCTCAGGGACCAAAAACTCTTCTTCCGGAAGAGAACTCAGAAAATGATTTATTTGATACATTTTTAAAGTATCTAGGAAGGAATGAAACTGTGGTAAATCCGATATATATTGAAATCCTAACTTATACCAGGATTGAATATTAAGGTTTGGAATTAGGAGTTCAAAATAGTGTATAGGCACTGGAATTTTAGTGCTGTGTATATTATTACACTTTTTATTTTTGTGGTTTCTTCCAGATAAATATCATAGCCTCTATTGGTGGTAAACACAGCTTAATCTCCACATGGGAGCGTGAGTTGGCCAGATAGTTACCAGTTGGTATAAACCTTCTTTCTATATCTAACCATCTTTTATTTATATCAGACCTTAAAGATTCTTCCAGATGATCCATTAAAGAAGCCAGGTAGTAATCCATTATATTAGGAACCCCCATGCCTCCCACTTTCTTTGCTCTGAACATAGGTAATTGCGGTATCCGTGGTCTTTTATCGCCCCATATTAATTGCTTTAATACCTTTTGTAATGACACTATTATTGAGTTAGGGAGAACCACCGGAATGGTTCTAAAAAAATATAGAATTTTAGGTAGTACTGTCATTTTAAATGCCGCTATTCTTCCTGACCAAGATAATTCGACTTTAGATAGGTTAACTATATCTTTCTTTACTATCTCTATCAAATATGAAAAGTTCTCCTGAAGTAAAGAGGACAGTGATGAAGTTAGTTGGATCCCCAAATATTCAACACTAGATGTCACCCATTTAAAGGGGAATTGCTTCTGTAGTTGTTTTTGTAAGCAAGGGGAGATATTCACTGCTAGAACAGTACATTTCGCATCATTAATTTTATAATAGCTCACCGAACCAAAGTCTACAATCGTTTGCAACACAGCCAGAAGTGAACCCTGTGGGTTTGTTAATGAGAGTATTACGTCATCCGCAAATAATCCCATAACATGTGAGGATTCACCAACCTGTATTCCATGTATATTGCCATTATCTCTTATAGATTGTGCAAATGGTTCCATAATTAGATCAAATAATGTTGGTGATAGAGGGCAACCCTGGCGTGTTCCATTGGATATAATAAAAGGATCAGACATCATATTGGAAAGAAATACTTGAGCTGAGGGGTACCTATATAATGCCATAATTGCAGAAAGAATAGGTCCCTCCAATCCAAATTTTTGTAATACTGCACGTAAAAAGCCCCATTGCACTCTATCGAACGCTTTCTCAGCGTCCAATGTGAGAAAAATTGCAGGTTTCCCAGATTTTTCTGCAATGGTTAGCAGATTAATCATGCGTCGAGTTGCCTCTGACGCCTGTCTACCCGATACAAATCCTACTTGATCACTCTGTACCAATGACGGAAGAAATTCTTGAATTCTCACTGCTATAAATTTGGCAAAGAATTTAAGATCGGTGTTTAGTAATGACATAGGCCTAAAATTTTGTGGAAGAGTAGGAGTTTTCCCCTCCTTTGGGATTGTAATTATAATGGCTTTAAGCATTTCCTCAGGGAGGTAGCCATCAGAGATAGCCCGATTAAAGAGCAAAACTAGGCGAGGAACAAGAATCTCTTTAAAAGATTTATAATACTCAGCTGTAAAGCCATCAATCCCCGGAGACTTATGACCAGGAAGCCCCTTAATAATTTTTTCAATTTCTAGTGGAGAAATCGGCTCATTCAGAATATCCCTTTGTTCCTCTGAGAGTTTAGGTAATTTAACTGATTGCAAAAACTTGTCTATCGAACTCTGCGAAGGATGGCTCAACTGATTGTCATCCTTAAGATTGTATAACTCTTGATAATAATCTCTGAATGCGTTAGCCATATCTAATGGGTTGAACAGTTGCGCATTCGATTTATGATGGTATAAAAAGGGTAGCGAATATTTTGTACGTTTACCTTTAATTTTAGAGGCTAATAATTTACTAGCTCTGTTACCTTGAGCATAGTAAGTAGTTTTAATGCTTCTAAACATTTTTTCCTGTCTCTCAATCAGTAACAAACGAAGATTTTGCCTATAAGTGAACAATTGTCGGGATACTTGGTCGCTAACTTTGGTTTTATGAATTGTTTCTAAGTCACTAATTTTCTCAAGCAGCTCATCTATAGCCTGTCTTCTCTTTCTCCTTTCAATGGCAGAGAGTTGTATTAAAATTCCTCTCATATAGGCCTTATGGGCACACCACAATGTAGATGGTGTAATCTCTGGGGATTCATTTAGATAAAAATATTCCTGTAAATTTTTAAATATTTTAGATCTAGTAGAGTCACGTGCAAACAATACTGCATCGCTTCGCCAAAGATATGAAAACGAGGAAGCATTGTCCGCAGCTACACACATAGACACAGGTGCATGATCTGACCACATTATACTATGAATTGAGGAAGACGATACTTGCTGCAACGTCCATTTGTCCACCAGAAACAGATCTATTCTTGAGTACGATTGATGAGGAGCTGAAAAAAAAGTAAAGTTCTTCTCTGCTGAATGAAGACATCGCCACACATCAAAGAGCTCTTCCTTTTTCAACAAGGCATTCAGCGTCGGTCTTGTATATTTCTTGCTGTTAGAGGTATCCAAAGAACTATCTGGTACACAATTAAAGTCTCCACAAATAATAAGTGAGCCTTTTCGAATTTTCTTCACCTTTTTGAGGACATGAATTAAAAAATTAACTGAGCAAACATTTGGAGCATATATAGCAACCAAAGTTCTAGTGATATTATCGAATTTAGCCACCAAAATGATGTATCTGCCTTCTGTGTCGATAATTTTGTGGATCAAGGAAAAGGGTATCTCCGCTTTTATTGCAATTGTAACTCCTTTTTTTTTCTTCAGGGGAGATGTAGCGTGGAACATGTGTGGAAATTCCTTGTGATAAAAGTTAGGCATATTCTCTCTTTTAAAATGTGTTTCTTGTATACATAGAATATTGGAGCCTTGCTTTTTAGCTTCATCCCAGACAGCTCTTCTTTTATAAGGACTATTAAGTCCTTTAACATTAATAGAGAGGATATTAAGACCCATCATCCAGATCTATTGTCTCCTAAGAGACAGTTTTTGCCTATGGTTGGCCGCATACTGTATTGAAGAAAATTGCTCATCATGTCCACGCAGTACAGGACATAAATAACAGCACCATTGTGACAGATAGGAAAGTAAACAAAACCAGAATCAACCAAAGAAAAGAACTTGAACTAGGAAGTAAAAAGGAAGGACCTTAAGGGGTCCATAAGGCAGTGACATACTGCCCATCCAAAAGGCACTTGGGGAGCACGAGTCATGGCTACTTGCACCGGATTACTGTTGATCATGCTGTTTTCCTGTTTTGAGAAAATAGACTAAGCTGATTTCCATTCAGGCGATATGCGACCTGGGTTTGGGCTTGGTTTAGATATATGCGATTGAGCAGATGGATGGAAGCCCCAGCTGTCCAGTAAATCACATCCTTGCTGGGGATTCTTTACTGTAAAAGTGGATCCATTTCGAAAAATAATGAGTTTGACAGGAAAGCCCCATTTATATTGAATACGGTTATCCCTTAATATCTGGGTAACTGACAGAAATTTCTTTCTCGCTAATACTGTGGCTTGGGAAATATCCGAGAAGAGGGATATATTAGAATAAGGATCCGGAAGTTTAGGCTCTTGTCTTGATTTTGCCATAATTTGTTCTTTGATGTGGAAAAAATGAATTCTCGCCAACACATCTCTAGATACTTTTTCAGGTAGGTGCGGAGGTTTCGGAAGCCTATGAGCTCTATCTATCAGGAGCTCAAAAGGAGCTGCTCCTGGTATCAACACTGAGATAAGCTGAGAGAGGTAGTTGCTTAATTCCGCTGGAAGTATAGATTCTGGAATGCCTCTAAACTTAATATTATTTCTCCTTGAGTGGTCTTCCATGTTAGCAAGTTTCAGTTGTACTTGTTGCAATGTGTCCTGCGTGTCGGTAAGTGAGTCCACTAGATCATTATGAGCTCCAGCATATTCTCCCATCTTATGTTCAATGTGGTCCACTCTGTCCCCTATCTTGTGCACATCCGTTTTAACTTGGTGCACTAGAGTAAGAAAATCTTGGTGTAATGAGCTACGGAGCGATATCAGCATCTCCTTAAGCGTAGTATCAGAGACTGGGCCATCAGATGTAGGGAAGGTCCCTATAGGGTCAGAGATTTCAGTTTCTTCTGAGATAGGGAATATAGTAGGGCTTACCCCATTCACTCCGTCTTCCACTTATGTCAGCTTCAGTCTAGATTTGGCTGGGCTTGCTTGTGAAGATGAAGATTGAGAAGTGTTCTCTGAGTCCCCCTCATTTCTTTTTGTTGCATCTCCTGTGGCCTGAGCTCCCAAGCCGTTTATATTTTTACTGTGTCTCGAGGCCCGCCTACCCGCGCCATCTTGGACATGCTGGTCAGACGCAGTGAAGAACTCCGTTAATTTCCGCGGAGTATAGCCAGTTTTCCTCTTACCCATCGTTGTGTGGTAATCCCTGGGTCGCTCAACAGGAAGGAGGAGAAGAAAAACAGCCGGTATTAGTCGCTAATTATTCCGGTGCTTAGCCATGCTACGGAGCCTCAAGCTAAAGCGACCATCCGCTTCCGCTTCCGGCCACGCCCCGTGTGGTTTTTTTTTTTTAATTTTGTCATGTAAAATTAGTGGTGTCTGTGTGGTCTCTATATTTTAATGTGACCTTTTAGCAAATGGGTTTATCTTGAATAAAGTTTTTTGAAAAAATGTTGTAGTTTGTTTTTTGGGAGTTTGTTTTTATGTAATCTCCTATACAATGTCCTAGGACCTACAATTAAGAAATTCAATTATGCTTGTTTTTAAGCAGATGCCTTCTATGTTTTGTTCGACTGGCTAAAAACAGCACAATTGGCTAATTAAAACTCAGTTGTTTGATGCGCATAGTTGTGTGCCAAACCTTAGGAGTGTGATGCGCATTGTTGTGCTCCAAGGTGTAACTGCCATGTGCGTGTGAACTGTGTTCTTTCAGGTGAAAAAATTTCCAGAGAAGGACCCTCATTCCGGTAAATTATTCTTTTTAGGTGTATATTGTTTGTTTTGCTGCATATGCATATGTACCGTATTTTTCGCCGTATAAGACGCTCCGGAATATAAGGAAGAAAATCTAGAAAAAAAGATTCTGAAAGATTATTCCCCTTCTGATCACTCGAGTGCCATTCATACCGGTATTCCCCTTCTGATCACTCATGTGCCATTCAAATTCCCTTTCTGATCACTCTGTACCTTTCAAATTCTAAGCCGTTTATGTTTTTACTGTGTCTCGAGGCCCGCCTACCCGCGCCATCTTGGACATGCTGGTCAGACGCAGTGAAGAACTCCGTTAATTTCCGCGGAGTATAGCCAGTTTTCCTCTTACCCATCGTTGTGTGGTAATCCCTGGGTCGTTCAACAGGAAGGAGGAGAAGAAAAACAGCCGGTATTAGTCGCTAATTATTCCGGTGCTTAGCCACGCTACGGAGCCTCAAGCTAAAGCGACCATCCGCTTCCACTTCTGGCCACGCCCCCCGATCTTTTTTGTTTTTAAGAGGTGTTTGGTTGTTGTCAAAATAACTTTCATTTTGTTTCTCTTTTTCTTTGGACAATGATTCTGCACCAATATGACCAGCAGCGGTCCATTTATGCTAAGAGCCAAATTGCGGAGAGGCTGGCAGACAGGCTCTTGACCCCTGCAGGTACGCGCCTAACTGTGTCCCAAATCCAGCAGGTTTGGAGCGACCTAAAGCAGAAGAGGGCCAATTCGGTATGTGAAGTGGGGGACCGCATCCTGTCTGGTAAGTTTTGCATTTTGTCTTCTCTTGTTAAGGGGTGGTGTTTTAGAATGTTTGTTGTTTGCGTAAAGTAGTATTGTTTAGCCTAGAACTGTTTGCTTTTCACTTCCTATATTTTACTACCCTTAATAGTTTTGGATATTTGTTTTTGTTATTACAGCCAACTCTCCATCACGCTGGCGGCTGCTGATTATAGAGCAGGAGACATCCCCGGGGGAGGAGGAGCCATCGCCGAAGGAGGAGCCAGTCAGGGAGGAGTAGCCAATTGAGGAGGAGGTGCCATCCCCGGGGAGGAGGGGCCATCCCCAGAGAAGGAGCCATCTTCAGAGGAGGAGCCCGCTGCCCAACATCAGCAGCCAGAATCTCCGATGAAGAAGAGGAGGCGACCGAGGCCGAAGAAGTTCTGCATTAATCTATTCACCTTAACTAACCTTACAAATCCAGCAGGGGGCCAGCAGTACCTATTGGGATTTGCCAACCCAGCCTGTGAATAATTGCCTTATTTAAAATTAATAAATGTGATGACAAGTCTTCACATATCAAAAGTCCCCAATATTTCGCACAGGCAAAATTATTTTTTTCATTTAGACAGAAATTAGAGTCTACTTTAAATATTTAACTCAATAAGCTTACACATTCCCAAATAAAGGCTGCACCAGAAACATCTCCCAAGAAAATTTAACAAATCTTATATATATAGATATAGATATATTATAGAAAGCGCCCTTGCCAGCACCTCCTCCACAGGACATAAGTTCCTCATTTGAATTTAAGTATTTCTCTATTTTAGATATTGTGAACATTCCTTTAGAACCATGAATATAAAGTAGGAGATACTTTGTTAGGTCTAGCTCCATCAAGTATCATTAGGAGTGTATGACTAGCTTCATGTCTAGGCAGCTTTTAACACTACATATGGGAAGATATTGAGATAGACGAACTGGTACTTTGAATCTCTGTCTAATCAGCTTCCATGTAACCACTGTATCTCCAATTCAAATATTGTGATGCAGAGCAATAGGAACATCTAAAAATTTACAGTGAAAAAAATTGCACAGAGATTCCAAGGATGTGCCATTGCACTCTCCAAAAGTACATTGGAGCAACAAGATCTAAGTATCTCTAAGCCAGTCAACAACATGTGTGGCTAGACTAGCCAGATTGTAAAGTCTAATATTGGAAAATCCAGCGCCACCCTCAGACTTGGGCAGAAGCAATTTTGCCAAAGATATTCTCGGGCGTTTGCCATTCCATAAAAATTTTGTAAAAGCCTTGTTAAGAGCAATGACATCAGTATGGGACAGTAAAAGAGGCAGCGTCTGCATGGGGTAAAGCAGTCTGGAGAAAAACATCATATTAACTAAATGGCCCAAAAATGACAGGGGCAAATACTCCCACATTCTTAATTCTTTTTGTATTTTAGTTATCAAGGGTGGATAATTTAATTTGTACAGGGAGGATGGTAAACGGCCAATACGAAGCCCTAAGTAGAGTATAGAGTCCACTGCCCATTTAAACGGAACATGGGCCCTCCAACTTTCCACAACTGCTGCAGACCTGGCTAAAGATAAAATTTCACTTTTATTAAAATTTATTTTTAAGCCAGAAAAACTTTGAAAGTTTGAATGGTATTGCTATTGATTCGAGGGTTAGAGGTGAAAATCAGAATATCATCCGCGAAAAACGCGGTTTTCAATTCACTGTCATGAACCGGTATACCATGTAATGTAGGGGAACTATCCAAATATCCGACCAATGGCTCCAGAGGAAGGTTAAAAAGGAGAGGGGATAGAGGGCACCCCTGCCTAGTCCCTTTATGGAGAGCAATAGAATGTGATGAAAATCCTGGTGTATGTATCCTGGCTGTTAGAAATGCGTACATAGCTTCTAACAATTTAAGAAAAGAACCCCGAACTTCAATGTGTCTAAGCACCATGAAAAGCCAAGGTAAATTCACTGTATCAAAAGCTTTGTGTGCGTCTATTGCGATAATAGCTAAAACAAGATTGGGCTGATGTTTCGCAATTTCCAATGCTACCAGTACTTTTCGAATATTTTTCACTGCTGCTCTACCTTGAACAAAACCCACTTGAGAAGGAGAGACAAGAGAGGGTAGTAATTTGGCCAATCTATCCGCAAGAATTTTAGATAATATTTTTGCATCTGTATTCACTAATGAAATAGGCTGATATGAGTCCGGATCACATGGGTCTTTATCTTTTATCAAAAGAAGCTTTATATAAGCTTCTTGACCGGAACGAAAATACATGCCACGTTCCCATAGATTAGTATATAGCGCATGCAAATCATCTACCACCTCATCTTTCTACATTTTAAAAAATTCGGTGGTGAACCCGTCAGGGCCCGGGGCTTTTCCATTTTTTCAATTTGAGATAGTCGCCAATATTTGGTCTGAAGTGATAGGCACGGTAAGGGCATCTATACCGCTCTGTTGTAATTGGGGTAGTTCAACTCCAGAAAGGAAAGCCGCCCCTGCCTGTACATCTGCTGCTGGAGGAGAATACAAATTTTGAAAATATTGCACTAGACAGTGATTCACCTCTTTTGGGGAGGTAACCACATCTCCTGTGGGCGTATACAGTTTTGGATTATAGGTCAGTTTGTAACTGGCGCCAACCAGATTGGCCAACATTTTGCCCGATTTATTGCCATATTTGTGATATTCCAGTGATTTATACTTGCACTTTAACTCTTCGTATTGGGAAAGCCAGGAATCGAAATTTTGTAGGCATACCACATTTCTTTAGTATCAGGGGTAGAATTATCAGTTAGTGCCTTTTGCGCTATTCTGAGCTCCTGTTGCGCTGTTAAAAAATGGGATAAGGTGGCTTTTTTTCTTTTCACCATAAAGGAAATAACTCTACCTCTCAAATAAGCCTTACCCACCTCCAAGAACAGGACTGGATCGTTCCTATGAATGCCATTGTGTTGGGCATACTCGAGCCATGCAGATGTTAAAACATTATGGAATTCAGGGTCTTTGAACGAGAAAGAAGGGAAACGATCTCTTTTCACAAGTGAAATGTGAGAGTGATCCGAGATCACCATAGTATGAATCTCTGGTGACTAGGTTTTTACATAATAACGTCTGTACAAAATAGGTAGTCTAAACGTGCCTGCGACAAATGAACTTGAGAGACAAATGTATACTGTCGTTCTAGAGGGTGGTGCTGTCGCCAAACATTATTCAAATGCATAGCATTGGCAAAATCTGATAACACCGAATGAGGTGTATATCACTCAACATAAGCGACAGAGCTAGAGCACTTATCCTCAGAATCTAGCATCACTGCCCCTGATTCATCAATAAAATCTGCGATCGCTGGAAGCGCGAAAGTACGCGCGGCCAGCGATCGCGGTACATTCTTCAAGTATCAGTGAGGCAGGTCATAGTCGTCGATCGTCAGAAGCTGTCACCACAGCTGTGCCTCAACAACCGCGGACCGCCACCATGAGCACCAGCTGCAGAGCACCTTTCCGCCCAGTTAGATGTTCACCTGTGCGGGCATTTTTTAATGTCCATAGTGATGACAACATTATGGTCATCTGCAAACTGTGTGCTCAACACTTGAAATGAGGCAAAAACCCAAACAAACTTGGAACAAGTTGCATGAGCACACATTTAAAAAGCCACCACCCAGTAACCTGACGGGAACACCTGGTCAAAGCACAGAGCTTTGTGCGACCACTTCCGCCTAAGAAGCAAGCTCAAACTGCTCGATCTTCCTCCGCTGCCTTTCCTCCTTCTGCCACCAAAGTTACCCATGCTGCTGCCAACAAATGTTCAGTGAAAACAATTGCATCAGTTTTAGTCCATGTGATCCAGAGACAATGCCCCTGATTCATCAATGAAATCCGCGCTCGCTGGAAGCGCGAAAGTACGCGCGGCCAGCGATCGCGGATTACCGCGGTCCGGACTCGAGCCACTCTGTGGTCTCCTGATGCTGCTGCTGCCATCTCCACACTATGTCACCTTGCCACTCTGTGGTCTCCTGATGCTGCTGCTGCTGCCATCTCCACACTATGTCACCTTGCCACTCTGTGGCCTCTGCCTGATGCTGCTGCTGCCATCTCCCCACTATGCCATCTTGCCACTCTGTGGTCTCCTGATGCTGCCGCCACCTCCACACTATGTCATTGTGCAACTCTGTGGCCTCCTTAAGCTGCTGCCACCTCCAGACTCAGTCATTGTGCCACTTTGTAACCTCCTGATGCTGCCACCACCTCCAGGCTCTGCCATTGTGCAACTCTGTGGCCAGTTATCCCTGTGGTAAATTTTCTGATACCTCCTGCTCCTAACCCAAAAGTAGCAAGGATCAAGAGGCCCCACTTTCACGGTCTGTACTCATTCTGAAAATCCTGATGCTGCTGTCACCTCCAGACTCTGTCATTGTGCCACTCTGTGGTCTCCGCCTGATGCTGCTGCTGCTGCCACCTCAGTCATCCTCTCCACTCTGTCGGGGGGGCTCTACAGGTTCTGTAGACATCTATGTGGAATCAGCTGATGAGGGTGTAAAAGGAGTGCACTTCTTCTTGACGCTAACATGGACCTGTAAGGCTGAGTTCATACTTGAGTCAGTTTGGCCCCGTGACTGCCCAAATAAGTAAAGTGTGCAGTGATTCTAATAGTGAAGCCTGTCATCTGCATGTCATACTGACTCACAGTATTATTCCACTACCACAGCAGACTCCCTATGTGTGTTACTGCAAGGCACAGTGTTCAACACCACTATCAAGGCTTTCTGCAGCCCAGAAATCGCTGTTTTTTAGCGCGATTCGCCTCGAATAAATTCGAAAAATTTGGCGAATCAGCCAAATCGGATTTACGAGAAATTCGCTTATCTCTAGTCTCATCAGTCTAAGTATATCTGTACTCATAAATAGTGTTGTTGTTCGAATTCGGATTGTCCTAATGTTTGACCTGAATATGACCGCTCGAATTCGGGTGGACCCGACTCGAATTTTGCTGGATTCGAATACCCGAATTCGACCCACCACAATGCATTCAAACAACTAGAGACATCCCTCATGATGCAAAGGGCCCTCCAATTAGAGCAGGGATGCTCCCCCGCATGTTTGTTGTGGCAGGCAGCCGATTGGCTGTCTGTCACTGCATGCCACACAGGCAGCCATTGGCCTATATAAGGCCAAGGCGTGCCTGCATTTACCACTCCTGACAGAGATTTGCTGATAGCATCACAACCTTTCTGTAGGGGAACAGTGACTTTCAATGCAAGATCGCCAGTAAAAAGCTGTCGGATAAGCGCGGCTCCGTGCGCGAGCTTTTTCAGTTGTTGAATAGCGCAATCGCGCACGATTCCGGATCGCTAATACGAATGCGCGACCGATAATCCGATTCTGCTTGATGAATCAGGGGCAATGACACCTTGCCCATGCAGGGTAGCATTGCTATAGCTGATAGCATTGCTCCAAAGACTCTCTCCCACCGACCTTGTTATACTTACCTTGTTTGAGTTTCCTCACCACTTCATTGCATCCAGTATTGATATCAATGGTGTTGACAAGCAGGGGGAGTGATGCTAGACCTGAACTTTTTAAGTTTAAAGTATTTTTACAATAGCTGGAGTAGTAAAACTAAATGCTGATTTGGAATGATAATTAACCAAAGATAAAACATGCTAAAGGCTAAAAAAGGCTAAAATAATGTTGTTGAGAAAACTAAAATGTTTAAATTTGCTCATTAATTAATGCACATGTGCTCAACATGAATGAAAAAAAAATCTGACTCCAGGGGCCTGATTTATTAAAGCTATTCAAGGCTGGAGAGGATACACTTTCATCAGTGAAGCTGGGTCATCCAGCAAACCTGGAATGGATTTCCTAAAATCATTTGCTATCTGCTAGCAAGTTTTTTAATCCTGGACCAGATGCATTCCAGGTTTGCTGGATCACCCAGCTTCACTAATGAAAGTGTATCCTCTCCAGTGTTTGAGAGCCTTAATGGGCCTGATTCATCAATTAAATGCGCGTACGCTGGACGCGCGCACGGTCGCGCTTCTAGCGAGCCGGTTTCCCGCGGTCAGGAGCCGAGTGCGCTCGTACATGCGCCTTCACTGCCAGCTGGATTCCTGCCTTGATGCCTGGATTTCAGCTGCACGATTAAGGAGGATCTGTTAAGCTGTCAATGGTGAGATCATAGCAATTAATTAGCGCACACCTGCTCTCTGTTCTGTGCGTATCTACAGTCCATTACAGGTCAATTAGAATCTTTAACGCTTCATCTTCTTTTGGGTAAGTGCTACTTTTTTAGGTTACATTGTACTTATTCACAAAATAAATTATTTATTGTTACATTTGTTGCACTGTTTTTATACTTTTTGGTTTGCTTTGCAACACTGCAAACTAATTGAGATCAAGCTGTATTTATACTAGTTAACACTTCATAATATGTCATCTCACAATAGTATGAGTTGTAAAAAATTCTCACCAAGCATTCGTGATCTAATTAAACACACACACACACACAAACACACATCACTAAACTTTACACTAAATGACAAAAAAATTAGAAAGAACAAACAAAACACATGTAAATCCACACTTCCATGTAAAGCCAAAATAATTCAAAAATGGCCCAACAAATATTGCATTCAAAAAATACTTGCCAAACCAATATGCAATATTGCCCTATTAAGGGTGGAAAAAAGAAAATATTTATGCAGGACAAACATTGAAGTGTTAAAAAAAAAAAGGCAGAATTTGGTAATCAAACAATATGGCCACAAACACAATACCATAGCATTAAAATTGACTTCAAAATTGCAAAAGAGACATTTAAACATTCAAAGTAAAAACAAATAAAAAAAAAAAATTATGCTAAATGGTAAGCAAAGTATCAAATGCAGCAACATAGATTAATTAGGATAACAAACAAAACAACAGCCCCTCAAAGAAAAGAAAAAGACAAAAGGAAAAAGCAAGTTAAAACACACCCTTAAATATGCTCAAACTTAAGCCCACAGGTGATAGAAATTCACTTGCAATTAGCACTTGCGCAGTCTGTCAAAATTGGCTGTTTGTTTTTTTTTGCAATTGGACATTTCATTATCATTGATCAATATGATCCTGTACACCAGTAAACAGATATTCTAATATTTAAAAAAATAAAATAAAGTTGAGTTAGGGAGGATTTAATATTAAAAGTATTTTCTATGGGGGCGTGGCCTGGCCGGCTAGCTGGATGGACGGCTGATCTGTGTCCTCCGCTAGTGTTACCCACCATCCGCAGCATCCCGGGCTAATACAGGACTCCACATGGGCAGCAAAAGACGGGTTAGAGTGGGGAAGTTCCCCCCTACTCCAGCGCCCCAGCAGCAACTTCTTCAGCCCTCTATTCGGGCTTATATTGAGGATCCCCCGCCGGCCTCCTCTCCAGCACCTAAGATGGCGCCGGCGTTTTCCCCTCACACGTGGCAGCGGGGAGAAGAGGAACGGGACCCGGGTGCCACGGAAATCTTGCTCACAGAGCACTCTACGGATGACAGGGAGACATCATCCGGGCCACCACACAGCCCTGCCTCCTCCCTGCAAGGTCCGGTGAGTCCTTCCACTTCTCATGGGGACATCTGCTCAGCAGGGATCTCCCCCATGCAGCAGTTTTCTCAGCCTGCAGACAATCGGGAGTCATTTGGAGGACAGGGGGGGTCTCCTATGGGTTGGAAAAGCTTCCACACCACTGCACAGATTCATGCTACCGAGGGGTCCAAGGGGGCACAAACGCTGGGCTCCCCCTCGCGCACAATGTATCCCCCTCAGGTAGATGGGGCCCCCAGCACTAATGAGGGCCTACTGGAGGGAACTCCAGGCCCACAAGCCTGGCATGGCTCTACTATGCGGGGAGAAAGAAATCACCGTTTGTTGGACGATGGCCCTGCTCCTTACTGGCAGCAATACTTACACTCCTTACCTACCAAGGATGATTTTCAGAGATTAGTAACAGATGTCAAGGCGACTTGCCGCGCTGAAATTGGGGCCTTGGGTGATGACCTGCACTCCCTGGCTGTTAGAGTTGATGACCTAGATGACACTGTACAAGCAACCAAGGTGGATATTACAACACTCTCACACAAAATGGGGGACAGTGACCGGAAAATAAGAGATCTCCAGCGTTCACTTGAGGACTTGGACAACAAATCTAGACGAAATAATATTAGGGTTCGAGGCCTCCCTGAGGCGACACGGGACTCTGATCTTAAACCAGTTCTACAAGATTTCTTTGGCAAGATACTGGGGCGCCCATCCTCCAGGGTAGTACAAATATCCAGAGCATACCGAACCTCCAGGCAACCTGGGACAGCGGCGAGACCTCGAGATGTAATTTGTCAGCTAATAGATGCAGACCTGAAGGATGAAATAATGACCACTGCCAGAAACATGCGTAACCTGGAATTTGATGGAGCTCCACTGCAGCTTTATCAGGACTTATCTTGGCATACATTACAACAACGCCGCATGCTCCAACCCCTACTAACAGTGCTTAGAGACCGCCGCATACCTTACAGATGGGGATTCCCGTTCTCTCTTTCTGCCCGACATGAAGGGAAGACGGCCTTACTGAGATCCGCGGAGGATTTACCCTCCTTCTGCATGACCTTGGGCATATCTTGCCCTAAATTACCAGGCTGGGACAGGGAGGAACCTTTGCGTCCCCACTCCCCACCTTGGCAGGTGGTGACCTCCCGGAAGAGATCCAGGGGCAACCATCGGGAATCTGCATCCCCAAATGATCGTTCACCTAACCGACGTCGCTGATTCAACAGCTGGATATCGCATCAAGTATCCCTCATTATATGTTGGTTCCTTACTATCCTCATAGTTCACTCTGCTCATTATTTTGTTGCTTCCTTAAAAAATTTTTTCATAATGTGACTCTATTGATCTCATGGTTCTAATATTGCAGTTGTCAGATTTCTCTGCTGTTTGCCTGGGTACATCAAGGCCCCAGGGGGGGTACGGGGCCTTGTTTCTCCCCGGCCCCCCTGTGGTGGCCTAACACTGAAGGTGGTTGACATTGGTCGTCCATTACTTAATGTGGATGGGAATTATAGATCTCCGTCCTCGGGCCCTCTGGGTCCATGTTCCTTTTGGGAGGATTCTACCACCTGCCCTGTATTTTTGTTCTCTGTTCCCACCTTTTCGGTGGCAGAGACCAGCGGTTGTGGACTCCTCCCTACTCGCTAAGCGGCGAGTTTCTACCTACTGGTTTACATTTTCCCTGAACTTACGGGTTATTTTTGTTTGTCTTTTGGAACTGTTGTGTATCTCCTTTTCCCCCTTCTCCTCATTATTTGTGACATACTGTGGGACAGAATCTGTATATGGTTGGTGACCTTGGAGATTTTCGAGAGATACTTAATTGGCAGGGGGTTTATAAGGCTGATTCTCTGCTTCCCCTTTGCCCCCCATGGCTACTAGGATACTATCCTTTAATGTTAGGGGTTTGAACTCCAACACAAAGCGGAAATTAGCTCTGAGAGAGTTTAAACGCCTAGCCCCTGACATTATATTCCTACAGGAAACTCATTTTGACTCATCTGGCTCGTTCCATTTCGCCTCCAAACTCTACCCTCAAGCATATCTTGCTAATGCCCAATGCGGAAAGAAGGCCGGGGTAGCGAGCCTCTTAAAGGACACCCTTCAATTTACCTTGCTGCATTCGGTAGTAGATACTGATGGCAGATATATTATTCTACATGGTTCATCTCGGGGAGTTTCTATTATGCTATGTAATCTATATGCACCTAACGCTAAGCAAACTCGCTTTATCAGCACAGTTCTCTCCCGCCTCCAAGATTTCAACCATACCTTTCTCATAGTGGGGGGGCGACTTTAACATGATTTTCTCTCCCACTAGGGATAGACATGCCTTGCACCAATCTCATCCCCCGGCTCAGGTGACTAGACATTCCAAATTATTTAGGCAACTGCTTAGAAAGCACCACCTGTATGACAACTGGCGGATCCATCATCCCACAGCCAGACAATACTCTTTTTACTCCTCCCCAAATGGTACCCATACCCGAATTGATCATCTGTTCACTAACCTACCTCTTCTGAGGAACAGCATCTCTGCGGAGATACACCCCATAGCATGGTCTGATCATGCTCCCATCACTCTAGATGTGGCCCTCTCCCCTGCATCAGTAAGAGTCTGTCACTGGAGATTAAATGAATATCTTTTAAAAAACCGGGACACCAAATTGTCACTTTCCGCATCACTAAACTCCTTCTTTAATGAAAATTTGGGCACTGTGGCTCATACCTCCACGTTATGGGAGGCCCATAAAACAGTACTCAGGGGACATTGTATTGCTCTGGGATCTCGCCTTAAGAAAGACTCTAACTTACAACGGACGATAGTGACTCAAGAAATAAAATCTGTAGAGAAAAAATATGTGGCAAAGCCATCCCTGGGCCTCCTGAGGGAGTTAACCACCCTCAGGTCTAAGCTGAGGGCCTTGGAGCTGCGGAAGGTTAGCTGGTGGATGCAGCGTGTCCGCCAACAGTATTACTATAAGGGTAACAAGGCGGATTCCCTGCTGGCCCGGAAATTGAGGGATATGCGAACTTGTGCCTCACCTGAGGCGATTAGGGACGCGAAGGGGAAGGTACGGTACGAACCCTCCCACATTGCCACCTGTTTTGAGGCCTATTATTCTAAACTATATCAATCGGTTCACAATGACCAAGCTCCCTTAGGCGGTACATTACGACAGACCATAGATTCTTATCTGGCACAGATGACCCTACCCTGGGTAACTTCAGATATTCTAGAGCACCTAAACAACCCCATTACAGAGGAGGAGGTGGCAAAGACTATTACCCAATTGCCTTCCTCCAAGGCCCCTGGCCCAGACGGCTTTCCCTATCTCTATTATAAGAGGTTTTTATCAGAGCTTTCCCCCCATCTGCTGAGTCTTTTTAATGACTTTTTGAAAGGCAAGTCGATCCCCCCCTCCATGCTAACCTCCCACATCACGGTAATACCGAAACCGGGCAAAGATCCGCTGGATTGCTCGAGCTACAGACCTATAGCCCTGTTAAATTCTGATTTAAAAATTTTTACAAGAATCCTGGCCTCCAGGTTGTCTAAATTTCTCCCCTCCATTACACATGCACATGGGGATCAAACGGGCTTTATCCCATACAGACAGGCAGCTGATAATACCAGGCGAGTTGTCAACATCATTGACATTAATAAAAGGAAAGCTCCATCCCTCATACTCAGCTTGGATGCTGAAAAGGCATTCGACCGCCTCAGTTGGCCTTTTATGCTAGCTACCTTAAATAAAATGGGTTTTACAGGTCCCTTTGTCAAGGTAATTGAGGCTTTATACTTGGCCCCATCGGCCTCAGTTAAACTTCCTCATGCCTCTTCTACTACTTTTCCCATCAAAAATGGAACGAGGCAGGGGTGCCCCTTGTCGCCCCTGCTTTTCGCGTTGTGTATTGAGCCTTTAGCAGTCAGCATTCGTTCCAACTCTAGTATACATGGGATACAGGTGCGGGGGAGAGTGTACAAGCTTTCATTATATGCGGATGACATTCTTTTGACTCTCTCCCAACCCTTCATCTCTCTCCCCAGTCTTTGGAGGGAGCTGAGGGATTATGGGGCATTGTCGGGCTTTAGGATTAACCCCACAAAAACAGAGGCACTCCCACTCCACACTTCCTTACGGGAGCTGCAAGCACTGCAGAACTCCTTCTCCTTTAACTGGCAGGAACATTCCATCTCCTATCTGGGGACCCAAATCACTCCTACGTATTCTCAGCTATACTCACATAACTTCCCACCGATACTCAAGGAGGTGAATGCCTTTCTTTTTAAGTGGAAAGGCCACCCCTTGTCCCTACTTGGTAGAATAGCCTCAGTGAAGATGATGCTACTTCCTAAACTATTGTACTTGTTTGAGACTCTACCGGTTAGAGTTCCCACTCCAGTTTTGAGGAAACTCCAAACTGATCTTTTGCTTTTTATTTGGGCCTACAAGAGACACAGAGTATCTAAATCCATAATGTGTACCCCTAGAGAGGGAGGTGGTCTGGGAGCACCAGATATTTATAAATATTATTTAGCAACCCACCTGAGACACATACAGCAGTGGACATCCCTCCTGCCTCCGAGTATCTGTGTAGAATTGGAGGGTGAGTGGATAGCCCCCACACATCCCAATGCTATGCTATGGAGCTCCTCCCTCTTATTAAAGGACTCAGACTTAACGGCACCCATGGCATTTACAAGGAATATTTGGAGGATCTGTAAAGACAAATTTGGTTTAACGTCTTCTCCATCAAGAATAACCTCTATAATTCTCAACCCACAAATTCCTGATAGCCTGTCCAGTTCAATGTCTGGTCCATGGAGGGATAGAGGCCTTTTCCAAATTAGACATATTATGCACCCAGTTGAACGGAGACTACTCTCCTTCTCTGAGCTAGTAGACAGGGTGGAGATGCCTCGCTCCTCCTTTTACGCCTATCTCCAAATTCGGCATTACGCCCAGTCACTTCAACACCCGGCTACCCTCCAGGCTCTTACTGATTTTGAGCGATTATGTATGAAAGGTTCATACACCAAAGGTATGATCTCTGCTGTCTACAGGCTCCTCCATGACTCTGCTCGGAAGAGCTCAAATAAATTTGACTATATGCTTAAATGGGAAGAGGCTCTTGGTCGGTCTTTGTCCTCAGAGGACTGGTTGGATATTTGGGAAGCAGCACATAAAAGCTCTATCTGCACTCTGTACAAAGAAAACTTGTATAAGATTTTACTTAGGTGGTACCACACTCCTGCGGTATTATCACGCTTGTTTCCTAATGTGGACCCTTTATGCTGGAGATGCAGTACACACAGAGGGACGATAGAGCATATCTTCTGGTTCTGTCCCATTATTCAGAGATACTGGAGACGGATTAACGATATATTATCTACTGTGGTCGAACAGCCAATCCCCCTGAATCCCATTTCTCATCTCCTAGGTCAGCCCTTACTAGCGCTACCTAATGTGTCCCGCAAATTAGCTTCTCATATGCTAGTTGCAGCACGTACACTAATCCCTTCCAGATGGAAGGTGACTAGACCTCCCTCAATGGAAGACTTTCTTGGACGTGTCCAAGAGATCCGCCTAATGGAGTATCTCACAGCACTCATTAGGAATACAATAGACAAGTTTGAAATGATCTGGGAAGCTTGGGATCTTTATTACTCTAACTTGTCCAAAACTAATTAACAGGTTTCTTCTCCCACCCAGATCTATTTATTTATATTTATATATATATATATATAGATACATATATAATTATATCGTACAGTAATTATAAATAAATATATATATATATATATATATATATATACACACACATATACATAAGAAGCAAACAAAAGAACGTGTGTGGGCTTGTGATTTTGTGGGAAAATCTAGTCCGATGGCTTCGCGCACGTTCAGTTGCAAGACAGTCGCAAGATTTACCCGCGGGCGGCTCCTCCGATCAGGCATCGTAAGCTTTTATATAGGCGCTTATGTAGAGGAGTTGAACTCGGTTAACTCTTGCTTAACAGAAAAGAAATAAGTCATTTTAAAATATGCTTTTTCTTAGCGCATATAGATGTTTTAAACATTTCAACAGCACAAACATTTTTTTTAGGGCTTATGGTAATATGTGTACCATTAGAAAGAATGATTTTTTAGGGGAACAGTGACTTTTAATGCAAGCTCGACAGTGTAAAGCTGCCAGGGATGCGCAGCTCCGGTCGCGAGCTCATTCAGTTGCTGAATTTCAGATCGCGAATACGAATGCGCGAGCGAGCTTCCAATTTTGCTTGATGAATCAGCCTCAATAAATCAGAACCTAAGTATTTTCTTCTCAATTTGCTTTTCAATATTTTACACTATAAACAATCAAACATATTTCCAGACAAAACATACAAATCCCTAAGACAATAATACCTGCCCTAAAAAACAAAACAAAAAAAAAACAACAGCAATTTTAGTTGCACAATTTTCACAACAAAATACAGTTAGACATTTCTGCCAACACATCTACTAAGATGCAGACATCAACTATCAGTGTTCTCTGTGGTGTTTTCCCACCAACGCTATAAAGATGCTGGATTAATATGTGATTCATCATTGTTATGGTCAGTGCATGCATTTGTGAGTTTTGGTTGTAAACAGTATCTCCAGGAAGAATTGGTTGACTGTAGAAAACAAAAAAGAGAGTTTATAATATAAATTGACGTGCAGCCATACATACTATATGTTAAATGTAACAAGAACATGAAAATGTATGAAAAAGAAAGAGAAGATAATAAATTAGACTATGACTATAATAAAGAAGCTCTTGTAACAAAAACTGTACTGTTCAACATGAACAATAAGGATTTATATGAAAAAAACACACATAGTTCAATGTCAACATACGTTTGTGCTTTTGTTTATCTTCATTAAAAACACAGCATTTAAAACCCCCTGGCCTGTGAACTTTGATTTGGTACCTCCTAAATCTTAAATATCTTGACTGTTATTCTCCATCAGTCACACAAAGACACAAAAACACCCTATTAAATGTGTAGTCGTGACTATCACATTGATAGTAATAATGTATGAGTGCTGGGTCAGTTGATCAGGTGTCTTATGATTTTGAAAATGTTCCTGATTATCTAACTTTTCCTTACAATGTACTTCCCACAACCATTTGAAAATGGTATGTAAAACATAATAAACCTAGGAAAGCTAGCAAAGTTGCTAGTTTGTATTAACTTTTTGTGGTAATTGCCCAAAATTTGGAAAAATTCCTTAGAAACATGGTTAAAAAACATAGATAAAATTATGACAACTGCCTTCCATTGGGAATACTGGTTAGTTGAATGTCTCTTGCTTTGATACTTTCTGGGTTCACTGGGCTAAGAATGCAGACAATAAAGTCAAAATGAAAACAGAGCTTTTGTTGGTAAAGTACAATTTTCACGCCTCATTAATTTCTTCATTAACATTGTAATTATTACAGTTAATATTTTGTTGGAGTACATCGTTTGACCAAACTGCACCGTTGAACGTCATTATGCTTCCTTACCTCCTTTATCTCTTGCTGCCATAAAGAGTAAACCAGCATCCTGAAAAGTCTAAACACCATTTTGGACCACAAGTTATGGGGAGCATCCAATATTCATTTAGTGGCAACATTGCCAAAAAAAACTTAAAGCAGACCTATCAAAACATTATTTACTGTATATAAAACAGTGGATAACCCTTTTATGTATAGTACACTTTTTTTTTTACAAATTCCTGTGCAAAGCAAGATCAGATGATATAAGAAAAAGAACCCAGAAGAAGATGGCCGCACCTGCTGTCCAGTGCCCAGTGGGACGAAGATGGAAGACAGGATGGCACTGGACCAACTAGACAAGGATTGCAGAGGGATCAACGGTTTTCTATCTAGAAAGGTAAGTTTTACCTTTTTTTTATAATGATAGTTCTGCTTTAAACTTTCCCTGAATGCTAGAATGCACATATAGCAAATTTAATTATTCATCTGCAAAGTATAATTTATTAACTTTGTGAACATGGTAAAATTTGTTTTACAAAGAATTCCCAGTAATGTGCAAGGAAAAGTAAAAGCATGATTTTTGCTTGCACATGATTGAAATGTCTAATGTCAGGGGAGCTTCACCCATTTACGTTGTACAGTGGCAATTCTGTTTGCTAAGCCAAAATCCTAAATTGCAACTATTTCAATCCCTCCCCTTTTTAACCCTTTTTCTTTATAGTTTTCCCACATTATTGTGTAGGGGACTGTCTTTTTCTATCTGCTAGCTGAGATGTAACTTTGAAAAATGTAAACAAAGTTGTTAAAGTACACAGATACCTCTTCATTAGGAAGTGCTTCCTGCCCCTGATAAGTGACCTCAGCAGGCTATAAATGTAAAAGCAGGAAGTTAAGGGGCAGAGATGAGAACATGTGTGCAGCCAGGGTAGGTGCCTGCATTCCTTCCAGAACACACTGCCCCTGATTCATCAATAAAATCCGCGCTCGCTGGAAGCGCGAAAGTACGTGCGGCCATCGATCACGGTTTAACGCGGTCCGGACTCGAGTGTGCGCGTACACTCGCCTCACTGCCAGCCGGATTCCTGCCTTCACAATAATAAGCAATAGGGAGCGCGAATCTGCCAATTAAGGCATTAGAAAGAATGATTTTTTAGGGGAACAGTGACTTTTAATGCAAGCTCGCCAGTGTAAAGCTGCCGGAGATGCGCGGCTCCAGCCGTGAGCTTTTTAGTTGCTGAATAGCGCGATGGCATACGATTTCGGATCGCGAATACGAATGCGCGACCGATAATCCGATTCTGCTTGATGAATCAGGAGCACTGACTGCTGTGTCTGTGTGTAGTGCAGTAATATACTATTTCCCTCTGTATTAATGGGGTATATGTGATTCTGAACCCTCTGTCTACTTGCAGCTAGCATAGGTTAGGCATTCGATGGCCCATAGGTAGAAGAGGTCCGGTTGCATTGGCAAATTAGTGTGCATGGCCCATAGGTAGAAGAGGTCCGGTTGCATTGGCAAATAATTGCTAGGGTCTGAGTGGTAGTGCAGATAGATTGTTCCTGAACTCCAAAGACTTTGCCTGCATCCCTGCAATCCAGGATCAGAGCATACACAGCCCAATTGCTGATTAGAGGATCTCCTTGCTGCTGTATTCAGGATCATCTCATCAGGACATCTTTGCTACAGTAAACTCCAGAGGCCTCTGAAACTCATCTTGATACTGATCATAACTGGAGGTATTTGTGGTCATAGACCGTAAATATACCCGGGTATATCTGTGCACAATTCTCCTCAGGACTCTTGCTATATATCGCTATTACTGTTTTGAGTTATAAAGCTTGCAAATACCCCGAAGTGTGTGTTCATTAGGCTGCAATAATTAATGTTGTATGCTGGGTGCAGTGGTTCCTTGGGTTCTGTTTTATATTACTGGTATTAATTCTGGTTAATGTCCCAGGATGGAAGCCCCTCTGCTAACAGAGACCCTGTCCTGGGTGGAGGCACTGCCAACTTTATTAGTATCCTGACTCTTCCACATAACGAAGGCCTGTGATCCTCTCTGTTATGTACAGGATGGTGCCATAGCCTCAAGGGAAAAGGGTTTTGAGATATGGAAACAACACACTCCTCAGTGCCTGAAAGAGTGTACTTGTTAATAACTCTACGGTCCACCGGCTGCAGAATGAATCCGTTTGTACAGGGATACTCATGAGGGTGCAAGTGCAGCTGACTACATAGAGGTAATTTCTGATCATTTTGGGCCATTTTATGACCTTGAACAAATGGTTTGATTACCGTATAACATGTTAAAAAGAAGGGGAAGATATTTTCTGTTTTATTAATAGACTACAGTTACTGCTGTCCCGACTTTATCATACATAGCTAGCTATGAGGGTTCACTATATACCCTGAAAATTTTAGGTTGGTAGGACATACTGTTCAGGAGATTTGGGGGTTTGTACTGGGAGAGATGACATGCTGCATTCATAAGCAAAGTGAAAGTGAAACTTTCCTGACGATTAGGTCATTGTACACACCCACTGGTATCCGCCCCCTGGCAGTTATTTTTCACAGGTAGTTTTTTTTGTTAGGACAACGTAGCCAGGGGCTTCTCCTCCTCCTCTGCATGCATGAACCAGCACAAACTTCTGCCAAAGAAAAAACCTTCTAGAGATCACTGAAAAACCACTGGTCTGTTTAACACTAGCAACCCTTATCTTTGACACTGGCGCCATCTACTGATGATCTAAATATTAACAATTTATTTTAGATTTCTCCACTATATATTATGCTGCTTGAGCCTACCTGCCATGAGTACGTTTTAAGTGTACTTTCATTCAAAAACATCGCTATATTGGCCCTAAATGTTTAGGACTTATAACATCATATACTTATAACTTATAACATCAGTTGAACCAAGCTGCACCAAAGACCATGTAAGTAATTTTTACAATTTACAATACTTATGAAAATCGTTATTATAATGGGATGTGTATGTGTAATGTAATAATCATGAAGTGTATGTTTATTTGATTTATTTACATTCTGTAAGAATATTATCACTCTTTTTTCATTATATGAAAAATCTGTTTTAACCATTGATGTTTAAAGAATATCCTGTATGTTCAAAACTGTTCAATATCATTTACATTGTATATGTTTACACACTTAGATATTATAACTGCATGCGTACAAATTCGCGGAACTGCCACTACCCCTGAAGAAGCCAATAACAGGCGAAATGCGTTGGGTAAATCAGTTATTATGAACTGATATGTTGTCCTGCACTATAACAAGCTTCAGATTTACTTGTGTGCATAATGATAGACCTTGTTTGTATAGCGCCCCATATGGCCTGAACTTCACCACACGGGACCACATCTCCCATGGTGGTTCACCAGAACTGATAATTGATGTGTTGCTATTTATGCGATGTATCATTGAACATAATACTTTTTTGTTGGCCAAAAAACCCTTATGCTTCTTTGTTCTTTACATATCCTACATTCAAAACCCTAACCAAATGAAATACAAAAAACATTATTGTTAATAAATATGCCCATTGTGTATTATCTTTTAAACATTTATTTAAAAGGGGAGGAATAAAATCACTTAGGCTTATCCTGTTTGCCTTTTCTCCACCTTTTTACAGGTTAAACGATTTTGTATTTTTGAGTTTATTATGATGGGTCACTTGCTGTTAAATGATCTCTTGTGAGTTATTGTTGACCACCAGTAGATGGCACAGTAGGTGTCCTCATGGCAAGAGTTGGTTATACAAACTTTTTTTTTCAAATGGCATTTTTTGGTCAAACATATCTGTTTTTTACTTACCTGCGCCCCACCATCCAGCAGCGATCCTAGGATCTGGCTCTGATGCTGGGGCGTCTCTCTATCGGGGGGCATGGCCGGGCGGGAAATTTAAAAGCAAATTACCGAGTAATCTGCATTTAAATGCCGCCCGGGTCCCAGCCACGCCACTGCTCGCATCCGCAGTTACCTGCATGGTGTAACACATCTAACTGGTGTTTTACTATTGCAATAGTAAATCCTAGGGGTGATGCCAGCGGCGATTTTCCACTGGCATCACCCCCGGAATTTATTATTGCTGATCGCATCACCCGGAAAATGTGATGCTCGCATCCTCCAGGTGATGCGAGCAGAAGCATTGGTGGTTTCAGGGGGGTGAGCAGGGCGGGACATCCCCATCGCATCACCTGGCAAGATGTGACATCTTCCAGGTGATGCGGTGGAGTGATGGATTCTGGGGGCAGGAAATTTAAAAGCAGATTACTATGAGGAGCTGTGACATGTGTTCTGTATCTGTAACACATACTACAGCTCCTCTAGGGCTGGGGGAGTAATAAGGAGGGCGGAGCTGTCAGCATAGCAGAGCTCCGCTGACTGCTCTGCTCCCTGATTGGCTGAGGAAAGGGAAATCCTGATGATGCTTGAGCTGTCATCAGGGTTTCCTATTTCTCAGCCAATCACAGAGCACTATGAATGAATTGTCATGGTTTTTATTTCCTTGTTTTTGTTTTGTTTTATAAAAAGTCTGTCATTTGCACTTATGTTAATTTGCCGCCACACAACTCCTCTGTTCATTTGTAGTGATGTTAAAGGTTTGTTGTGATTGTGCTGTGCTGCACTGCCTGATCTTAGCACTATTGTATACAAGCACACTTCCACTTGCTGTCCAAACTGGTTGTGAATTAGTTGTCCAGCTGAGTTACATACTCATTCTAACAGACCTGATGGTAATGGAAGGCGGTCCAGGTTGCCAAGCACAACATCAAATCACATTGATTGCCAGGCTCACAAGCAGGGTCGGGCACTCTTGGAAATAAGCAGATGTTGTGTTGTTGCTTACCTTAATGCTCATTAAATACTGGAGTGTATGCATTACTTAGGTGTTTACACAAAACAAATCGTATTAAGGATTAAACGTATCGTACTAACTACCGTACTATAATATATATAGAGTTACTCACCTCAGCTTGGTAGTGGAAGCCTATAAGGTGGATTCCTCCTTTAACCGGAAGCAATATTATCCTTGAATCTTGCTTGTATCATGCCCATGACATCAGAAATCATAGAAACAAATAGGCAAATTTTTCAACTTGAAGCATGTGAAGCAATATGGTCAAAAAAGCCCTATTTGCCTATTTCTTCTTATAATTCCTCTTTTCTATGTATACGTACACACATCTAAATGCATACATACATGTTTTGCTTCATGTGCACTCATGTCTATACATACATGCATGAGTGCACATGAAGCAAAACAAGCAATATACACAAAAAAATAAAAATTTAACTGAATGAGGACTGTGTAAAAGTGTGGCGCATTTTTCAACTGATAAAACACAGTTCACACGCACATAGCAGGTCCGCCTTGGCGCACAACTATGTGCTACATACTGCTGAAGTTTGGCACACAACTATGCTCATCAAACAAGTTTGATGAGTTTTAACAAGACAATTGTGCTGTTTTTAGCTTTTCAAACAATTAAGAGAAAGAAGCAGCATAAAAACAATCACAATTGACTTTTTAAATTGTATGTCCTGTGAGCTTGGAAAGGAGATCACATAACAACAAACCCCAAAAAAACAAACAACAACATTTTACAAACAACTTTATTCAAAAGAAACATTTGCTAAAAGGTCAAAATAAAAAAAACACAAACACACACACACCACTAAATTTACATGACAAAAAAATTAAAAAGAACAAACAAAACACATGTAAACCCACACTTCCATATAAAGCCAAAATAGTTAAAAAATGGCCCAACAAATATTGCATTCAAAAAATACTTACCAAACCAATATGCAATTTTGACCTATTAAGGGTGGAAAACTTGATTAGAAAATGTTTATGCAAGACAAACATTTGGAAGTGGTAATAAAGGCAGAATTTTGCAATAAAACAATATGGCCACAAACACAATAACAAAGCATTAACATTGACTTCAAAATTGCAAAATGAACATTGGAACATTCAAAGTTTAAAAAAAAAAGCAGCCATTGTGCTAGAGGGTATGCAAAGTATCAAATGATAGATAAATTAGGATAACACAGAAAACAACAGCCCCTCCAAGAAAAAGAAAAAAAAAAAGACAAAGGGGAAAAAGCAAGTTAGACAACACCCTTATATATGCTAAAATTTAAGCACACAGATGAAACAAATTTGCTTGCAATTAGCAATTTGCAAAATTGGCTGTTTTTTTTTTTTTGCAGTTCAACATTCCATAATCATGATATGTTCCTTTAGTTTTTTACAACAGTAGACAGATATTCAATTAAATAAAAAAATAAAATAAAGTTGAGGGGGATTTTTTTGTTAAAGTATTTTCTATATATATATATATATATATTCTCTCTCTCTCTCTCTCTCTCTATATACATATATATATATATATATATATTTATATTTAGATACATATATAATTATATACCTATATATATATATATATATTAATAATAACTATAGTAATTACAATTATATATATATATATATATATATATTTATTGAAGTACATAATTTTATACATCTGTGTATATATGTGTGTATATATATATATATATATATATATATATATATATATATTTATATACATACATATATTATCTATAGAAGCAAACAAGAACAGAAAGCAGAAGAGGAAAGTTGCAATATTTACCCTCTGGACGGCTTCTCCGTTCAGGCATCGTAAGCGCTTAGACAGGCACCTATGTAGAGGAGCTGAACTCAGTTAACTCTTGCCTAACAGGAAAGAAATAAATAACAGACAAACAATTTTATTTAGGGCTAAGGGTAATATGTGTGCCGTTAGAAGGAATGTTTTTTTAGGGGAACAGTGAGTTTAATGCAAGCTTGCCTGTGAAACTGCCAGGGCTGCGCATATCCATCGGAGAGATCGCTTCAGTTGATGACTTCCGCGAGTATGCCAGTGCCTCGGATTTGGTTGATGAATTGATTTTAGGGCTCCGATTCCGGATCGCGAAAAGGCGCATGCGTCGAGCTTCTGATTTGGCTTGATAAATCAAGCTCCCAGAGTTCTAAACGTCAATTAATTCACCATTATGATATCAAAGGTTCTTAGTCTGTTTTAACTCAAGTAAACATTAGTAATATATAGGTTATTAATGAACCTATGTTTATCTATCAATAATATTTGGTTGATAGCTAAGGCATGATTGGTTAAAAAACAAAGGAAGAGATGAGGGTGTAGGACTTACTTGAGAGGTGGATGGCACCAAGTCTGAAAAAGGATAGCGTGGTATAAGATCTGTTGGGTGTTTCCTTATAAGTAGAGATGTTTCCATGTAGGTAATAATCATTTATTACTGAAACCCAGTAAAGTAAATTATTAGTAAATAAATACGCTCTATGACAGGGGTGTCAAACTCAAATACACAGTGGGCCAAAATGATAAATTTGAACAAAGTCACGGGCCAACCTTGATATTTATTGAAAAATTATCTACAATTGAGGAAGGTCAATAATGAATGTCAAAAAGGGAGAGAGAGAGAGAGAGAGAGCGCTTGTGGGTCCTGATTGACGCGCCAGCAGAGTATTCTGGGATTTGTAGTATTAGTGGTGCATGCACTGTCTACCAGCAGGCAGCTCTAGTAGACATTTGGTATTTTCCAGAGAGCCAAATATAATTACAGTGCAGGCCAGATTTGGCCCATGGGCCTGAGTTTGACACCCCTGCTCTATGATATAACTCAAGAGTGGAGGTTGACACTTAGAGGATGGCTGCTTACCTGGATGTGTACTATGTTCTGGTTAAAAATTCTAACTTTTAGACGGAAACATCTCTACTTATATATATAAAAGAATACATTGTTGTAAAATGATACATTATCAATGACACTCTAAAAATAGGTACTAACTAAAGATAGGATAAAGTCATAAAAACAACTTGGCATACAATAAACCCTGAGCAATGCATCAGTCACTGAGGTGCATTAGGGTGTAATTCATAAAGAACTGCATGTTACTGCGAGTTACCACAATGCCTCGGATTGTATTAGTAGGCCAAAAAAGAGTTTTTTAAGAGGTAGAAACTCATAAAGGGTGTTATTGCCAACTTCCACATGAACAAATGTTTAATGTAATGTAGTGTGATGTAGATGTCTATTTTAAATTATTATTAAACAGTATTTATATAGCGCCAACATATTATGCTGCGCTGTACATTAAATAGGGGTTGCAAATAACAGATACAGACCGTGACACAGGAGAAGGAGAGGACCCTGCCCAGAAAAGCTTACATTGAGCCACAGTGTGAAACAATGCTCAGTTACCTACAACCAGCATGCACCTTAGGATTTCTGATGTTCCTGGTGCATACTTACTCCTAGTCATTGGCCCTGATTTATTAAGCAAGCTTGCCTCGCGAAAATACGTGCCAATATACACTGCATATTAGCATGAGCCGGGGCCGAGTGCTAGTTCACTCACCTGCCGGCTTCCAGCTTTGATAAATGAGCAGTGGGTTCGAACAATTCGCCAATTAAGCTGTCAATGGTGAGGTTATAGCAATTAATTAGCGCACACCTGGTCAAGTAGTACTGCGCTCGTCTGGAGGCTTACAGCAAAGACAAATGAGCAATAGGGGGAGTCGAGAATTTGACAATTAAAGTGATTAAATTTCAGCTGCTTGATTCAGGAGCATCTGTGATGCTCCTGAATCATTTTTATGTTACATTATATTAATTCACAAAATGGCTTCATTTACAGTTAGGTCCATAAATATTTGGACAGAGACCACTTTTTTCGAATTTTGGTTCTGTACATTACCACAAATAATTTTAAATGAAACAACTCAGATGCAGTTGAACTGCAGACTTTCAGCTTTAATTCAGTGGATTGAATAAAAGATTGCATAAAAATGTGAGGAACTAAAGCCCTTTTTTTACACAATGGCCCTGATTCATCAAGCAAAATCGGAAGGTCGTTCGCGCATTCGTATTCGCGATCCGAAATCGGAAGCCGTCGCGCAATTCAGCAACTGAATGAGCGTGCGGCCATGGCTGCGCATCCCCAGCAGTTTTACACTGGGGAGGTTGCATTAAAAGTCACTGTTCCCCTAAAAAATCATTCTTTCTAATGGCATACGTATTACTCTTAGCCCTAAAAAAAAATGTTTGTACTGTTCAAATGTTTAAAACATCTATATGCGCTAAGAAAAAAGCATATTTTAAAATCACTTATTTCTTTCCTGTTGGCAAGAGTTAACCGAGTTCAGCTCCTCTACATAGGCGCCTATATAAAAGCTTACAATGCCTGATCGGAGGAGCCGCCTGCAGGTAAATCTTGCGACTGTCCACGCGTGAAGCCTCTGCTTTGCCATCGGACTACATTTTCCCACAAAAGTCACAAGCACACACACGTTCTTTTGTTTGCTTCTTATGTATGTGTGTGTGTGTATATATATATATATATATATATATATATATATATATAT
>NC_092862.1:88424355-88468044 GCF_032062135.1 Pyxicephalus adspersus | reverse complement strand
ACATTAAATCCTCCCCAACCTTATTTAATTGTTTTAATTAATAGAATATCTGTTTACTGGTGTACGTATCTAAAGGATCATATTTGAGCATATATAAGGGTGTGTTTTTACATATCTAAGGATGAATTTTGACAGACTGTGCAAGTGCTAATTGCAAGTGAATTTCTATCACCTCTGCGCTTACATTTGAACATATATAGGGACGTGTTTTTACATATCTAAAGATCATATCGATCAATGATAATGAAATGTCCAATTGCAAAAAAAACAAACAGCCAATTTTGACAGACTACGCAGGTGCTAATTGCAATGGAATTTCTATCACCTGTGCGCTTACATTTGAGCATATATAAGGGTGTGGTTTAACTTGCTTTCTCCTTTTGTCTTTTTCTTCTTGGAGGGGCTGTTGTTTGGTGTGTAATCCAAATTATCTATGTTGCTGCATTTGATATGCTTCTCATATTCCTCAGCCTAAGAACTCGCCATCTTTAATCCTTCACATGTCCTAAACCCTTGTTTGTAACTACTTGAAATGTTGAGGATCCTACTAGCTACTACTCAACCACATTTCTTGGAGGTTGTTGCAGTGCACTTCAAATGCTTGTAATTTGGTGGCCTGGGATTTAGTAGATATTTTGGGACTATTATCTATGAGTGTCCTCATAGGCTGCAAGATATGACATGCAGAAATCCCACACACAGATATCACACTGTGCCCATGATGTCGTTACACATGCCAACAGAGTTGATATATTTTGCCATGTAGTTTTTTATATAGAAGCCACACCACAGCTATAGAATGGGGGAGGGACAGCCTGTGTCCCCAGCTCATTCTAGCTGCGCTCTTCTCACTGCCTAGCTCGGCAGCTGGAATCCTCTGCACGGATGACAGCTGAGAATGGAGCATCTGCTATTGTTCTTTCAATGGATTACAGGTGCAAATGACAGCTGGGTAGAGGTCCACACACCTAAAGTTGGCTGTTCACAACTATGTACATGCACATATTTTGATGTGTGTATGTATGGTTTGTAAGAATCTTCAGGATTCTACCCCATTAAGCTCAATCAGAGGTAGATCATTTGAAAAGCACTAATTTGCCTCCTCGCTATCACGCAAGGCTGGAAATGATCTTTCTTTGTCTGGAGGACAGTGAAAGCCTTCTGCTAGAATGTCTTCTGGCTAGCTGAGACCACAATCCTAATTTTGGTGAAGGCACATTATTCTACTGTCTCACATAGATATTCCCGTGTTTTGTATTTCTCAACTTTTTTTAAAGATCTTTTTTTTTTCACGTGTCAACAAAATAAATCCATATGTGCTGCATTATCTGACCCAGTGCAACAGTGCTTACATTTTGCCCCTAGATTGTATGTATGTCTTGCACTTACTAATGCTTCACTAAAACTGAATAAACAGAGTTTACATCTAGGAGCACAATTATTGGTTTTACAATGGTTTAAACAGGATTAAGCTTAGTGGGGTGGCAACTGGAAGTTTTTTAGTAATAGTATACCCATATATATCTACACACAATATTAACAAACAGTTTACATTTGCAACCAAACTATGTCAATTTGCAACAGAAAATATATAAATCAGTCAATGAATTAGTTATTTCTTTTTTTTTCTTTTTATGAGGTAGTTGGTTGTTGTCAAAATAACTCACATTTTGTTTTTCTTTTTATTTAGACAATGATTAGGCAGAGATATGACCAGCAGCGGTCGATTTTTGTAAAAAGAAAAATCGCGGAGAGGCTGGCAGACAGGCTGTGGACCCCTGAAGGTATGCGGCCAACTGTCGCGCAAATACAGCACATATGGAGCGACCTCAAGCGTAGGAGACCAGATTTGGTGTGCGAAGTGGAGGACCGCATCCTGTCTGGTAAGTTTTGCATTTTGTCTTCTCCTCTTGTTAAGGACTGGTGTTTTAGAATGTTTGTTGTTTGTGTAAAGTAGTATTGTTTAGCCTAGAACTGTTTGTTTTTCACTTCCTATATTTTACTACCCTTAATTATTTTGTATATTTGATTTTGGTATTACAGCCAACTCTCCATCACGCCAGATCCAAATTCTACAGCGGCCACACAGGCGACTGGCCATCGCCCCAGGATGTGGAGGAGGAGGTGCCATCCCCAGGTGAGGAGGAGGAGGCAGTTGAGGAGGGGGTGCCATCCCCAGGGGAGGAGGAGGCAGTCGAGGAGGAGGTGCCATCCCCGGGGAGGAGGAGGCAGTCGAGGAGGAGATGCCATCCCCCGAGGGGAGGAGCCATCTATGGAGGAGGAGCCCTCTGCACAACACCTCTGCAAACAAATGTTTGCTCTAAATTTTTGGACGTAGGCAGAAAATATCATTTAGAAGTTCTGCATTAGTCTATTTACCTTAACTAACCTTACAAATCTACTTTAGTCCTGCCCACCCACTTTTACTTATGCTGTTCATTTTTTATCTACAGCTGCTGCAGCGCCCTTGCCAGCACCTCCTCCACAGGACACAAGTTCCTCACCTGAATGTAAGTATTTCTCCATTTTAGATATTGTGAACATTCCTTAAAAACCATGAAAAGAAAGTAGGAGATACTTTGTTAGGCCTAGCTCCATCAAGTATCATTAAGAGTGTATGACTAGCTTCATGTCCAGGCAGCTTTTAACAGAAGACAAAGGTTAAATGTCACTTAGCCACGTTTGTCGCTTGTGAAAACCCACAACTTTCATTGCCAACAAACTGCATCACTTTAGTTCCATAGCCATAATTAGCTTGGCCCCAGGAATAGCCTTTCTTTCTTGTTTGGCACGGTGTAAACAGCAAAACTGACAGATGAGATGACATAACTTAAATTTTTTAGCACTGTGCAATTTAAGAATTAGCTGCATATTATACTGTTACATTTGGTCAGTACTTACCTCTCTTATTTTTGGTCTTCTTCTACAAACACAGCCAGTTCCACATCGAGGGAGGCAGCCAGCACTCCTGAGGAGCTTCCAAGCCCGCCACGCCTGCCACCCCAACCCCGGCGACATGGCAGGCATCCTCCTGGTAAGTTCATATTTTCATTTGTTTGGTTTTTAAAAAGACAGTACTTTTAACCATCTGGGCGTTACACTGATGTCTAGATTTCTGTATCAAAAGCGTTACACTGTTTTTCATGAAATTTTTTTTTTTAAATTTTAGACCTGTAAGTTACAGAAATATGTCCGAGCAAGGGTCTAGTAGATATCATGAATATAAAAAAAAGTTTGAAACACACAATCATGTAAAAAAAAAAAATGTACTTTTATTTTTATTTCATGTTGTGTGGTGTTTTTGTACTGTAAAAACCATTTAAAATCAGATTACATTGTAATCTGCTTTTAAATTTCCCTCCCTGACACACCCCCATACATCACCAATCACATCACCCAGAAGATGACTCATCCTCCGGGGTGATGTGAGGGGGGGATTTCCCTGCCCAGCTCACACAGACAGAGACAGAGACGGACGCTGGATGCTGGAAGCTGCTGCTGCTGGCATCTCCGGAGAGATGCACAGCACAATGCAGGATTTCTGCATTGTGCTTGACATCTCACTGCAGATGCCAGCAGCAATAGCAAATCTTTTATTTCTGCTAGAGGAGCTGCGGACACTGGGTAAGTATTTGCTTTCAGTTGTAATCCGAATGTCATACAATGTATGACAATCGGATTGCAATATAACATTTGTTTACATTTAACCACCTGGTGAGAAAAGTTCGGGGTTAACGATAATTGCAACTTTTTTTAGCACGGAAAAGTTCGGGCTTAACGGTTGGGAGGTTAAAAAATGTTTGGACCAAACTCTTCCAGTTAATATATTATTTGTTTTTTCCTCACCCTCCAGGAAGTAGACAGGATAGCCTGTATTGGCTGCACCGGGGGATGTCTGCAATGAAGCAACACTTTAGGCTGGACCCTCCTCGGGATCTGCCCAGGCGGTACTGCTTTTAAAAAAAAATAATTTGTAGATATGTTTAAAAATAAGTTTGGTTATATTATTATATTTTTATATTTGTTGGGGTTTGCGCATTTTAAGTTATTGGGGGGAGATTCAAAACATAAAACTTTTGTAAAAAAACTAAAAGCCAGATTTTGTGATTTTAAATAGATTTTTATTTCAGTGCACATTTCAAAGACTTTTCCAGCCTGGCTAATCCAATTCAATCCCCAAAAAACACAAAAAATAAAGCATTTCATTTGGATTGATCGGTTCACCACAAATCTAACCACAAAACATACCACTCCCAGAGCCAAAAATGTGTGAAATGAAACACTCATTTTACACATGAGTGTGGGTATAAACATGATTAGAGACACGTGCACAATGTCAAACAAGATATACCATGAAGGTTCATGAAGGTTCATCCTACCAGGAGGAAGGCCAGTGTCATCTCGATGCGAAATGACATCCTTATCATCCACATCACCTCGAGCACAGAGGGCAGGAGGGGACTGCTGCGTCTTAGGGCGTACTATTGTAAAAAAATGGAAATACACACATTGTTAATGCAAATCAAAAGAAGGTAAAAATACACCAAAGAGGTAATTTTCCAAAAATTATATCATATTTCACCCCCAAGCATAAATAAGTAAAAACACAGTGCTATTTTGTTCTCAATGCTAATGACTAAACTGTTGCAATCCCACAAAAATGCAAAAATCAATTCACATTGGTAATTAGGTAATGTAAAAGGATTGAACTTACATGGTTGCCAAGCATCGGAGTCATCCCGGTAGTCCACCCCTACCACCGTTTCTGGTCCAATGAATGGCAACGCCAATCTTTCATACTCCTTGAGACGCTGCACAAGATGTTCAGGATAGGTCCCACTCCTTCTGGCCTCTGTTCCCAGGACCCTTTTGACATGTCTGAAGATGTCACTCACACGTTTTTGACACTGGGTAATGGTTTGTTGTGTACTGCCCACTGCATTTACACTTTCCTGCCTTAAAGCATGGGAAGTCTGGGAGTGCAAGCCCCCACGGAGTCTAGGGAAATGTTGTACATAGGACTCCATGAGGGCTGCATTTTGCTCAGGAGTGAAGCTGGTTGCCTTGGAAGCAGAATCCCTGCTCCGGCTCAAACTGGCTGAGGTGCCAGGTTGAGGGACCAGGGGCCTAGATGTTACTTGGCCTGCTTCACAGAGCAACCTAGCTGGCCTGAGGGAGCTGCCTGTAGGTCTATGGACTGAAGACCCTGTGGTGGTAGTGGTGGTGGGGTGGCCAGCAGCAGCAATAGTGGTAGTGGTGGTGGCCATTCTCTTTGGCTCCATGTAACTAGTAAAAAGAAGAGTCCCATAAAAGAGTTATGGGACAACACACCCAAAACATTTTTTGGAGGAATAAAGTCAATGGTGTATTCTTACTTGTTCTTGTCACATCCTTTGTTCTTTTTCCGTTTTTTTTTTCTCTTTTTTTCTCCAGGTTTTGGTTTGCATGACCAAAATGACTAAGAAACTCTGTGCAAATTTATAGGGATTCAGTACGTGCGCACGCGCATTCAAATGTGCGCCGGTTCAAGGATTTTGTTTGCTGTTGTCATGGATCCGAATTGGGAACTAGAGTTGCTCTTTACAACTGCTGTTGTGACATTAAACTCAACATTCCTTGTCATAACAGAAGAAGAGCAACAACAACAGCAACCAGAGGCGCAAGCTCATACTTCCCAAACGGTCCGGGCAACACACATCTTCTTGGAGCGTAGCCACCTGGACAGTTTGCGTGATCAGGATGTCAAAAGACATTTCCGCCTGTCTCGCCAGGTCATCCATCACCTGTACAGCTTGGAAGAGAAAATTGCTCCAAAAAGAGAAGCCAGGCAGTGCCAGGAATGACCAGGCTCTTGGCCACTCTGTATATTTTAGGAAGGGGTTCCTTTCAAACCTCCTCGGCCTTAATTTGTGGACTAAGCCACCCTACAGTTTCCAGGGTTTTTACCAAGGTCATCAATGCCATTGTGGACCTTGTCCCACTATATATTCATTTTCCTCAAACAGCTCAGGAGTGGAGGAAGGTAAAGGTGGATTTCTTCAGGCGAGCGAGTTTTTCAAATGTTTTGGGGGCCATTGACTGCAACCATGTGGCCATTCAGGCCCCTAAATTGCAGGAAATCGCGTTTCACAACTGGAAGCGATATCATTCACTGAATGTACAAATAGTCTGTGATGCCAACAGGAGAATCATTAGTGTACGCACAGGTTTCCCAGGATCATGCCATGATGCCTATATCCTGCATATCCTCTTTCACAAATATGTCTGCTATTTCATTTCACAAAGGATTAAAGTTTGCTTGCTATCACTTAGACTCCCAGGTTTGTTTTGAACCCAAACATGATGTGCCCAAATATGTATTGCATACATTGCAAACATATGTAAATACTAACACGCAAAGATGTTTGCAATCAGTTCATCCCTGACTCGACGTCCCTCTGCTGTTGTTTGGGAGCTGGAGGCAGGTTGTTGGTACACCTCTGGCTCGATTTCCTCTGTAATGTCCCAGGTATCACCATTGTGTACACACAGGTTGTGCAGGACGCAGCATGCCATGATGACTCAGGCAGCTTTCCAGGGTCGGTAGAGAGGTTCACCACCAGGCCGCGCCATGCACAAAAACCGTGCTTTTAGCAGCCCAATGATGTGCTCCATGACCCCCCGGCTTTGATGCAGAACCTTGTTATGCTCTGCTTCTGTCCTGGGGTGCACTGCTGTCATAAGCCATGGAAGCTGCCCATATCCCTTGTCAGGTCATAAAAGACAAAAAACTTATTTTTAGTAGGTATTGTTATAGTAAGTGTTCTGTGGGTGCAGTGTAAACCTAAAGTTTGGGTTCATAGAGCACTGGGCTGACTTTTCATTGGGGTACAACCTTTTCATTGGGGTCTGCTGTGCTAGGGGAAATTTTAGGGGAATGGTGGAGGAATATTTAAACAAGGACAGAGGGGGTGGGACAGTTAAATAAGGTGGCAGAAAGGTAAGTCAGGGGCCAGCCACTAGTGGAGGGTGGATTGGGTATAGGTGGGGGGGAGGGTTTTAGATAAATGTGTGGAGCTTCCCGTGTTATAAACAAAAATTGGATTGTGCAGTACTAGTTCTACTGAAAAACAAAGCTATTTAGAAAACAATGCTGGTAAATGCAGCAATGGTTTAAAGAGCCTGTTCACCAATGCTAGAAGTCTAGCAAACAAAATATGGGAGTTGGAAGTCTTAATGAGTGAAAAGAATTATTACTTAGTTGGCATTGCTGAATCCTGGCTTTGTTCTATACATGACTGGGCTGTCAATATTCCTGGGTATACTTTCTTTTTTAAAGACAGAGTCAAACGAAAGGGTGGTGGTGTCTGTCTGTATGTGGGAAGTGATCTGAAAGTGAATGTGAAAGAAGAAATTGCGGATGAAACAAGCAATGAGGTTGAGGCAATATGGGTGGAGTTGAATGTGTGGTTGAATAACACACAAATAATTATTGGAGTCTGCTATAGGCCCCCCAGTGCTAAGGAAGAAATAGAAAATCAACTACTAGAACAGATAAAAAAAGCAGCAAAAAGTGGAAGTGTTTTAATCTTGGGAGATTTCAAGTACCCTGACATTGCCTGGCGTAATGGCATTACAGGAACAGCAAAAGGGAGGAAATGTATGAATTTATTACAGATAATTTTATGGTAAAGTTTATAGAAGCCCCCACTAGAAATGATTCTTACCTGGACCTAGTTCTTTCTAACAATGCAGAGCTTATAACAAATGTCCATACAAAAGGGAATATGGGTAATAGTGACTATAATATGATTTCATTTAATGTAAGTTGTAAACAGGAAGCAAAAACAGGAAAGATAAAAACATTTAATTTTAAGAGAGCAAATTTTCCATTATTAAGAGCAGCTCTCTGTGACTTAGCCTGTGAGACAATATTGTCCCTAAAAACACAGAACAGAAATGGGAATGTTTCAAGTCTGTTCTACAAAAGCACACTGAAAAATATATTCCAATGGGTAATAAGTTTAAGAGGCTGAAATTAAAACCTATGTGGCTGACAGCTGATGGTAAAAAAGCCATAAGAAGCAAGAAAAGGGCATTCCAAAAATAAAAAAAAGATCACTTTTGTCGTTTGAAAACTATAAAGAATATAACAAAAGATGTAAAAAGGAGATAAAATGTGCAGAACTTCAAAATGAAAGACAGAATGCAAAGAAAAGTAAGGCAAACCCCAAACATTTTTTAAATATATTAATAGCAAAAAGATCAGATCTGAGCATGTAGGCCCCTTAAAGGATGTCTCTGGGTTGGTACCTGGGGATAATGAAAAGGCGGATTTACTAAACACTTTTTATTAACTCTATGTACACAAAGGAAAATGGTAAAGCTCAGGTACAAAATCATATTAGTAATGTCACTGCCTTAAAGGAGTCACAATGGCTAAAAATTGAAATGATTGAGAAACAGTTGTGCAAAATTAGGGTTGACAAAGCACCAGGACCTGATGGTTATTTCAAAGCCATTGTTTCTAATTTTTAGAGACTCTTTAGTCACTGGCAAGGTACCGATGTATTGTCGTAAGGCCAATGTGGTTCCTATTTTCAAAAAGGGAGCAAAGTTTACCAGGTAACTACAGACCGGTTAGTTTAATGTCCATAGTTGGAACAGTTCTAGAAATTTTGATAAAGAACCACATGGGGGTTTTCTGCTGGAAAAAATTATTATAAGTGATAGTCAGCATGGCTTCAAGAAAGACCGAAGTTGTCAAACAAATTTACTCTCTTTTTATATAGAAGTAATTCAACAGGTAGAAAGTGGAGAAGCAGTTTATATAGTGGACTTGGACTTTGCTAAAGCATTTGACACCGTACCCCACAGACAGTTAATATGCAATTTAGGGTCAAAAGGTTTAGAAAAGTCAATCTGTAATTGGTTTGAGAACTGGCTTAAAGACCGCATCCAGAGAGTTGTAATTATTGATTCATACTCTGAATGGTCTAAGGTTATTAGTGGTGTACCCCAGGGTTCAGTGTTAGGACCTTTACTGTTTAACATCTTTATAAATGATAAAGAGTTTGGGTTAAAAGTACCGTTTCTGTGTTTGGAGACGTCACCAAACTATGTAGTGGAATTAAGTCCATAAAGGATGTCTAAAATCTACAAGCAGACCTGGATGTACTGTTTGATTGGACAGCCAAGTGGCAAATGACATTTATTATAGATAAATGTAAAGTTATGCACTTGGGGGCTAACATGCAGTCTTCATACTGCCTAGGGGGAATACATTTGGGGGAGTCAGAAATGGAAAAGGATCTGGGAGTTCTGGTGGATCATAGACCTAATAACAGCATGCAATGCCAACTGCAATATCTAAAGGTAGTAAAGTACTTTCTTGTTTTAAAAAGAGGAATAGACTGCAGAGATGGAGACATAATCCTGTCCCTGTACAAAGCATTGATCGGACCACATTTGGGCACCAGTTCACAAAAAGGACATTGTGGAATTGGGGAGAGTGCAGAGAAGGGCAACTAAACTAATAAAAGGAATGGAGGAGCTAAGCTATGAGGAGAGATTAGCTAAACTGAATATATTCTCGCTTGAGGGAATTCGTTTAAGGGGGGATATGATTACCCTGTATAAATATATAAATGGTCCATATAGAGAACTCTCTTCCCCATTATTCATTGTAAGATCATTACAAAGAACAAGAGGGCACTCTTTGCCTCTGGAAAAGAAGTTTAAGTTCCGGATAAGGAAGGGATTCTTCACTGTAAGGTCTGTAAAATGTGGAATCAGCTTCCTCAGGAAGTAGTTTCAGCAACTACTATAGATTGCTTTAAGAAAAAGCAGGATGCTTTTCTAGAAGCACAGATTGCAACTGGGTATTAAGGCTTTAAAGTAAGAAAAACAGTGACTGTTGATCCAGGGAACATCTGATTGCCTTATAGAATCAGGAAGAAATGTTTTCCCCTGTTGAAGCAAATTGTACCAGGGTTCTTTTGCCTTCCTCTGGATAGGGTTTTATGTCTGGGATATGTTATTTCTATAGTGGTTGAACTTGATGGAGTTATGTCTTTTTTCAACCTAACCTACTATGTAACTATGTTACTAAGGTTTCTAAAGGGTTGTGCTCCCAGGTCTGTTTAGTGCTTTTTGCTTGTTAGGAGCCATTGTTACTACTGACTACCACACTGACGTACTGTGAGCTGTGCACATAGTAATTATACTAGGGCTTCCATGAATACCTGAAATTAGTTCAAGGGTTCCCCCATAGTCACAATATTGTACAATATTTCAAAACTGTTTTAGAAATCGTATATTAGCCAAAAACAATCAATATATACGATATAAGTAATATCACTTAGCACAGCCTGGCTTCTTCTTGTTTTGGGACTTAATTTAGGTTCCAGGAGACTGTACAGGTTCTGGATGACAAGACGGGACAGGCGCATTTGCTTTTTGACATCCTGGTTCCGCATGTCATCCAGGTTGGTCTGCTCTCCAAAAACTCGTGGCTCCCAGACCCGTACAAAAATTGAAGGCTGCTCCTCAGGTTTTTGGCCAGCATTCTCTTCTGCAGCAACCAACATTGTTGCAGTTGCTGCCACAACAGCACTAGACAACTGTATAATCTCCTCAATAATCATAAACACCACAATACGCAAATGCCTAGGCACATATATAATGCGTCTACATGCGTACTCACGCACATACGTACTCATACCGTCATTAGCGTGTGCATAAAAATGCACATGTCACTGCAACCCTATATATTTTCAGAAAAGTTGTTAGCTCTTCTGCTTGCAACATTTCCCAAGCCTTGAGATGCAGCAGTCCCCTCCTGCCCTTTCTGCTCGGAGTGATGAGGATGACGAGGATGTCACTTTACACGTAGAAGATGACACTGGTTTTCCTCCTGGTAAGATGAACCTTCATAGTATATCTTGTTTGACATTGTGCAGCTGTCTATAATCATGTTTAAACCAACAGACATATGTGTAATATTTCAGCTCCCCCACATGTTACATTTCACACATTTGTTTGTCTAGGAGTTTTTGGTTATTTTTGGGGGGAATCAATACAAATGATCTTTTATTGTCAAGCTCATTCTATTTCTGTTGCTGTGGTTTTATTTAACAGATCCTCATCAACAGGAAGAGGTTGTTGACCCACTGCAGAGAGGCCTGGAGGAAATTCAAGGTAATTGCGTTTGTGTGTGTTCCAAAAGCTAAATAAGAAGCTTTGATCTCTGTCTTTCATTTTTTTTTTTACATTTTATTGATGATGTTTATGGTCAGGGTTCTCCCTAGGCCCTTTTAGCTGGGCGCACCACCCGGCACTTTTCAGCACCCACCCGGCTGTTTTTGGGTGGTTATCAAAGAGTTTGGTCACAATACAGGGGCTACCACCCGCCTACAATTTCTTCCCACCCAGCTTAAAAAAATGTCTGGGTTGAGCACTGATGGTGCTGCCTTCCTTCGGGAATGTCTGCCTGGGTATTGAGTTAAATATTTTGAATAGACTCCAATTTTTGCGTGATTATAACATTTAGGTTGGCCTTAGCTAAATATTGTGGACTTTAGATAGGTGAAGATTTGTCTACACATTATTTCATTTTGATATCATATATCATGTGCCTTTGTAGGCACATGTGTCCTCTGGTTTGTGGTACTGGAGAATTTTCACGGGCTGCATCCACTGTGGAGGTAGGCAAGAACTGTTTAATTTGTATTTTTTTGGGTATGGGTTGGGGGGAATGAATATTTCCTAATGTGTTCCATTTGTATTTTTGGGGTATGGGTTGGGGGAATGAACATTTCCTAATGTGTTCCATTTGTATTTTTTTGTTAGGGTACCTCGGGTGCCCATTTCATACCAGAGGTGGAAATGCCTGAGGTTTCTGTAAGCAAGCCATGTTGAATGTTTGGGTTTATTAGTACATTATCACAGTTTAAACTTCCAAAAAGGCATCAGTCAACAACTTCCTTGTGAGCAGCAATTTAAGGCACTTGTTGGAACAGTACCAGAAAAAAAAAGGCAGAAAAACATCTATCATAATAAAAAAAAATACCAAACATTTATGACATGTGCCTTATATACTGATTTCTCTCTTCTACCCCTAGAAAAAGAAAAAAGTGAGCTAGGTGGTTACTTTGTAAAAATAATTTGATATTTAAAAATGTACTGGCTAATGGCTTTTGCCTCCGCTATCAAATAAACAGAGTTCACTTTGCTCAACCAGAGTCGCACGGTAAGTGTCTCTCAGGAGTTCCAAAACAATGGAATGACACTGCATGCTGCGTTAATTAAGTGGAGTGTCAAGGACTTTTTGTATTTTTTTCAGCGACGATATGTAAATGTAAAAGACACACTTCTGGTCTCAGTGGCAGTGAGTGTCCAGTGATAAGTTGACTAAAACGAGCAATTTCCCTCTAGAAATCCTGTATCTTAGAGCATGACCACCAAATATGGGACATAGTACCCACATCCATTCCACAGCGCCAACAGATATTGGGCTTCTGAGGGGCAAATTTGTGGATCTTTTCTGGGGTCCAATACCAGTGTGTGAGAATTTTGTAAGCATTTTTCTGCAATATCGTGCTGATAGAACATCTGTGTGCCAAAAAGCAAGCCCTCTCCCATTGCTCGTCTGTAAAATGGGTATTAAGCTCTTGTTCCCATTTCTGTCTAAAACTTGGGGAACAGTCTGGAGTCCATTGATTCAGGTAAGTGTACATCAATGTAGTTGTGTGTGGAGTAGCCTCAGAGCAATATCTTTTAAAAGCGTATGTTGTGTGGGTAGTTTGGCCCTGGAATCCAGGGCATTAATGTAATGTTTGATCTGCAGGTATGCCCACCATGGAAATTTTTCTCCCTCTCCTATCAGGCCCCGTAAATCTATTCTATCCAGCAACTTCCCATTTCTGAAAAAATACAAAATTCCCAATATTTGGTTGCTTCTCTGACATCCACGCTCTCAAAAAAAGGCTATTCAAACCTGGTGTAAAATCGGGGTTTCCTAGTAAAGGGGTCAAGAGACCAGGAGCAGTGACCACATCCCTGGGCAATATTTTCTTAAGAATCGCCAGTGTGGCTCCCACAGTGGGATGAGAATTGGCCAGTGGTGTTAAACAATGGGATTCCAGCCAGGCAGCTGTGCCTAATGGCACTCCGCCAGTTGTGCTTTCCAACTGCACCCAATCCTTGTATTTAGCGTGACAACACCAATCTAGGATTCTAGCAAGGCCAATGGCCTGATAGTACAGCAGTAAATTAGGAAAACCCTTGCCGCCCTGTATTTTTGCTTTTGTCACAATGGAGTACTGAATCCTTGAAAGACGCCCTAACTACAATAAAATGGATTTTGTGAAAAAAGGAAGTTGGAACTTTAATCGGTATGGCTCTGAAAATGTACAAGAGGCGGTAGTACATTCATCCTAACAATAGCAGCCCCACCAAACCATGAAAAAGGTTTACCTCTCTAGCATTGCAAATTATCCCTGATCGTTTTAAGTAATGAAATATAGTTTTTGTCATAAAACTCTGTGATATATCTGGGGACCTAAAAGTATTGGAGGCTAGTTTGTTCCCAGGTAAAAGAAGAATTTTGTTGAATTTCACATATTGTTTGCTGCGGCAAATCAATATTCAAAGCTGCAGATTTACTGTAGTTCACTTTGAAATTAGAGATATGCCTGAATCTTTCCAGTTCCCTGAGTAAACTCAGCACGGATGTTTGCAGTTGTGTTAGAAAAACATCAGATTATCGGCATATGCCGCTGTTTATATTCCCTGTTGCAAATTGCAAACCCCCTAATATCTTCATTTTGCGTTAATCATTCTGATAAATGGTTCCTGGGTTAGAATAAACAACAAGGATGACAACGGGCAACCCTTGCCTGGTTCCGTTACTAATCCCAATTGCACAGGAAAAAATTCCATTCAATCTAATTTTAGTTCTGGGCGAGCAATATAGGGAGTGAAGCCAGGAAAGCATGTCCCTTGAGACCAATAAACTTCAGAACTTCAAACATGTAGTCCTAGACCACTCTGTCGAACACTTTTTCAGCATCAGTCGACAGGAGCATACCTTTAACATTCTTAGAGCATGCCCAGAATAATAGATTAAGGACTTTGGTAGTGTTGTCTCGTGCTTCTCTGCCCGGGAGAAAACCTACTTGATCCAAATCAATCAAATTAGAGACGGACATAACTATCCTATTGCTCAGTAATCAGCTTAATGTTCACATTTAAAAATGATAATGGTCTGTAATTAGAGCAATAACGAGTGTCCTTACCCCTTTAGGGAACACAGTATATGCCTCCGACCAAGAATTAGAGACCGGCAAACCTGTGGCCACACTATTTAGAGACGGCAACAGATGTGGTATCAATGTAGCAGCAAAAGTTTTATAGAACAGAGTAGTAATCCATCAGGCCCCGGGCTTTTCCCCGCTTTTAGCTGAGAAATGCACTTTTGTAATTCCTCCACAGTGAATGGCATCTTCCTGGAAACATTATTAGTATTATCTCGGGTTTCAGGCAGATTATACAGGTCTGAGTAACAATCATGAAAACACTCCGCCATCTGCCTGACACATTGCCCCTGATTCATCAATGAAATCCGCGCTCGCTGGAAGCGCGAACGTACGCGCGGCCAGCGATTGCGGATTACCGCGGTCCGGACTCGAGTATGCGCGTACCGGATCGCTAATACGAATGCGCGACCGATAATCCGATTCTGCTTGATGAATCAGGGGCATTGTGTTACCTGACCATTTGGCTGTATCAGCTCGTATATATGAGAGGCTGCCTGGTATTCACGAAGCACCCCCGCCAATACCCTACCACTCTTGTTGCCTTCCTTGTTTTCCTCATTTGGATTTGAAAAAGAGGAGCCTCTTTGCCTTTTCATCTATCAAGGCTTTGAGGTACAGTCTGGCCTGTTGCAATTCTTGTGCTGTCTGCTGCAACAGTGATTTTGTGTACACTTTCTAGGTCAGTTACCTTCTGCAGTAGAGTGGACAGCCTCCTGTCTTCCTCCCTCTTTTTCTGAGAACCTATTCTGATCAGTTCCCCTCTGATAAAACATTTATGAGCCTCCCACACTGTTATAGGGGACATAGTAGGTGTGACATTGTCCTGGAAAAAGGAGACCAAACGTTCTTCTATTTTCCTTTAACATTTTGGGACAATAGCATTTGTACATTGTGATTAGTAAGAAGTCTATGCGCCATGATTACCTCAAATGGCACCACCACCTCTAAATAGTATGAAAAAAAATGCCCCAATGGGGTGAAAAGGAAAAGGGGAAAATTAAAGGATTTTACACACAAGGCCCTTACACTACAATGTGTCACGGGTCTCTAGGAGTTTGGTGTGCTATATCTATATTATAGACACCACCGGGGTTGGGGGACAGACAGAAATTGACAGAATTATGACTGATCTGTCTAGCAGCAAACCGAAAAGAAAAAAAAATTATTAAACAGTAGAACGCTGGTATAGGCAATCTCAACAATCTCAACTCCACTTGGCAGGGGAGTGAATATAGCAGGTAACACCTTATATTTCAAGCAAGCATTCTTTGAGTGTAAACATACATAAGCCAATTTTGAGCTTTGATCAAAACAACACTTTTGAACAATTAACTTTTTATTAAGAACATTAAAAAGAAACCTGTCCCCTGAGTAACTTGCAGTTCAAAAAACAGCGAGTAATCCAGGCACGGCTATTACATCATAGCAGAACTTGCACAGCTAAGCCGGTTCAGTGGGTGTCTGGCGATGTCCCTAAATCAGCCCTCTTCCTTGGCGTGACCCTTTGCGAAAGTCCCAGGGACCTCTCCGGTAATTTACTGCGCTTAGGACTAGGGCTGTCCACAGGAGAAAAAGGGGGATTTAAGTCCATCTGTCAAGATCCAGCTAAATGGAAATCTTGGTACTATCCAGGTATTGTCATTTCTGGTATTTAAAGCGTTGCACAGAACATTGGTAAATCAGAGGGTATACGTAGCACCGCTACTTTCTCGTTAGATATAGCCTTAAGGCTAAATAGGAAGCGCGATCTATAGGGTATTTTCATCTGATGAAGCACTTGTAAAATAGGTTTTAAGTCCTGCGATTTTTCAAAGTAATAGGTGATAGGTCCTGGTACAAGGACACCGAATGCTCCTGAAACATGATAGAATCATTCTGCCTGGCAGCAGCCATGATTTCCTCTTTCAGACTAAGACATTGTAATCCACAAATCACATCTCTGGGTGCTGGTGGTCTGGGCCGCGGAGGCTGGGAGCCCTGGGAACTTTGATGATATCAATCACAGTGTCAGCAGACCTGGTAAGTAGCTCCTTAAATAAGATACTCACCGCCTCATGTAACTGGTCAGGAAGAACCGATTCAGGCAGTCCTTTAATTCTTATGTTATGTCTTCTGCTCCAAATATCAAGTTCTTTAATCTGCCTATTCATTATAATCAAATGTTCCCCGTGTGAGGAAACCGTCTGCTCAATTCTAGCAATCACCACTCCTTGAGATTTCCCTACTATAGCCACCTCTTCTAACTTAGAAGTAAGAGTTGTAAAGTTACCTGGAAGTTCAACAATGGCTGTGTGGAGAGTGGCCTTGATGTCAGCAGTCATGCTGGATAAATCTGCCAGCAGCACTGGCCTCCGTGTTTCTCCCTTCTCTTCTGCTAAAGCTGCTGAGGGCGCGAAAGAGTCTCTGCTAGACTCATCCTCTTGTGACTCATCTTGGAATCTGCACTCCGCTTCTCCTCCGGTTTTTGGGGCTTAAAAAACTCTAATAAGTCCCGGTGTTGCAACCCCGCTTGTAGCCGGTGCTTTGCTGCGGATGTTCCCCGCTGATTTTTCACCATCATGACCGCTTTAGCCTGCTTTTAAGCTGATTCCCCCGCCTGTGGAGTCAGAGCTGCTCTGTTAAGCTGCCATCCCGCTTGAATGCTTAGCCACGCCCCCCAGGTTATTTCTTTTATTGTTTTTTTTTTTATTCCCTTTTTAGCACTCAGTGGATGCAGGTGGATTGGGTGAACCCAGCGTGGCCAGGCAGCTTCTAAGCCTCACTCAGAAGCTGGTTGGCCATTGTGATAGAGTGGCGGAGTCAAAGATCCCAAGTTCAAATGATTTGGGACAGGTTCTACATGAAAATATAAACCAGAACCCTCAGGACCTAGAAAAATAACCAACAACATCTGGCGGGCATGTACAGTTTTTTCCAGGAACAAAACCAATAAAGACATAATGACATGCAGCGTCTGATTTATTCGGAACAACAATTGACCACTGTGGGTGCCTACATGTTCCAAGATGACCATCTCTGTAATATGTTAAGTGAATCCCTGGGCCAACAATCTCAAGTAAACCAAGCAGTTCTTCAAATGACGGGTTGGCAAATCCCAAGAGCTCAGGCTCCAGCAGGCCCACCTCCGGCTCCAGCAGTCTCGGCTTCTAACACCAGGTCCACCAGCCATGCCTGGCATGGCAGTCCACGGCCATGTCCAGGCTAGGGAGGTGGCCCGCAGACGTGCCCGGGCTGGTGAGGCGGCCCGCAGCCGTGCCTATACAAACCATTAGGTGGGTGCCAGGTGAGACCTTATTCCTGTCTTATTTTTCAACAAAGCGTAACATCACTAAATGTTTTCATGACTCCATGTCACCTCCAGTGTTTGAGTTCTCCTGAGTGAAGACATTTGTTTGGCTAACAAAGCCTAGTGTCTAGTTTCTGTTTGACCAATGTTCACAGGTTAGTGTACCTCACTATTATTCTACACTTCACCTATATAAGTTTAGTTTGATGTGGCCCAAGTACGCTCAAAATGCAGTTTTCATATCTCAGCCAAGATAAAAATGAAAGTTTGGAAGTCCTAACTCAATACTCTACTAGTATTGTTGTGATGACCTTAAAAAAGCTTCTAATTAGTTACCAAAATCCGATTGCATCTTTGTACACTAAATGAGCAAAAATCTAGTTTTTGCTAGGGACCAAATATGGCACACCCCACTTCTCTGACACTTGCCTCTAACAGATAAATGTGCTTGCTAATTGGCCAACTACCTTTCTGGTGTTTAAATTGCCATATGAAGGTGTTCAACTGTGTATTGTATTCAAAATGTATTGTTGAATGATGTTACAATCACATTTAGTTTGAAGAGGACATATATAACATACCCAACTATGTTAATTTTAAGGTCACATGATGATCTGGAATGCAGGAATGGTGGCAACTCTTCAGAGCTTCAAAACAGGTTGGTGTAGGATAAGAGCATGTTATATATTTTGCCCTGGAAACAACCATGTGTAAAAACTAATTTTTTGTGTAAAGGAGAACCATGAATGTCATGGCCAAGCCTGCAAGGATGTTTTTAATTGTGTGACTGTTTTTTAGAAACAAAAATAAAAACAAAACAAATTTTTTTTTTTTCATTCTCTTCCTCAACAGATTTTAAATTTATATATATATATCAACATTTAAACCATAAAATTATAAAACATTTTTTAAACCTATTTACAAAATTTTTTTGGGGTAGTGAGCAATCTCCTACTGATCTCTGATCAGTTGTCCTTCTCTTCTGTTTACAGCGACACTGGGAGAGCGAGTAATACACACAACTCAAGCATGTAGGTAAATCACTCTCAAAACTTTATTGTTTGCACACAGCTTATATACCATTTCAAAGGCATGATCAGTGCATGATAGCATGACTACAGACAACTAGCAGACATGACAAATTTCCTTGTGGTTCTCTTAGAACAGAATATTCACGTCAGGAGAACAGATAAATGGCCGAAGGGAGGAAGTGGAGAATTTCAAGGCAAAAAGGGGGGAAGCAGACATTAGTTTACTGATAAGAAGAGTACAACTAGTTTCAAAATAATTTAATCATCTACAAAACATAACAAAAGCACAAAAATTAACTTCAAAACTCAGCAAAACTCCGCTCCTTACTCAGCAAAATTCCACTCCTTACAGGGGGATTTTACAAGCGGTACCGCCTGGGCATACCCTGGAGAGGAGCCATCTTCAGTTGATGCTCAATGGCAGACATCCTCCTGTGGATCCAATACAGGTTATCCCATCTACTTCCTGGTGAGTGAAGAAAAAACAAAGACTATATTAACCGGCAGAGTTAAGGAAAAACATTTAAGAAAAGTACTGTCCTTGTAAAAAAACAAACAAATTAAACTAGAAACTTACCAGCAGGATGTCTGCCATGTCACTGGGGTGGGAATGGGACCTCCTCAGGGCTGGCAGCCTCCACCAATCTTGAACTGGCTGTGTATGTGGAAGGAGACAAAAAAATTAGAGAGGTAAGTACTGAGCGAATATAATAGTATAATATGCAGCTAGGTCCTAAATTGCACAGTAATAAGGAATGCAAGGTATGTTATTTTATTTCATCAAGTTAGGACTGTTTTGCTGTTTACATTGAGCAAAACAAGAAAATAAGCTGATTCATGGGGCCAATCTAGCTCTGCCAATGGTACTAAAGTGATGCAGTTTGGTGTCAATGAAGTTTGTGGCTTTTCACAAGGGCCAAACTTGGCTAAGTGACATGTAACCTTTGGCTTCTGTTAAAAGCTGCCTAGACATGAAGCTAGTGATACACTCCTAATGATACTTATTGGAGCTAGGCCTAACAAACTATATCCTAATTCCTTGTCCTAAAGGAATGTTGTTACGAGGAACTTGTGTCCTCTAGGAGAGGTGCTGGCAAGGGCGCTCCAATAGCTGTAGATGAAAAATAAACACCATAAGTAACAGTGGGTGGGCCAGACAAGTACATTTGTAAGGTTAGTCAAGGTTAACTGATTAATGCTGAACTTCTAACAGATATTTTTTAGCTATGTCAAAAAATTGTGATCAAACATTTGCCATTAAGGGACAACTGAACAACTCATGTCTATTTTTCTTCATGCTAGCCAACAACCTACACAGAACCTTCATTTGACGCATGATTAATGAATGGAATTCATGGACATCATGCTCGATCTTTGTATCTGTAACTAAAAATAGTGAAAGTAGTGTGACAATGTATTTGATTCAAACATTTTTTAACAAAAGGCGATTGTAAGGTTAGCATAAAGGCAATGTCCTCGGGCTCGGCCGCCTCCTCTCCTTCATCTGAGGACTCGGGCTCCTACTCTGCGGCAGGTTCCTTCTCCATGGCAGGCTCCTCCTCCTTCTATTTAACCTCCTGTGGTACAGCCAACCGCCTGGCTGGCCACTTCACGATAAGCAGCCTCCGGCTCCGCCGTGATAGAGAGTTGGGTGTAATATAACAAAACAAAAACACACAAACATCCAAAATTAAAAAGGTAATTAAATCAAACAGTTCTAAGGCCAGACAATACTACCTTCCCCAACACAAACATTCTATAACACCACCCCTTAACAAGAGGAGAAGACAAAAATCCAATACTTACCAGACAGGATGTGGTCCCCCACTTTGCGGAGAAAATGTGATCTCCTCCACTTTAGGTCGCTCCAAGTGTGTTGTATTTGGCTCACAGTTGGCCGCATACCTGCAGGGTTCCAGAGCCTGTCCGCCAGCCTTCACACAATCCGGCGCTTGGAGTAGATCGACTGCTGATAATACAGCCCAAGAAGCATTGTCTAAAGAAAATGTTTTAGCTGGGATTCAGCTTAGTGGGGTAGAATCATGAAGATTTTTCGTAATCGTATACACACATCTAAATATGTGCATGTACATAGTTGTCACCAGCCACCTTTTAGTGGGTGGAGCGCCTGACTGCCATGCCTCCTCTACCTAGCTCTCATCCGCAACCCTAATCCATTGAAAGGACAATAGAGAGGCTGCTCTGTTCTCAGCTGTCACACATGCAGAGGATTCCAGCTGCTGATAAGAGCTGGGCAGCGAGAACAGCCCAGGTAGAATGAGATGGGGACACATGCTGTGCCTCCCCCATTCTATATTTGTGCAGTGGCTTCTACATAAAAAAAAATTGGGAAAATATATCAACCCAGCGGCCATGCGTAATGATGACATCATCAGCACAGTGTGATAGCTGTATGTGGGAATGCTGCATGTCATATTCTGCAGCCTTACAACTCTGTGTACAAGCACAGAGGACCCTCATAGCTCACACATTGTGGGGATCACAATTTTAAACACTTGTGAAAATACAACATCGGGAATGCATTTTCAAAAGCAAGTGTGCCTAGGATTCTCTAATATAAAATGGAGACCCCCAGGCCCACTTACATAGCAAGGAGCAAGTGTCCCCCATTTGAACATACATTTTCTGGTTTATGCACCTCACAAATCCAGATAAATTAGGGTTCTTTGAAATGTTAGTATAAATTTAGGGGCACCACGCCAATTCTCGTTGTGGCCCAGGTGGGACAGAAATCTGCATTTTCTCTTTTGGGCTCTCTTTTGGGTATACTATATAGTATACCGAATTATCGCATTTTCAGTATTTTTCATTTATTTATGTATTCTTGTTTAAGCTGATTTTTGTGTCTTTTGTTGAATTTTATTAAAAGTAATTTTTTTTTTCAAATGCTTGTGTGTTTCAAACATTTTTTATATTCATGATATCTACTAGAACCCTGTTCGGACATATTTCTGTAAGTTACAGGTCTACAATTTAAAAAAAAAATTTCATGAAAAACAGTGTACCGCTTTTGGTACAGAAATCTAGATATCAGTGTAACGCCCAGGTGGTTAAATGAATATGTGTGCATTAGACACACATTTAAATGAATGCATATGCATTATACACGCACATTAAAATGAATACATACATGTATGCTCATGCAACTAAATGAAAACAAAACAAAAATAAACTAGTATTTATAAAACAAAATGAAGCAAAATAAATGAAGAAATCCGCTAGGTGGAAAACGTGTGTACGGTATGCATTTGCACGTACGCGTACGTACCCCCTTATGCGTATCCGCAGTCGCATGCACGGTATATATATGCGCATACAACAATGTTTTTTGTGTTTTTGGAATTATGAACTTACGTGATGGTTTAGGCCTTTCTACAAATTCCAAACAAAACAATTGCTTTTTTTAATCTGAAAGATCAGGCAAAGTTAAAAACCTTGCGAGTAGATCACATAAAAACACAAATTAGTAACTATATTACACATAACCACCAAATAAATAAAACAATATTAGATACTAAAACACATGTACACCCATACTGCTAAAGAAAACAACATTATCACTAAAAATGGGCCTACATAACATTGTATTCAAAATAGATTGACAATAAGTAAATGTGATTTGGACCCATCAGGTGGAAAACTGTGCTAGAAATTAGGCAGAATAAACATTTAAAGGCACTAATAAACAAATCAGCAAAACAACAATGGCTACAAACACAATAATATAGCATTAACATTGGCTTTCTCATTGCAAGATTGACATTGAAACCTCAAAAAGTGGAAAAAAAAACAGCTATTGTACCAAATGGTAAGCAAAGTAAAAACTTGGAGCAATATAGAGTAGGATAACACACTAAACAAGACCCCCTCCTCCAGGGCCCAAAAAACAGACAAAATAAAAAGCAACACGGAAAACCCTTATATGCACATAGCTATGCGCACAGCTGATACGAATTTGCCCGTAATTGAGACATATATATAGTAAAGTGTTAGATAGATTTTTTTTATTTTGCTTTTGGTTTCTCTGTAATTAATTTATAAGATAGCTGTTCATATATATATATATATATATATATATATATATATATATATATATATATATTTTTTTTTTTTTTTTTTTTTTTTTTAATGGAAGAACGTGGGTGTGTGGGGGTCTTATGTGGAATGATAGTCAGCTGGCAGAAGCGAGTTCTCGCCTGCCAGAATTCACAGGGATTTATCACCAGGCAATCCTCGGGTCAGGCATCGTAAGTGTATAGGTAGGCGCCTATGTAAACAGCTGAAATCGGTTAACTCTTTCTGAACCAGAAAATATTAGGTAATTTAAAATATACTTATTTCTGAGCTAATATATATGTTTTAAACATTTGAACACATCAAACATTTGTATTTAGAGCTAAGTGGAAGATGTGTGCCATTTGAAAGAATGATTGTTTTTTAGTGAAAGGATAACTTTTAAAGCAAGCTCGCCAGTGTCATACTGCCGGAGATGTGCGGCTCGAATCCCGCAATCATTTCAGTTGATAACAGCCAGGAGAATACACCAGCGTATTATCGACGGCTGACATTTGGTTGATAAAAAGGTTTGAGGGTTCATATTCCAAATACGCGCGTGCAAGCAAACTTCTGAATTGGCTTGATGAATTAAGCTCATTGACTCTAAAAGAAGAGACAACCAGCAGCAGAGAAATTCCACAAGGAGGTTAGAAATGGTAGCCTGGGTGTCACGATAATAACAATTGAACAGGAGGTGGACCCTCTGTGCTACCAGCACGTTTAGCAGAGTTGATATCAGAGACGCAGGTCTAAGGTACCGCCTGGTGTTCACCAGAGCACCCCGCAAGGGGTGTTGGGCTTTGCTGCGAACGGCACCCAGGTCGGGGCCCTCAGACTCAACCGTGCAGGTAGCAGCTGACAGCTGGAGATAACCGAAGGCAAAGTACAAAATCAACAGGCAGATTCAAAACCAAAAACAGGACCAGGTCAGGGCAGGCAGAGGAACAGGCAGGATAGGTCAGGAAAAGCCAAGATCAGGAACAGGACAACAAGACTGGCATCTGAATGCTCACAGGAACCTCAGGTAGTAACACCTAATGCTGAGGCAAAAAAGTGTCTGACTGAGCCCAGCATATATATAGGGAGACTGACAGGCTAGCTGGGCGGGGACTAGAAGGACAGGTGAGAATCAATTAGCAGGAAGGGCTCGGCAACGCCCCTAAGTCCAGAGCCAGCAGAGCAGCAGCAAGGTGGGAACAGCTGCTGCTAATCAGATACTATCAGGAGGACAACAAGCAGTGCTGCTGATCTGTGACACTAGGTTTTTAGCACCATATGTGTACATGAAAATACTAGAATTCAAGTTCAAATAGAAACTGCACTGCAAACGTTCCATAGAAAATACATAATGGTGACCTTTATTATGTGTAAAATCACATAAAAATCAAACAAAATTACCCAGTTGATGTTGATCTGCTCTATTAAAAGACACAGAAAAAAAAAAAAAAATACGGATTTAGTCCTATCTAGAACCATGGTTTTCAGTACTAATCAGAGAATATATTCTTGAAGATATTTAAAGTGGTAAAAAAAAAAAAAAAAAAAAACTGCTTCTCATATAAATTTAGTTCAAACAAAGCTACTGAAATGTTTTGCAGCCAGGTAGTAAGAAGCAGTGGGCGGGGCAAGAGTTTTACGTACGCCCCATACTTACCGTATTTTTTGCCGTATAAGACGCACTTTTTCTTCCCCAAAACCTGGGGGGAAAAGTTAGTGCGTCCTATACGACAAATGTGTTAAAAAAAATATTTAAAATATTATACTCACCCAATACCCGGATCCTGCGTGTGTCTGGCTGCAGCGTGTCTCTCTTCTCTCCTCTGCCAGCATCGTGTTTTCTCCTGTCTGTAAAGCAAAGCGAAAGAAGCCGGCACAGCGCCACCTGCTGTTCCCTGTCCTAACTGCCGTACAATAGAAAAAAAGCACAGAGTGATCGGAAGGGGAATTTGAATGACAGAGTGATCAGAAAGGGGAGTTTGAATGACACAGAGTGATCAGAAAGGGAATTTGAAAGGTACAGAGTGATCAGAAAGGGAATTTGAATGGCACATGAGTGATCAGAAGGGGAATACTGGTATGAATGGCACATGAGTGATCAGAAGGGAAATAATCTTTCAGAATCTTTTTTTCTAGATTTTCCTCCTTTAAAATTGGGTGCGTCTTATATTCCGGAGCGTCTTATACGGCGAAAAATACGGTAGTTTTGACTTTCTAATGCCTGGTAGTATGCCCTAATTGTTCAGTCCTGTGTATTTAAAATCCAACTGCCTAGTGTTGCATGTTTTATTCATGTAATCCCTTGTAGTGGTGTAATATTGTGAAAACTGGGCCATTTACCCCTCCTGACTGACTACTTGGCAACTGCTAGGGGTTGGTAAACGGCAGTACCTGCTAGGCACCAGGGTTGGGTAAAGGCAGTAAGTGCTGGGCGTTACATTTTTTGCATGGAAATTTATTTTACATTGTAGGCTATAATTCTTAGACATAACTCGCCAAAATTTGTCCAATATGTATTAAATATAATAATCTTTAAATAAAAACACAAAAATCTGTTAAAAAAATAGTTAAACATGTAAATATAACTGTACAGTAGATTGTATAATATAAATATATATAATATTTAAAGATTTCTTTGTATTGGACTCAATATAGCTATTTTGTATTTCCAATACACGATCACATCCTGCGGCTGCCACATGCAGACCCACGATCACAAGCTGCTGCTGCCACATGCAGGCCCACGATCACATCCTGCGCTCGCCACATGGCCCCGCGACCACGCCCTGCAGTCGCTACATGCAGCCCCGAGACCAGGCCCTGCAGTCGCTACATGCGGCCCCGAGACCAGGCCCTGCAGTCGCTACATGCGGCCCCGAGACCACGCCCTGCAGTCGCTACATGCGGCCCCGCGTCCACCCCCTGCAGTCGCTACATGCGGCCCCGCGACCACGCCCTGCAGTCGCCACATGCGGCCCCGCGAACATGTCCTGCAGTCGCTACATGTGGCCCTTCGGCTGCCACATGCAGGCCCATAATCACACCCTGCAGGCCCACAATCTCAACCTCCTCTGCATCCGCCACATGCAGGGCCACGATCACACCCTGCAGCCGCCACATGCAGGGTCACGATCACACCCTGCAGCCGCCACATGCAGGGCCACAATCACACTGAGGCCCCAACATGCGGACCTGCAATCACACCCTGAGGCCGCCACATGTGGGACCACAACCTGCGGGGCCAGATAACCTGCAGGCCCACGATCACAACCTCCCCTGTGGCCGCCACATGCAAGAGTTTCATAGGGCAACCATAGTGGTCGCATTTGTCATGTGCTTACAGCACCGCAACTTCATTAGACATTATGAAACAGATTTGATTGACTTAAATGGGAAAGCATTGCAAACCAGTTGCAAATCAATATACTGATAAGCAACATGTTGCTTCAAAGATAACACTTGCAATGCCTGCAAATCTACTTGTACACACAAGAAATTTTAACAACTCCCACTGCTTCTGGTGTGCATACATGCGCCTATGTGATTAATATACCTCTCCTCTGACCTAGGTTTTCGAGTTTGTATGATCAGGCATGTCACTATTGCAGAAAGATCCCTTTCTGCAACCTATATCTTACTTGTCTGATCGCTTTGGGTTTCTGCCAAAAACCAGACCTTCACCCCTCCACCTGAGCCTATTTCCCACATGACCTAGTATTTGTGTACGGTTATGTAGAGCTTACTTAGAACCCAGAATCCACCTAAAGCAAACCCCTTAGTGGTGCTGGTAATGTCCGTTTGCATGAATGAAAAATTAAACATTATATGTATAGAAGTGACCATCTTGTGTATGGCAAATTGCCATGCCATCCACTCCTGACCTTCTTTGCCCACAGCCCTCCCTCACTGGTCATCCCCAGCCCAGGCTCTCTAACCAGTTATTTAGTGAGTAGTCTTAGATACAGATTAGGTCCACCACCACAATATCATCACCATCATCTGCTTCTGTAGAGCCCCTTGTCACTCTAATTTGTGTTGTCATCATAATCTGTAGTCCCTCCATCTGTGTAACACGTTGTCACCCCCACCCCATCTGTAGAGCACGTTGCTCCCCCATCTGCTTTGTTATCCCCTTCTGTCGAGCGAGTTGTCCCTCCAAACCCATTCAGTTGAGCAAGTTTTCCTCCCTTTCCGTCGAGCATATTCACATCTCCCCTCCCATTCTGTGGAGCGCATTGTCCCCCTCCCATTCTGTGGAGTGCGTCGTACCCCCCCCATCTGTGAAGCGCGTTGTACCCCCCCCATCTGTGAAGCGCGTTGTACCCCCCCCTCATCTGTGAAGCGTGTTGTACCCCAGATCCGCCTTGCCACACCCATCAAATGCCTCCTACCTTCTTAAACCCCCATATTACCAACTAAAAATAACAGTGTACCCCATTATCTGTTTTACCTTTCGTTTAGCCCATATCACCCTCAGAAAATTTGAGTGTACCACATCACCTGCCCACCACTTCTAATAACCACAAATGACTCTAAAAAATTAGCAGTGCATCCCATTACTTGTCTCACCTCTTACTTAATCCCAGTATCAGCCTACAATTTTGCTATTGCACCCCATCACTTATCTTAACCCTTTCTGTACCCTCATACTTCCTAGAAATAATTTCAGTGTACCCCAATACCTGTCTCACCCTTCCTGAACCTCATATCACCCAGCAATAATACCAGTGCACCCCATCACCTGTTTTACCCTTCCTGAACCCCATACCACCCTACAATAACACCAGTGCACCCCATCACCTGACTCACCCTTTCTGAACCCCATACCAACCTCTCTATCCATCTTCCAGACCCCCCCCCCCCCGCCATTATCCTGAAACAATACCAGGGAACCAGATAATGTGCCCCCCTCTTCCTAAATCCCCATATCACCCCTAAATATTAGCAGAGCACCCCATAATCTGGCTTACCCTTCCTATACCCCCATATACCCTTCGGGAAATTTCAGTGTACCCCCATTACCTGCCCCCATACCACCCTGCACAAATACCAGTGCACCCATCACCTGCCACCTTCCTATACCCCCATATCACCCTGCAATAAAACAAGCACACCCCAACACCTTTATTCCCCTTTCTAACTCCCATATCACCCCACATTTATAGCACTGTAGCTCATCAGCTTTTTCCCCCTTATTGAGCCCCCTATCACCCTGCAAAATTAGCTGTTTATCCCATCATCTACCCCACTTACTAAACCCCAATAACACCCTGCAATAACACAATAGCACCTCAAAATCTGTCCCCCCCTTTCTAAATTCCCATATCACCCCACAATAATATCAGTGCACCCCATCACCTGCTTCTCCCTTCCTAAACTCATATCACCTTGCAATCATAGAGGTGCACACCATCACCTGGTCATCAATCACTTAATCATCAATACCCACCCAAAAACAGTTGGGTGGTTGCTGAAAAGTGCTTAGTGGTGCACCCAGCTCAAAAGGACTGGGGAGAACACTGCCTATGGTTTAGCAAAAGCCAGGAGATCATTTCAGTGACTGTCACTTTTGTATAATGAAAACTTCATGATATGACAAGGAAAATAAATGTAAATGTAATGTGTCAGTTTTTGTTACACTATCCTCTCTTGAAGAACATGATTATGGTGATGAACTAGGTGACAACTATGATGAAGAGTTTGAAATTGAAGAGGACTCTGTTCATAAGGGATTTAATCAGCATGAGTTGAGTGATTTGGCACTATCAAACAAGGCTTCAGAACTCCTAGCATCAAGACTGTGTGAGAAAAACTTACTTCAAAAAGGAACAAGGATATCTGTCACAGATAAAGGGGAGGGGAGGAAAACAGAAAAATAAATACAAGGGACTAGGCCTTCAATGGCTAGGGAAAAGGAAACAGTCACCCCCTACGGACACCCTAGTCTAGCCCTGACTCCTAACAGAATGAATATTCCCTGAAGGTGGGAATACTCATACACTGGAACCTAGGCCCTAGTAACCCTGAATAGCCCTAGGAGTAGTGACTGGGCTTGAGACTACTGTTTCCTTGCCTGATGAAAGAACCAGTGTCACCCTGAGGCCTAGTAACAACAAAAGAACAACAAAACACCAAAAGTAGTTCAACTTATCTTAATTAGCAATTGGAGGAGCAGGACCCCTGAAGAGGGCACCACACCAGCTCTTCACATGCCAGAAGTGAATATCAACTGCATAGCATGAAGTGTGAGGCCAGACTAAATGGAGGAGCAGTAATGACCACCAGCTGTAGCTGATACAAGGGGTGTGGTCATTACAAACAACAACACAGAAACAAGTGAAAACAAAGAGACTGTCAGAAAACCTCACATGCAGCTTGTCTCACAGATCTTTTAACCTCAGTCACGGAAGGGACTGTGACAGTATCATACTTTTGAACCAGAGAAATTGCATTTCTGCAGTTCTTTAGAACTGACAGTGGCTTTGTGTATTGCCATAACATACCTGGTTTAATAGAGGAATTAATTATTGGGAATTCCGATCTATAACTCAACTGAATGACGACTATTCATTGATAGCTCAAAGCGGAGCCTTAAGTGTGTCCTCCTTCACAATGGCAATATATTTGGGTCAGTCCCAATTGGCCATTCAGTTTCTCTTTGTGAAGAATATGCAGACATATAGAGAATCATTGAGTTGTTGCAATATAACCAACACAATTGGGTCATCTGTGTTGACCTTAAAATAGTACGCTTCCTTCTTGGTCTGCAACATGGATACACCAAGTATCCCTGTCCTCTGTGCATGTGGGACAGCAGAGCTTGTGAGAGGCATTGGGTGGAAAGGAATTGGCCTCCAAGATCTGCCCTAAAACCAGGTGATCAAAACATTCTACATGAGCCACTTGTTGATAGAAAGAATGTTATATTCCCACCTCTGCACATGAAACTGGGTTTGATGAAGCAGTTCATTAAACCTATGTCAACTGAAGAAGACTATTTCAAGTACCTCATTTTGACATTTCCTAGCCTGTCATTTGGTCCACAGATTTGGCAGCTCATCAAAAATGAACATTTCATCAGGAGAATGTCAGAAGTCGAAAAGAATGCTTGAATATATCATTCAAAGCCATTGTCAAGGACTTTCTTGGAAACACACAAGCAAATAATTACACAGAAATTGTACAAAAATCTTGGAGAGCTTCAAAATGCTTGTTTGCAATATGAGCATCAAGGTGCATTTTCTGCATAGCCATCTTTCTAACTTCCCGGAAAACTCTGGTGCAGTCAGTGATGAGCAAGGTGAACGATTCCATCAAGTTTTGAAGGTCATGGAGGGACTGTATCAAGGTGGATGGAATGTACATATGATGGCTGACTATTGTTGGAGCATCCGGCAGGATTGTCATAACACTGAACACTCCAGGAAAAGCTATAGGCATACATTTTTACCATAACCGCTTACCCAAATAATTTTCAAACGTTTTACTGTAAAACACAAAAATGCCATAGAGTACCAATAAATCCTTTGTATGTACAAAATAAATATAAATAAACAGTACATTCAAGTTATTATTTCATTATTTTTTCATTGTATGTAAAATTTGTATGTTTTTTGACAAAAAAAACCCTGCATCGTAAAAACTGGATGTGGTAGCAAAAAAACTAGGGTCATTTCTGGATTCACCACCAAAAAATCAGTAACAAAATAGTGTAAGATCTAACTCAACAAAAAAGGAGTTCCCCAGTGTAATTGGACAGCATTGGGATTCTGATTTTGTTTCCTCCATGTATCACCAAATATTATTTAGCATTTAAAGCTATAGTTCCACAGAGCAGATAAGTAGTTTTTGTATTTTATTGTCTTTTAAAGATATTTAATAAAGCAGATCTACATACATTGAGTATTATTTAAAATTTATGTGCATTTTACACATAATAAAGTACTATTTTAGATGAACAGCATTGTGTAGCCTATTAATTATTTACTTCATGCTTAGTTCATTACTTTTACAGTCCAGCTGTTATCCCACCCTACCATTCCTCACTTGCCCCCCCCCCTCACTAAGCCAGGCAGATGCACCACTCTTGCCCAATCCAAGCAGCCACCCTGCACGGGTCTCCCACAGAATTTTTGTGGTGTAGAGACCCAGGGCCTCCAGATTTTCAATAAAAGATGGTGCCCACACATCCTGCAGGCCCCGTGATCCTGTGTCTCTATTTGCAAGCATTTTTTACTACAAATTCATACAAGTCTTTAAAACTTAGAGCTCTGATGTACAGGGAAATGACTCTCAGGCCCTAATTCATCAAGCAAAATCGGACGCTCGCTCACGCATTCGTATTCACGATCCGAAATCGTAAGCCGTCGCGCAATTCAGCAACTGAATGAGCTTGCGGCAGGAGCCGCGCATCTCTGGCAGCTTTACACTGGTGAGCTTGCATTAAAAGTCACTGTTCCCCTAAAAAATCATTCTTTCTAATGGCACACATCTTACCCTTAGCCCTAAAAAAAATGTTTGCGCGGTTTAAATGTTTTAAACATTTATGTGCGCTAAGAAAAAAGCATATTTTTAAATCACTTATTTTTTTCCTGTTAGGCAAGAGTTAACCGAGTTCAACTCCTGATCGGAGAAGCCTCTCGCGGGTAAATCCCGCAACTATCTTGCAAATGACCGTGCGCGAAGCCATGGGACTAGATTTTCTCACAAAAGTCACAAGCACACACACGTTCTTTTGTTTGCGTCTTATGTATATGGGCGAGTAAAGCCCGAAAGGTATAGTGCCAAAGGATCATGATCAGACCAAGGTGTAGACAAGATCCGGGCCCCCAAAATGTTGGGGAGCATACGAGACTGAACAAAACCATGGTCAATGCGCGAATACTGGTCATGGGCTGCTGAGAAATATGTATAGTCCATAGCTGATGGATTAAGTTCCCTCCAACTATCAATCAGGTCATATTGTCTCAAGAGGAGCGCGAGACCATGGCTCCTTTTCGGGGGATCCTTATATTTACTCAGTTTGGATTTATCCAAAATATGATCAAGAGCTAGGTTAGAGTCGCCTAATAAAATCAGGGAACCCTGTACTTTGGGCCAAATTTCACCCAGGAGACTACGGAAAAATGCCACTTGACCTTCATTAGGCGCATAGTAGGATATTACTGTGATCAGCTGCCTACCAACATACCCAATAACCCCCAGGAACCTTCCCCCTGGGTCCCTAAAAACCTCCTGTGGCGCAAAGTTCAGAATCTTGTTAAAGCATAGGAGAACCCCACATTTCTTTTTATCAGAATTGGCCATGTAAAAGATCGGGTAATTTTTATGGAAATACCCCGGAGCTGATTTATTAGAAAAATGAGTCTCCTGTAAAGCTAGGATATCAACTTTCAGCGAATTATAATAATGAAATGCCTTAGATCTCTTGACCGGGGAGTTAAGGCCCTGGACATTGTGAGAAAGCAACGTTAACTTAGTAGGGGTCACAGACCCCACACGAGAGTCAGGCAACACGATGAAATAGTAATAGCACAATCATCAACAAACTTCCTCTACCTCCAAGGAAAGCAGGGGGGGGACCACTAGAACACAGACAGGACAGATAAGACATCAAACATAAAAAAAAAACAATAACAAAAACAATTGGCACAACCAAAAATTGAAATATAGTCCAGAGAGGATTGGGTGCCCCCCTGAACCCCGGGCAAAAAATGCTCCCGGGTTCCGAAGGTCAGCCTCACCTCCTGTGCTCTCAGGAGCTCCATCAAGCTCCATCTCGTCAGGGAGATTTCCTGCGGGCCCAGGAAAATAAATAGGGCCCGAATTAATTCCCTGAAACTGGAGGGCATGTGTAGCCCCCCGGATCCCACGCCCTCTAAAAATCTACCATAGACACAGCAGGACCCCCGCAAAACAAATCACAACAAAATATGTAGGAGAGTAACCAGGGGGACCTCCTGGTAGATGATGGCTCGGCAGCCACTCAACCATACGTACAGACAAAGCAATATCCTGAATCAAGCAATCTAGTGTCAGACTAGTAGATTGGGGACAACCTTAATCGCGCAGCTGAAATCTAATGAAGCATTAAAGATTCTAATTGACCTGTAAAGGACTGTAGATACGCACAGAACAGAGAGCAGGTGTGCGCTAATTAATTGCTATGATCTCACCATTGAGCTTAACAGATCCTCCTTAATCGGGCAGCTGAAATCTAATCGCCTTAATTGGCAGGTTTGCGACCCCTATTGCTCATTATTATCAAGGCAGGAATCCAGCTGGCAGTGAGGAGGCGAGTGTAGGAGCGCACTCGACTCCGGACCGCGGGAAACCGGCTCGCTGGAAGCTCGAAAGTACGCGCGACCAGCGAGCGCGGATTTCATTGATGAATCAGGGCCTCAGAATCTACCATGGGTGTATATCTCGTCATAGCGTGCATATTTGATGGGCTATCCCCCTACCTCTAACTGTCTTAGGTGTGCACAGGATCAGGCAGACTTATACCATGCTTTTTGGAACTGCCGTAAAATAAAACGGTTCTGGGAAGAGGTGGCTCATTACATTACTTCATATTTGATTAACTCATGTTCCACTGAGCCCGGAATGGGCTTTTTTAGGTACCTATCATTTACAAGGTGCAAAGATTACTAGGGGCAGCTGCAGTTTATTGGCTATCCTTTCCTTAGTGGCCAAAAAAACAATACTTCATAAAAGGCTAGACTCAAATCCACCAACACTTGAGCTTTTTCAGGAAAAATTGGAATATGTTTTTAGAATGGCCTGGATTGAGGCATCTCTGGATAAGGAAACCAAGGTGGGGAAATTTTTTGAAATATGGGAATCCTATATAGAGATTCAGTCTCCTTCAATAAAACGTCAGACCTTTGAACACACCTCCTGGAATGCTTTGCGCATGTTAGAAAATGACCCCCCTGTGGTCATAGATGATATGTGAATAGAAAATTTTCTTATATTTTCAACGAGATTGTGTAACCATTTTTTCCTCCTTCCATATTACATAAGTATACTTTCACGTGCCTATTTTTTATTTATTTTTTTGTTTCTTTTCAGTTTTCCTTGTTTTTTATTTATTTATTCCATGTATATTTTTTTACACAATTGTATATTTTATGTCACTCTATTTATTTTAACCCTGATTGGTGTTCTGTTTTTATTGTTATTTATTGAAACATCCTTCAATAAAAAGTTTTAAAAAAAAAAACCCGCCCAGGATATATATCAAGGTTGAAGGCCAGCCAGATCATCTTCAGGACTGAAAGCTACCATCACTGCTATATTCAATATCCTATTGGATAAACCCTTGAAAACAGCGCTGGACATTAAGTACATCGGGTCCCTGACTCCATGTCACAGTCGTCCGCTATGCCCAGTGATGTGATCAGTAGAGTTCACTGTTTTTGCTGTAACAATTTTGTGAAAAGCATGGCTCGAAGGCCCATTTCATTTTGATGGCACTCAAATCCACCCACTTTTAGATATGTCCACATTGAAGATGCGCCTGCTACTTGACTTAATTAAGTACTGTCATGCTACATACAAATGGGGTCATACTTATCACTCTGTGGAAGCCTAGGAACAGTCTGCACAATACTTACTTAGTGTGACAAACTAATCCTCCACTTCTTGGGTAATGATTGAACCTTTTTTCCATCTCCTGGATGCTACTGAATGCCATACATTTTGATGATGATTACTATCTTACCATATGATATGGATAATGTTATGGCGGGGAGATCTTTTAGACCTCTCGTGTCGGGGACTAAACGGTTGCACTAACATTAGTACTTATTTTATTTTTTATTGTTTAAAAAGTTGCTTAATATATATTTTTGATGTGGTTCTCTGATGTTCCCCCAATGCTACTACTATATCAGGCTTGAACTTTAGGGGCGTGTGTGTTCTTTATTTTTGATTGTCTAATGTAGGGTTTCTGCCCCACAGGGTGGGCACGCCTCCTCACCCTAGCCATTGCTAACTAACTCCCCCAAGTAGGTAGGTCCCATTGCTTGGTGGGATTTAAGGGAATTCTCTACATTTAGATATTTACTATTACAAGTTTTATATTCTTCCTTTTCTGATTGTTTTCTCTTTGCTTAGTTCTTCCTCTCCAATTTTTAAGCAATTCTGTTTTTGCTTCTGTACCACCTCCCCCCATTCTCTTATCTCTACCCTTATTTTATTGATATAATGATTTATTCTTCTTGGCCCCTTTAAATATACTCTGCCCTAACACCAGGGGGTTTAATATTCCTGAAAAGTAGACTGCTCTTCTGTGATTTATGCTAACAAAAGGTACATATTGCCTCTCTACAAGAAACAAACTTTAAGAGTTGTCCAAACTCACGGATCGATACTATACCTGGGCATATCTTGGGTCCATGTCTGACGCCAGACCCAGAGGAGTGAATGTTATACTCTCCAAACAGAGCTGGCAATATAAAGACCAATGGTCAGATCAATTAGGATGCTGATGGTAGAATGCTTTTTCTGAAAGGAGTCATTGGTTCTATTTTAGTTACATATGCAACAGTTTATGCCCCTAATTATCCCCAACTTCAATTTTTCAAGACAGCACTTCGATACCTATCATGATTTCATTGTAATATTAGATCCTCCTAATGACTTCCAGCCACCAGTATGCCATGTCTCTATCCCACAAGGTTAGAGACCTTCAAAGGATTTTACATTCTACTCTCTTGTTCACAAGTATTTTTTGAGAAATAACTTTTTTCTGATGAGACATACCGATTTACCCTTTTTAATACAATCTGTCATTGGAAACATCACCTTTTCTGACCACACACCCATTCATTTTACAGTTCAAGTATATGTACCCAAAGGAAAATGGCAGAGCTCACATCCAAATTCATAAAAGCAATGTCACTGCCTTAAATGAGTCACAATGGCTCAAAATTGATATGATTGAGAAACAGTTGGGCAAAATTAAGGTTAAGAAAATACCAGGACCCAATGGATAACATCCATCTGTCCTAAAAGAGCTGAGCTCAGTTATTTCAAAGCCATTTTTTCTAATTTTTAGAGACTCTTTGGTCACTGGCCTGGGACTGATGGATTGGCATAAGGCAAATGTGATTCCTATCTTCAAAAAAGGGAGCACAGACTGGTTAGTTTAATATCCACAGTTGGAAAGGTCCTAGTAAGTGATAGTCAGCATGGTTTCAAGAAAGACCGAAGTTGCCAAACAAATTTACTCTCTTTTTATGAGGAAGTAAGTAAACAGATAGACAGTGGAGTAGCAGTTGATATACTGTACTTGGACTTTGCTAAAGCATTTGACACAGTACTCCACAGATGGCTAATATGAAAGTTAGGGTTGATAGGTTTAGAAAAGTCAATCTGTAAATGGATAGAGAACTGGCTTAAGACCGTATCCAGAGAGTTGTAATTAATTATTCATACTCTGACTGGTCTAAGGTTATTAGTGGTGTACCCCAGGGTTTAGTGTTGGGACCTTTACTGTTTAACATCTTTATAAATGATATAGAGTTTGGGATTAAAAGTACAGTTTCTGTGTTTGCAGATGACACCAAACAATGTAATGGAATTAAGTCTATACGGGATGTCTAAAATCTACAAGCAGACCTGGATGTACTGTTTGATTGGGCAGCCAAGTGGCAAATGACATTTAATAAAGATAAATGTAAAGTTATGCACTTGGGGGCTAACACCATGCATGCTTCATACTGTCTAGGGCAGGGGTGTCAAACTCTGGCTCCCAACATCCTTTTTTTGGTCCCCAAAGGAATCCACGGTGGCTCAGGGTTTAGCACTTCGGCCTTTGCAGCGCTAGATCCCAAGTTCGAATCCCAGCCGGGACACTATCTGCATGGAGTTTGCAGATTTTCCCCGTGTCTGCGTGGGTTTCCTCCCGGTATTTCGGTTGCCTCCCACATCCCAAAAAAAACATGCAGTTAGGTTAATTGGCTTCCCCCTAAAAATTTACCTTAGACTACAATAATGACATATGACTATGATAGGAACATTAGATTGTGAGCTCCTTTGAGGGACAGTTAGTGATATGACTATGGACTATAGTACAGCGCTGCATAATATGATGGCGCTATATAAATACTGTGTAATAATAACTGCAGCTGGCCCGCCGATGCATTCAAATAGTGCAGGTACTACAATTCCCGGCATCACTCTTGTCTATAGACCAGTGGGCTCTCTGCCTATGCATGGCCCTGCATTGGACTGTTTTATAGATGCCAAAAATGCCGGGAATTTTAGTAGCGGCGCTATTTCAATGAAGAGGGAGTTTCAGCGGCAAGCCACTCATAAGATTTAGCTCCGCATTGGCCGTGTCTGGCTTTTCCAGCCCTCAAACTCAGCTGTACTTTTCCTTGGTACTCCAAGGCATGGACTTGAATGGTTCGATTTTCATGGAAGAATATTGTTATTATTATTGATAGCCTGTGCAAAAAGGTTACCTTAGAAAGTTACCTCAGAAGGCTACAAATAAAGAAAGAGGCATAAGATTTTTTCTTAAATAAAATTAAAAAAAAAAAATGTATGACTCTTTCTCTATTATAAGCTTGTTCCAGATTGAACGTGAAGCAAAACTTCTTTGTTTCTATATGAAAAGAGTTTATATCGAATGAGAAGGAAAAATTTCCTCTTTTTTTTTAAAATAAATTTGAAGGTTTCCCCGCGACTTTGTCTAAGGTTTTAATTTTGGCACTCTTTGTATTTGAGTTTGACACCCCTGGTCTAGGGGGAATACATTTGGAGGACTCAGAAATGGAAAATGATCTGGGGATTCTGGTAGATCATAGACTTAATAACAGCATGCAATGCCAAGCTGCAATATCTAAAGCTAGTAAAGTACTTTCTCGTATTAACCCCCTTAGCGGTAATCCCGAGTGTGACTTGGGAGTGGATTTACCATGCAAAAAGTAGTAATCCTGAGTCACACTCGGGGTCGCTTAAAACGTAAAAAATAAAACAAAAAAAAAACACTTACCTTGCTCCGTCAGCATCCACCGGCATCCTGCTGGTCCTCGCACGTCCTGGGGACTTGTCCTCCTCCGATCTTCAGCCGCGAACTGCAAAGACAATCTCCGTGGTTTCCCGGTGATGTCGGTGCATGCATCAGTGCTGGCTGAGGATCGCCCGGAAATTCTAACTATTTTGTATTGAATTCAACACAAAATAGCTGTATTGAGAACAATACAAAGAAATCTTGATTTAATATATATATAATTATATATATATATATATATATATATATATATTTATATTATACATGCCATTGTACAGTTATATTACATGTTTCATTATTTTTTAATTTATTTAACAGATTTTTGTGTTTTTTAAAAGTTTATTATTAAATATTGGACATATTTCGGTGAGTTATGCCTACGAATTATAGCCTACAATGTAATGAGTTCCTTGTACTAGATGGGAATTACCCTGGATATTAATTCACATTCAGAACAAGGAACTTATGATACTTATGACACTAGTGGTCAGGTCCAGTATAAGGATAGGAAATATCCCACTCATATATGATCAGGCTAATTCATTTCCAGTACAAGCACAAGTACTGGATGGGAATTACCCTGGATAAATATGAGTGGGCTACTTCCTATCCCTATACTGGACCTTAACACTAGGAGGCATGAAAAGGTCCTTGTACTGGATGGGAAATAGCCTGCTTATCCATAATGGGTTATTTTCTATCCAAATACTGGATATGACCACTAAGGAATAATAAGGTCCTTGTACTGGATGGTAATTAGCCTGCTCATATATAAGTGTGCTATTTCCTATCCTTTGCAAGGATCTTTTGATGCCCCCTAGTGTTAAGGCTCGCTACAGAGTTAGGATATAGCCCACTCATATATGACCAGGCTATTTCCTATTCAGTACAAGGACCTTTTAATGCCCCTAGTGGTCAGGTCCTGTATAGGGATAGGAAATGGCCCACTTATATATGAGCAGGCTAATACAGTACAAGGACCTCATTATTCCCTAGTGGTCAGGTCCAGTATTTAGAAAGGAAACAGCCGATTCATATATGACCAGGCTAAATCACATCCAGTACAAGCACAAGTACTGGATGGGAATTACCCATGATATATGTGAGTGGGATAATTCCTATTCCTATACTGGACCTAACACTAGTGAGCATCATTAGTCCTTGCACTGAATTTTTATTTACCCTTGATATAGATGAGCGGGCTATTTCCTATCCAAATACTGGACCTGACCACTAAGGAATAATAAGGTCCTTGTACTGAAAGGGAATTAGCTTTCTCATATATGAGCGAGCTATTTTCTGCCCTTATACCGGACCTGACAACTAGGAGACATGAAAAGGTCCTTGTACTGGATGGGTAATAGCCTGCTCATTTATGCGTGGGCTATTTCCTATCCAAATACCGGACCTGATCACTAAGGAATAATGAGGTCCTTGCACTGGATGGAAAATAGCCTGCTCATAAATGAGTGGGCTATTTCTTATGCCTTTACAGGACCTGACCACTAGGGGGCATGAAACGGGGCTTGTACTGAGTGGGAAATAGCCTACTTATATATGAGAGGGCTATTTCCTATCCCTATACAGGACCTGACCACTAGGGGGCAAAAGGTCCTTGTACTGGATGGGAAATAGCCTACTCACACTGAGCAGACTATTTCTCATCTAGAGCAGGCATGTCCAAAGACCGGCCTAGGGGCAATTGTGGCCTGTGTTCAGATTTCCACCGGCCCACAGCCTCTGTCATAAAATCAATATTATGCGGTCCGCCAGCACTGTTTACCACGGTAAAAAATACACGGGTACAAAAAACCTATTTTATATTTCATTAGAGTTGATCAACCATCTTCCAATTATTGGCCTGCTACTCGGTCATGTGTGCACAAGGAATCCCCTATGTCAGGGGTGTCCAAACTTTTCTTAAGACTGACATTGCAGGGTGATAATGGGTTGCGACTAGTTTCATCATTTTATCATTAGGCCATCGTCAGAAAAAAAAAAATTACCGTTACATATTGATATGTAGGCCTGTAGTGGGAGGGATATAAGGCTGCAGAACATGACATGCAGCATTCATGAACAAACAGTGAAAGTGAAATTTTCCTAACGATGAATCATTGTTCACGCCCCTGACATAAGGGATTCCTTGTGCACACATGGGGACTCCCATCCTACACAGACCACGCTCACACTAACCTTGAGTACGTGCTGAATGGTCGGACCCCACGCATTTTCACCTCACCAAATCTGGCCCTCTTTGCAAAAAGTTTGGACACCCCTGTTCTAGAGGGACAGTCCTTCCACTGGATAGAAACTAGTCGCAACCCATTATCACCCTGCAATGTCAGTGCCCCTGTTCTAAGAAAAAAAAACTACCCATGAAAAATAACTGCCAGGGGGCGAATACTAATGGACGTGTACAACGATTCGTTAGCAAAGTTTCACTTTCACTGTTTGTTTATGAATGCTGCATGTCATGTTCTGTAGCCTTCCATCTCTCCCACTGCAGCCTTACATCTCTCGCACTGCAGCCTTACATCTCAATATGTAACAGGGTAGTTTTTTTTTTTTTTTTATGGGCAGAGTTTTTTATGTTCTGACGATGGCCTAATGATGAAATTTTAGGGGGTGTTATCCACAGGTGTTCCCCACTTGCACCTATAATTTTGTGCACCTGTATCCCCCCATTGCAGAGAAATTGGGGTTCAAAGAGGTGAAGTGGACAGGGTAGCGTAGTATGACATTTCTAGTTCTGTGACAGGTAGGTATATTGTTAGGGGTCGCACATCCTTGCTATCTAAGTGGCCTTGGGGTCCATAATTTGTATGTTTATTTCGGGCTTCTAGACACACTTTTTAAACAGCAACCCTAATGTTCCATTTTCACTAGTTTTTATAATTATGTCTCCCATATTTTTAAAGTTATTAAAAGTGGGGAGAAGACAGGTCGGTATGACATACTGTTCAGGAGATAGGGAGGTTTGTACTGTGAGAGATTTAAGGCTGCAGTACATGACATGCAGCATTTATAAACAAACAGTGAAAGTGTTTCCTAACGATGAAGGCATTGTACACGCCCATTGGTATACGCCCCCTGGCAGCCCCATAAATACCCTAACAGCATAAAATATATAAATTACACAGAAACATACATTTTTTGATATTCAGTTTTCCCGGGGTTTAAATTTCACGTGAAGCCCCGCCCACTTCCGTTCTCTGATTATAGTCACTTCCAGGTCCTTCTACTGGAGTGGAACTGGCAGTTACCTTTGATTCATTGACGGTTTACTCACATTGTGATTTTTTTCACATAGCTAATGGCGACGGACGATGGCTATTTGGTGTCTGGGAACGATTTATATTCAATCTACATGTGCAACACATGCCACAATGTCTTGAGTGAAGGGACGTCGGTATGCGGTCACAATGAGGACTTGGCTGTAATAGTATTTTTACGTGAGTTTTAAATATATATTTCAGACAGGCAGCGCAGTTTGAAGTTGTTCTGTTTGCATCACCAGTCTCCTGAAGCTTTGCTAGTGAATAGTAACATCCTATTGACTGCATGACTTTGTATCCTTCTGATCTATAGGGCTCAGTATAGATTGATGATCAGATCACCAGTTGTGAATTAGGAGGTGGTATGAGCTGCAATTTTATTTTTAATATTTTTTGTGGGGGTCTAAAATGTGAGCTGTTGCTGCTTGCTTTTGTTAACTTGAAGCTAACATATTAACCTTTCAGAAGGTTTGTTCAAAAGTAGTGAAATAAGTTTTTATTTTCCTCAACCTTTTTCTCATTGTTTCCACCTGTTCACCTTGCAATTAACAAGCTTCCTGTCCTAGGATGGCAATATGCACTGGCTGTATTGTATCTTTGGAGGAGAGCAGTGTTGTAACTCGAAAGTAAAAAGTGAGTAAAGCTACATACACATCAGATATGTGTACCCAGAAACCATCTTTTATGATTGTTTCCTGTCACAGTAGAACAGTGTTATGCTCTGTCTTGTATGGGAACAAATGCTGCAGAGCTTCACTGTGTCAATGAGTTTCACTACATTTACTGGGACTAACCCTTTCTACCATATCCAAAATAAAACAATATTATCATATACTTTAATTGGCCCCTATTAGAAGGTGTCCAACCTTCATGTGTGTTGTGGGGATTTGTTGTTGGGAATTTTATTTGGAATCAGAAAGCCTCCTTTAAAAAGAGGGCACCCAGATATCCAGGTCCATCCGAAATAAGTACAATAGTGAGCTCTGTCCACATTCACCCCGGGTCAGCTGTCTGAACAAATGTAAGAATAACAGAGTTTACATCATTCTTTTAGCCACTAAGGCAGAAAGGTTGCAGAAGACAACTGTCCCTGGTTAAACACAATAACAAGGCTCTGCAAACGTAGAACACAACCAATGTAATTGTTTACATGTGTTCAGCGAGTCCAGCAACAGGTCAGCCAAAGATAGAACCTGTTTTGGATTTGCTGAATATAAGCTTTAGAGCAGCCGTTGCGAGAAAATTTTGGTGATCCACGGCATGTCCCCTGTACGGATTGCAGGCTCAGGGCTCAGGGCGGGTTGTGTCTTAGGGCTCAGGCCTGCAATGGGAGAGTGGATGGGTTCTGGCATCATGACGTCACTATGGGGGAAGTTTCTTCCCCTTTGACGATACCCGGCTCCCTGCGCATGCGCGATTTGGGTGCTGGGGAATTTAGTGGGCGGTGGGTCCAAAAAGGTTGGCGACCACTAATTTAGAGAGCAGCTAAAACATTTTCCAAAATAATCCATAGTGAAAAATACGCAGGTGTTGAGTGAATTTTGGGTAAAAACATTTATAAATAGACCTAATTTGGTTCTCAAGTAATTTACCAACACTGATAAATGTCATGTTGATATCTATACTACAATTCTGGTCACAAAAGGGTTTTTTAAGATTTCTGCAGATTGCTGATCCCCACTTTTAGTATTCATCTGGGGCATTTAATAAATTACACCACATACTGTCGCATCTAAATAAATATAATATAATAAAGGACAACCCACTACTTGGTTTAGGAAACCTTATTTCTCACAATCTCAATATAATCAGTCCAGCCACTGCGCTGGTTCTTAAAGATCCAGTGTTTGAACAGATTACACCTGGTGGCCCCCAGTAGTACTGAACTGCTCAATACTTCCCCAGTCCTTATTCTGTAAGCAGTTGTGGGCGAGACCCTTTTTGTAGCCTCCCACCAGAGGGCACAGTTTGAGAGTGTGAGAAAGCCATAACGGCATATCATTTTTTTTTTTTTTTTTTTGTCACTAGGCAATAGGCCATGTTCCTTCAAAGTTTAACTACTTTTGTTGGAAAAAAAAAAAGCTATCCATTCTGGATGTACATTGCAAGGATATTAACAAACCTTGTTGGGGATTCATTCCTTTCTTTGATCTAAAGAAAAAAGAATTTTCATCCATGTCATGTAAGGAAAAAATGTGAACAGATTGGCATTCACAGATTTTCGTTCTTTGTTAATCTTCGTGTATTGGAAAAATTGTAAATTTAATGCAGTGGTTCAATAGTGAACGCAAAAAAGTCTGGAGAGTCGGGAGGGCAACAGTTAAGTTCTAATTTGTGCACTGATTTTGTAATGATCTGTCAGATTAACTTGATAGGCCTGGAACCTGCTCCCCTCTTAGTGCCTGGGATTAGCCAGTACCGGGTATAACTTACTCCTTGGCTGACTATTAGATTGTATTACTGTCAACAAAACAAGGCCTCAGAATAATTTTCTCCTGTAGCCAGTTTGTGCAATGTTAGAAAGTTCCTTCTTAGGAGCTGGCAGGGCTAAGTGTTGTATTGGATGCAAACTCTGGATTGTACAAATATGGATCATAATACCAGGCTCATTTTATGTACCGTATTTTCCGGCTTTATAAGACGACTGGGCCTATAAGACGACCCCCAGCTTTTCCAGTTAAAATATAGAGTTTGTTGC
>NC_092862.1:88370602-88423577 GCF_032062135.1 Pyxicephalus adspersus | reverse complement strand
TGTCTGTATTAGTCTGTCATTTGCAATCCCTATTTAATGTACAGCGCTGCGTAATATGTTGGCGCTATATAAATCCTGTTTATTAATAATAATGCATGGAGGGTACTATTTGTCTGCATGTGATTTATATGCTTTTACACTTGTATAGATTTAGTTGAAAATCTTTGCCCTTTTTCTTTTTTGTATGCCACCTTCTTGCTGCATTTATCCTTTGACGACTTCCAACTGTGCACTCCAGGGGTGTTTCAGGAGTTGGATTTCTCTCTTTATTACCAGTGTCTGGATTTTACTGTGTTCAAATTCGGTCCTTGTTGCATTTTGGCTAATGTTTTATTAGCCAGGTGTTCCTGCATGATTTTGTTGGTCAATATGTCTGTGTATATGTTACAGCACTTAACTATACATGGTATGTTTTGTGCCTGTACATGATATGTTTTGTGCCTTTTTTTATCTATAACACAATAAAAACATTTACATGATTTCCTAAGTAAAAATTTATTTACAAGCAGTTAGAGGAACTAAACTAAAAACTGCCCAAAAAAAATACGCTTACCTTTAATCCCGCAGGGCAGTCCTATCCATCCAGGGGTGTCTTGCATCTGGTCCCACATCGTCCCTGAATCAGAACTCTGGATGCCATCATCTTCGTCTCTTCTTCAGGGTTCTTCATCCTACATCACCCGACCCAGACACAAAATCGGGTGACGTAGGATAAAAAAAAAATTTGCCAATCTCGGGCACACGCAGAAGAAGCATCGAAGAGCCTTCGTCAGGCATCCCGGGAGGCTTTGCGCGCCCATTCATCTGAACTAGGGGACAGTATGCACCCCATACATACTTCCTCCTCCATAGGCTGTGTAGGGGAAGCAATAATCAAATCTGTAGAAAGAAAAACTAAATCTATTGTATGTTCTTGATATATTTTTAGGCTTGAGTATTTGGCAATATCTTACCTTCATGTTCAGGGTGAACCTCTACCTCCTGCTCTGGCTCTGCCTCCCTGTTTTAAACTTTGTGGTCCCAATTAAAAACAAACCCAAATTACTAAACATATCAAAAATACAGGTTGCCCCCTCCCCAAACACACCTGTTGTAGTTAATAAGCACAATCAACATATAGTTGCACCTACGTTTTTTGGCAGTGCGACGTCTGAAATCCTCAAGCATGACCCTCTTGCGATTTTCCAACTTAGACCAGCGCTTACAGAGATGGTCCTTGGAACACACAATCCCAAATTTCTCCTCCAGCCTGCTCTGCACAGTATCCAAGATGCGATCCCTTCGGGCATTTGAATGTGGATAAAATGCCCTCCTGCCATCGTTATAAGCCTTGTCAAGGAAGCTCACCATGACCACCATCTCGGCATGACTCATGGGTGGTGATCTTCTGATGTTTTGACTTGGCTCTGGCACGTTTTCTAAATATCGCAAGCACAGGATAGGATGTCACAGGACAGGAAATGCAAGGTGTGCTGGGAAATCAACAGTTTAAGGTCGTCCATGGGTGTTCCTTCGTTCTTACGATTTTTTTCCCGGGATCGTTTTCTTTCTTGGAACATTCTCATAAGGTAGGTTTTGCTGCTTTGCCTGTCCTTGTTCTGTATTTCAGTGTGTGGTGGTGTAAGGTGACTAATGGAATTTTTTTCTGTTTTCCAGAGATCGTGGCCTATGATGCGTTCAACAACCCAGACTTCATCCGTGAATTCATTAAAACCTACAGATCCTATCCCTGTCTGTGAAAGGTGAATTCTGGAGAGTATGCAAACAGGTATCTAAAGATGAAGGCTTACGATGCTATGGTGGAGATCTGCAAAAGCATAAATCCTGAGGCCAAGATCCAAAACTTGCGCACCATGTTCATAAAAGAATTGAACAAAGTGTGAAGGCTTCACAGAGGTCAGATCTCGGCGCAGAAGATGTATACATACCTAAATTATGGTACTTCAACAAGAAATGTCTTCTGTCAGCGTGGAGTCTGGGAGAGGAGAACAATGATGCAGGGGAATGTACACAGAGCATTGATGAGACTGCTGATATTTTCATGACACAAGACCCAGGTAAGTTACCAACAAACATTTTTATTGTACAATTTTTGAAAACATGGTTAGTACATTAGTACAGATTTTTATTGCAGTGAAACGCACATTGTGGTCAATTCTAAATTGTCATGCTATCCTGCCATTCCGCTGCCCAGTTGTGTTGAAGTATCCACTGTCTGCTGGTGGGGTGATCCTTACATGTTTCCCATCAATTGCTCCTCCACAATTAGGGAAGTTCCAGAACTGTTAAAAATCTGAAGCGATGGCAAGCCATTCCTCAGGTGTATCAGGAAACTTTCCTTTCTTGCAGACTTCCTCCAGTGACTTAGTGGAGACTCCACCTACTGCAACATCAACTCCGATGACTTCCAGCGTCAGCCAAAAAAGGAGTTGGAAAATAAGCGAACTTTGCAGCAAGAAATGACCATACTCAGCCATAAAGGGGATGAGTTTGATGCCTTCAGCATTGCTGCAAAACTCCAGAAGATGACCCCAGAACAAGCATGTGCTGTGGAGCTGATGGTCACTGATGTGGCCACCAAAGGGTTAATGCAGCAATTCAACCCACACTAGCCTCACCCCCTCCTGATCTAACTACCCTCCAAGCCACCAATATGAGCACTGCCACTGCCCTTCTTCAGTTCAGCCAAGTGACTATAGTTTGGGCTATGAAAACCGCCAATATATGGATTTATAACGTTAATGTTTCACAACTATTTATTGTAGTTATGTTTCTGTTAACATTGCGATTTATACTTTTTATTAAACACATACACGCTGACCTTAATTATTGGATACTGTTTTATTGTTTTGATTGGGGTCACCCCTTAAGATCAATATAAGGAACTTGATTTTTTTCTCTGCTTTTCTTTTGTATATTGTGTCTGTTTGTATTGCATAAATTACTAAAAAAAATAAATTACTAAAAAAAATAATAATAAATAATTTGTGCTATAGTTTTACAAAAAAAAGTTGCACATTGTTAAAAGAGATTTTTCAGTGGCAAGGTATCTTACAGTGGCGATCAACCTCTGTTCAGCTGGTATAGACTTTCCCAGGTAGGTAGGTATCTTGTTTCTGTAGAAAAGGTCACACTGGAAAGTAATTTCTGGAAGCACACATCTGACATTCTAAGGTAATTTTTGTAGTCATCTGGGGATGTCCAGCGTAGTTCCATAGCAGATTCTCATTGGTAACAGTGTCTCGGTCCATCAACCAATCTTTACACCAAACCCTGCGCTTCTTCACAGCTTGTCCTTGCACATCATGTTCATCTTGCTCCTCACTTAGCACACACACTGTAGCAAAAGCTATTTTCTTCTTCCTTGAGAAGACTTGGAAAGGCATATTGCAGAGAGAGGCAAGTGAACAGTCTGCAGGACGAACGTTCCTTGACAAAAATGACCGATCGTTCGTACACACTTTCTTTTTGTATTGCCACTCGGAACCTTTATTTCTTGTCGCATCCTCCAGTACACGTCACTTCCTGCATTGCTCAAACGATCGTGCGCGTGTACGTTATCTTTCAAAAATCGTATTGTTACAGCATGTACACAATTGTTCACCATATGATGGTTCAAAATATTTGTGAATAATCATTGATCAGTTGGTAATGGTTCTTTTTCCAGTGATATTTATTGCACGTGTGTACGTAGCCTAAGCCTAATATTGGGTTTAAAGAATGCTTCCAAAAATATTATGAATAAATTTAGGGTAAACATTGATGATCATAAATATAGAAGAAAATTAAAAAAAATATATATATATATATATTTTTTTTTTTTTAATCCCACCTAGAATGAGAAAAGTCAACAAAGTATATTTCCAGTGGGTTTAGAAATTGTTTTTCAAAACACAAATAATGAATATTAATTAAGTGGAAAAATTTAGGAACGTGGTGTTGGTTGATGTAAATAAAATTTTAAATTGGGAAAGGGATAGACCCATACTACTGTGTATCATAATTGGAATAAAAAGTTCAAGTTTGAAGGATAATTATGGGAATTAGGCCTGCAGATAAAGGGGTGGTAAATTTGGATAAGATTACAGAAAGGAAAAAAAAAGTACCTAAACGTTTTTTTTTTTTTTTTTTTTTTTTTTCTTCGGTGCTTCCTTTGTGCATGCCTGAGCATCTCATCTCAATTTGAATATCTAAAGAAATGATTTTATTGGGTTATAATTTGGACCTATATCTTTATTTGATACTCTGAGCTTAATTTCATCATTAACATTTGGAGATTTCTGTGGACAGCATATCATTTTAAATTGGCAGTGTCAGATGTTTGGTTGGGGAATAAATTCTGGATATTTATCCATGTTCTATAACTCAAGCTGGTAATGGCTGGAAAGGATATGGATAAAGAAATTATTCCTTCTTGATAGTTTTGATGGTGGTTTTATTATGAAGTGTAAAAATGACCTGCATAAGCATACAATGTTTTTTTGTTTTTGGACTGTGTTCAATTCCTTGTGCTACATAAGGTGGTGATCACAGCACCCTATCCATTTTAAAGGTGTGCGCTAACTTCTGGGGTGTGAAATTGAATTGTGTATTATTTGTGACATATATTTGGATGGTGCATTATTATTGAATAACTCCTATTCATACTGTTTGAGTATGCTTGAAGATTTTGTTATCCCGATGCATAATATGTGTATAGTGTGGTATGTTACTTTCTAGTGCATAACAAGGACTTTAATTTATTTTTATGAAATGTCCAGTTTGTAGTCTTTTTTTCACAGGGCTCCTAGGGGGCGCTACGGCATGCACAGAAATGGTGTGAACCGTAAGAAGCGCCAACACACGAGTCTAAGCAGTAACCAGGTCTTCTCCAGAGCCTCTAGTGGTGAGCATGTTGCATTGCTGGTTACTGCTAGGTTGCGTTGCTTGGGCACACCAGGGTGGGCAGAAAGATACAGGATACCAAATCACTAAGCAGAAGAATTGTCAAGGAAGGCCAGGGTCGAGGCAGGCGGCAAACAAGAACGGTCAGTTCATAGGCCAAGGGTCAAATACCAGGGATCCAGAAAATAAACATCAGTGACACAGGGGCCATTGGTGACACAGGACTAGGCAACAAGGGGTTAACACAGGAGCTGGACAGGGAAAGCACTGAATTAACAAACAGGTGTACAGGAACTGCTCAGCAGAGCCAGGGGGCCCGGCACTAGTGGAGACAAGTTGCTTGAACGTTGAGTGCTGTGTCTGAGCTAGCTAACAAGCCAGGGATGGTTAAGAGGCTATTTTCAGTGGTATGGGCGAATCTAAAACTTGGGAGCGCAGGTACGCCCAGAGTTGAAACTGCCCGCACGCGCAGGAGAGAGGCGCTTGCACTTTAGCAAGGAAGAGGTAAGTGTGACAATGAAGATAACGGCATAATCCATCTAGAATAATACTTCTATACTGTTGGCAGTTTGAGTACAACCTGACAGATGAACTTTTCAGTGTTTTTGTTTTTTTTTTATTTTTTTTTTTTTTTTTAGCCTAATTTGAGCTTACTCTTTGAACTCATGTTGGCAAGAAACATGTTAAAAGCCGGTTTCTGATTTGTAATCCTATTGTCAACAATAAAAAAAAAAAAATTGTATCTTAGTTGGAATATGTTATCAGGATTTGTATTTAGTATAATTCTGCCAGTGAGGCAACTGAACATGCAAGCAGCCTGCTAAGGTAAAGATGATATATGCTAATTTACATACTATGGTAATAGCTTGATTTTTTTTGTATTATCTAGCTCATAAGTTTGTGAGCAGAATTTTCAAAATATTTTATTTTTTCTTTAATTGCTTGACTAGTACTAATTTATTTTCTGAGTATAACATTAACATTTTATTTTGTAGGAGTTACAAGTGATGTCAACATGAGAGATACCCCTGAGTTTGGAGTTGATGATGACCTGGAAGGCTGGTGGGTTATTAATAATCTATTATTCTTACTGTGCATAAGACTATAAAAGCATTATTTTTTCATGATTGATAATTCATTTTTTTATTATTCACCAAAGAATTATGCGAAGGATCGAGTGAGTTTACCTTGAATTTAAGTTGGTGATGGCACTGGGCCAAGCACCAGTGCTGTCAGATGATCATACATACCTGAAAATACAATGTATTCTTTTAAGTTCCTTACAGCTAAACAAAAGGGGAAAGTCCATACAGAAGAGATATAAAGGTAAAAAAATGCTGTTGGGAAAGGGGACATTAAAGAATTTGTAGTTTGCCCCCTCATAAACGGCGCTCATACTTTAAAGCCTCTCAAAAGGGGTTGTAGAATGTAGGCCTGTTGACCAGATCCCGGTTAGGCTCTGCTAAACCACTTGCCTTCTCCGCTCTTACTCCAACTTTGGGCCTGAAAGAACTTGTGAAAAGGTCTTTCTCATATACCAACTGTTGTTTATCAATGGGCCCACAATGAAGTTGCAACCTCCAAAACACTGTAAAATTTATTCTCCGGGACTTTATAAGGTAGACTTTCTGGGAGAGTCTAGATACAATTAGCACTACAGATTTTATGTGCAAAAGTGCTAAAGCCCCCAGGGGTTAAAAATTGTGGAAAATGGATTGTTTTAGTAAATTCAGGAATGACTGCAACCTTTCTGTGGTTCTGAGCCTACCCAGTAGTTTTGCATCACTTGATTCCCTCAGATTTGCCAGGTCAGTCACTATGGATTCCTTTAGGGCCACTTCCGGGGATACCACATTTTTGTTCAGAATCCAACACCCAGATGTTGCTCAGTTACATTTAGCCTTTTGCTCTGCACTGCAGATACAGTTTTATAGTTTGCAACAAAGTGCTTTTTAGGTAATTCTGCCCTGATGTTCATGTGCCTTCATCTTCCATAATATGGGGTTTTTATTCAGCCAAAATCTTCTTTTACAGGGGCTTCATACAGAGAAACGCCAAGATAAAATTTCAACCTCTTGGTAGCAGCCTTAACAGCCCTGGCACAGTCACAGAATACTGACTTGCATGCAGCTTTGCTAGCTTTTTTTTCTCTTAACATGACTGGGCTGTCAACATTTCTGGTTATACTCTATTTCATAAGAACTGGAATGCAACGAAAGGCTGGTGGTATCTGTCTGTATGTGAGAAGTGATCTGAAAGTGAATGTGAAAGAAGTAATTGTTGATGGAGCAAGCGATAAGGTTGAGGCATTATGGGTGGAGTTGAATGTGAGGTTGAATAACACACAATTATTGGGAGTCTTCTATAGGCCCCCCAGTGCTAAGGCAGAAAAAGAGAACCAACTACTAGCACAGATAGAAAAAGCAGCAAAAAGTGGAAAGGTTTAAATCATGGGAGATTTCAACTACCTGAACATTGACTGGAGTAATGGCACTACAGGAACAGCAAAAAGGAGGAGTTTACGAATTTAATACCATAATTTTATGGTACAGTTTATAGAAGCCCCAAGTAGAAATGATACTCTGCTGGACCTAGCTCTTTCTAACAATGTAGAGCTTATAACAAATGTGCAAATAAAAGAGAATCTGGGTAGCAGTGAACATAATATGATTTCATTTAATGTAAGCTGTAAACAGGAAGAAAAACCAGGAAAGATAAAAACATTTAATTTTATTAAGAGCAAATTTTCCATTATTAAGAGCAGCTCACTGTGATATGGACTGGGAAACAATATGGTCCTCAAAGAACACAGAACAGAAATGGGAATGTTTCAAGCCTGCTCTACAAAAGCACACTGAAAAAATATATTCCAATAGGTAATAAGTTTAAGAGGCTAAAATTAAAACCTATGTGGCTCAGAGCTGATGTCAAAAAAGCCATAAAGAACAAGAATATTCCAAAAATATAGGCTGAAGGATGAAAAACGAAGGACCACTTTCATCATTTGAAGACTATAGAATATAACAAAGATGTAAAAAGGAGATAAAATGTGCAAAACTTCAAAATGAAAGACAGATTGCAAAGGAAAGTAAGGCAAACCCCAAAACAGTTTTTAAATATTTTAATAGCAAAAAGATCAGATCTGCGCATGTAGGCCCCTTAAAGGATGTCTCTGGGTTGGTAACTGGGAATTAAGAAAAAGCAAATATACTAAACACTTTTTTTTTTTTTCAGCTCTATGTACACAAAGGAAAATGTCAGAGCTCAAGTCCAGATTCTTAATAGCAATGTCACTGCCTTAAATGGTTCACAATGGGTCAAAATTGATATGATTGAGAAACAGTTGGGCAAAATTAAAGTTAAGGTTGACAAAGCACCAGGACGTGTCCTCAAAGAGCTAAGCTCTGATATTTCAAAGCAATTATCTAAATTTTTAGAGACTCTTTAATCACTGGCATGGTACCGATGGATTGGCATAAGGCCAATGTGAGTCCTATCTTCAAAAAGGGAGCAATGTCTTTACCAGGTAATTACAGACCGGTTAGTTTAACGTCCATAGTTATAAAGGTCTTGGAGGGTTTGATAAAGAACCACATAGAGGAGTTTCTGCTAGAAAACAATATTATAAGTGTTATTCAGCATTGCTTCAAGAAAGACTGAAGTTGTCAAACAATTTTACTCTCCTTTTATGAGGCGATAGGTAAACAGGTAGACAGTGGAATAGCAGTTGATGTAGTGTACTTGGACTTTGCTAAAGCATTTGACACCGTACCCCACAGACAGTTATTATGCAAGTTAAGGTTAATAGGTTTAGAAAAGTCAATCTGCAAATGGATAGAGAACTGGCTTAAGGACTGCATCCAGAGAGTAGTGATTAATGATTCATACTCTGCATGGTCTGAGGGTATTAGTGGTGTTCAGTGTTAGGACCTTTACTGTTTAACATCCTTATTAATGATATAGAGTTTGGGATTAAAAGTACAATTTCTGTGTTTGCAGATGACACCAAACTATGTAATGGAATTAAGTCCATACAGGATGTCTATAATCTACATGCAGACCTGGATGTACCGTTTGATTGGGCAGACAAGTGGCAAGTGAAATTTAATAAAGATAAATGTAAGTGTTTGCACTTGGGAGCTAACAACAAGCATGCTTCATACTGTCTAGGGCAGGGGTGTCAAACTCAAATACACAGAGGGCCAAAATTAAAAACTTAGACAAAGTCGCGGGCCAACCTTGAAATTTATTTAAACATTTAGTACATTTTTCCTTCTTATTAGATATAAACCGTTTTCATGGTTCATGGAAACAAATAGGTTTTGCTTCACATTCAATCTGGAACAAGCTTATAATTGGGAAAGAGGCATAAAAATTATTTTTTTTAAATTTTATTTAAGAAAAAATCTTATGCCTCTTTCTCTATTTGCAGCCTTCTGAGTTAAATTTCAGTGGTAACCTTGCACAGGCTAACAATATTCTATTATGAAAATCCAACCATTTAAGTCCATGCCTTGGAGTAGCAAGGAAAAGAACAGCTGAGGGGAAGTGCTGGAAATGCCAGACGCGGCCAATGCGGAGCTAAATCTTATGAGTGGCCCACCGCTGAAACTCCCGCTCCAGTAGCGCCACTACTAAAATTCCCGGCAATATATGCGTCTATAAAACAGTCCAATGTGGGGCCACACATAGGCAGAGAGCCCGCTGGTCTATAGACGCGAATGAGGATGGGAATTGTAGTAGCGACGCCATTTCAATGCGGTGGCGGGCCAGGTGCAGTTCATATTTAGGATTTAAAGCTAGCAAGTACTTTCTTGTATTAAAAGAGAAATAGACTGCAGAGATGGAGACATAATCATGCCCCTGTACAAAGCATTGACCAGTTTTGGGCACCAGTTCACAAAAAGGACATTGTGGAATTGGGGGGAGTACAGAGAAGGGCAACTAAACTAATAAAAGGAATGGCAGAGCTCAGCTATGAGGAGAGATTAGGTGAACTGAATCTATTCCCCCCCTAAGAAGAGACCTTTAAGAGAGCATATGATCACCCTGTATAAATATATAAATGGTCTATATAGAGAACTCTCTTCCCAATTATTCACTTGACAATCATTACAAAGAACAAGAAGGCAATCTTTGCGTCTGGAGGAAAAGAAGTTTAGCTCTGGATAAGGAAGGGATTCTTCAATGTAAAGTCTTTGAAAATGTGGAATTGGCTCCCTCAGGAAGTAATTTAAGCAACTACTATAGATTGCTTTAAGAAAAAGCTATATGTTTTTCTAGAAGTTTGCTAATATGTTCCACCCGAAAGAATAGCCCCAATGGATAATCAAAGGAGTGGACTGCTATTTGTCCAGCCTGTGGTTACATATGGTGTATCTGTGGGAGGAAGAGAAAGAGGGAGAGAGGGAAAGGCAAGCTTTTGAAGGGCAACCAGAGTTAAATTTAAAAACACAAAATTTTATTGTTTCAACAACATTATTTAAAAGATTGAGAGCTGTGTCTCTATAAATGAATTCTAGGCCAAAAATATACCACTAGTTTTGCAAAAAATAGCAATATGGTGTAGTCTACTGGGTTAGCGATGGCGGTAAGGTGTCCTACCGGACGTGTTTTGCCCAAACCAGGCTTCCTCAGGGTTAAGGGGGGACCTTAGAATTTATAACGATATACAGTATTAATAATCTATATATATACTGTATTTTTCGCCATATAAGACTCTCCGGAATATAAGACGCACCCAATTTTAAAGGAGGAAAATACAGAAAAAAAAGATTCTGAAAGATTATTCCGCTTCTGATCACTCATGTGCCATTCATACCGGTATTCCCCTTCTGATCACTCATATGCCATTCAAATTCCCTTGCTGATCACTCTGTGCCTTTCAAATTCCCTTTCTGATCACGCTGTGCTTTTTTTCCACTGTACGGCAGTTAGGACAGGGAACAGCAGGTGCCACCGTGCCGGCTTCTTTCGCTTTACAGACAGAAGACATGATGCTGGCAGAGGAGAGAAGAGAAACACGCTGCATGCAGCCAGAGACACACGCAGGATCGGGTATCGGGTGAGTATCTTATTTTAATTATTTTATAACACATTTGTCGTATAGGACGCCCTAACTTTTCCCCCCCCAGTTTTGGGGAAGAAAAAGTGCGTCTTATACGGCAAAAAATACGGTATATGCAGTGCTCAACCCAGAATTTTTTTTTTTAAGCGGGGTGGGAAGAAATTGTAGGTGGGTGGCAGCCCCTGTATTGTAACCAAACTCTTTAGTAACCACCCAAAAACAGCCGTGTGGGTGCTAAAAAGTGCCGGGTGGTGCACCCAGCAAAGCAGACCTGGGAGAACCTTGGCTCACGTTAGACTAATCTTTACAATTAATCAATAAAGAGAAAAGGTAAAAGAAACCAAACAAGACTTACTTTTATTGTTGGTGCTTTTTACCGCATGAAGAGCCTTGTGATACCGAATTGCTACTTGTAAGTGATTTGATAGTAAGCCTGATATCAGTTTGGACGTACTGTGGTTTGGAGAGAGTAGAATGCAAGGCATGGGTAATTATAAATGACTATTTTAATATATGAATAGGTGTGTGAGCACAACTAATATTTTTAGTGTGGTTTCATTTATGTATTATATAGTTAGCTAATAGGGCTACTGTAACGTAGGGCTACTGTAAAAAAGATAGTGTTAATATAGATAATGTAGCAAGTATTATTAGTAGGACACTGATTTACTAAAGATAATTTTTTTGTTACTTCTAGATAGAAAATATAGGATGTTATGATGTAATTATCAAATTTGGCCACATGATGGCGCCAAAACATCATTACCTGCTGGTGTTTCCAGATGTCCCAGTGGAGTGAATGGTGTGATAGAAATGTGATGGAGAAATGGCTATTTGGGCCCCTACCTTAGTAAAAGTAAATGACCGTGATCCAGCAGGGGAAGAATAAGTGTTGTCTTCTCGTATGGCGCTAAGACCGAGACGAGGGTTTTGCATTAGTAAGTTTGTTGTTTTGTAGAAAGGATGTTTCAGTGGTAGTTCAGAGAAAATACTCACTATATTTTCGTTGTGGTATGTGGGTGAGCTGCGGGCAGTTATCCAAAAGGGGACAGTGCTGTCTGCTGCTCATGCTTAAATGGGTTAACCCATCTATGTGACGCAAGAGTGCTTCCGCCCTTACTCTTTGTGTGTGTCCCTAGTTCCGCCCTGACTCTTTGTGTGTGTGTCCTGGTTTGGTGGTTCCGCCCTTACTATTGTTGTGTATCCCAGATTATGGGATATAGTGGCTTCCACCCTTACTTGTGTTTAATTAAGTGGGGTGATGTATGTGTTAACTGTAAATTTTTCAGCAAAGTTATTTTTCAGCAAACGAACTGTTAATTTACTAAAATTTAGTCTAGCTATTCACGGGGATAATATTTATTCTACTGATATGTACAAATAAATCTTCGGTTAAGAGAGGTAAAAAGAAGTTATCTTTGTATATGTTTTAAGCATATGGGGGTTCTAAGCAGCAGCAATAAAAACCATATATTTCAGAGATTTAACATATCATGTAATGTATCAAAGAGATAACATATCATTATCATCATATCAAAGAGATAGCATATCATTAAAGTGGTTGTAGGGAGGATAAAATAGACGTATATATTGTAACAAGCGTTATCAAACAGGAATTAATAAAATATATAAGTACACACATCTGTTGTAGTATGTTGGACAAGTATACATACATTTAAATAACATTGCATGATAGCTAGTCACGCAGTGAACGGTGGAAATCATAAATCAACATTGTTTCCTATAAAGAATATGTGTCTAGTTCGGTCCTAATCAAGAGGACCTGTGTACAGTATTACAGGGTAAATTGTTAAAAATCATAAAAATTGACAATACATATATGTGCATCATGCAAAATAAAAAGTAATGATCTGTTTCTTTAATCCTAATTGCATTATTGGTAAATATCATACAGTATGTAACTGGTATGTGATAGATATGCAATGAATTCATTGCCGTAAAGTACAATAAGAAAAGGTTTGGAAAATTAGTTAGGAATGTGGGCTATGGGCTAGCTGAAAGAAGTTTTTAATGTTTGGAAGGGTCATTTAAGATGGTAAAAAGGGTTTGAAGGAAAGTACATTGTTCCACCCAGGTGGTGTTATAGCATTTAATGAAAAAATCTATTTAGCTTCCTGGCGGAGTAGGATATTATCTATATCCCCCCCCTCTGGGGTTGGATGGTACCCGTTCTAATGCTAAAAATGATATGCAGTCAGTGTTGAAGTTGTGGCAAATTCATTCATGATGACTGATTGGAGTCATCATTTTTCTGTTTTTTATTGTGTAGATATGTTCTTAGATCCTTTTTCTAAAGGCTGTCTTGGTCTTGCCTATAAAGAAAGGACCACAGATACATGAGATGAGATAGATAATACCCATAGATGAACAGTCTATATGTTGTTTTAGCCTATATCTGGTGCTGTTCGGCAAGTTGTTGATTCTTTGTTCTTTGATCCAAGGGCATTGGTGACATTTACTGAATTTAAACACCCCAGGTGGTGCTTGACTTGGGTTGGGATATGTGTTCATGTGGAAGTGGCTGGAGACCAAGGAGTCTTTCAGGGATACGGACTTCCTGTACATTAGGTTAGGTCTCTTGTTTAGAAATTTTGCTGTGCAGGAGTCACCTAATAAGATATGCCAATGTTTTGTGAGTACTTTACCAATGATGTTATGTTGACTGTTGTAAGTAGTGATAATTCTCACGGTCTCATCCCAAGGTGGGGGGTTCCTATTGGCGATGGGATACCCCGTTTTTGGGATTTCGCTCTATAGTAAGACCTCTTTAATAATTTTTTTGCTGTATCCTCTTAGAATCAGTCTGTCTCTCAGTGCTTTGGCTTCTACCTCGAAGTCCTTGTCATCTGTACAATTCCTCCTGTGTCACAGATATTGGCTAAGTGGTATGCTTCTTTTGAGAGGTACAGGATGCACACTGGAGGAGTGCAAGATTGTATTTCCTGCTGTTTGTTTCCTATACAGTGTTGTATTAATTGCCCCTGCTTCTGTTTTCATTATCATCGTGTCTAAGAATGGTACTTCTTGCTTATGGTAGTACATTGTGAAAGAAAGATTGTAAATATTATGTTGAATTTCTCAAAAGAATTCCTTGAGTGATATCTTTGTACCTCTTCCAGCAATATATGAATTTCTTGTATTTGAAAAGATTGGGGTTGGTTTTAAAAGTTTTTTTTCTAGAAGCACAGAATATAACTGGGTTTTAAGGCTTTAAAGTAAAAATAACAGTGACCGTTGATCCAGGGAACATCTGATTGCCTCATGGAATCAGGAAGGATTTTTTTCCCCTGTTGAAGCAAATTGTACCAGGATTTTTTTTGCTTTCTTCTGGACCAACTATGTCCATAGGGTTTTAAAACTGGGATATGTTTATTTCCCTAGTGGTTGAGCTTGATGGATTTATATCTTTTTTTTCAACCTGACCTACTATGTAACTACACCTCACCCTTATGGCAGTTGCAAGAAGTTGTGGTACTCCTGTAAAATGCTTTAAGAGCAAAGGGACATTTAGTACACTTGCATAGATGTCCTGAATCTCTTGCAGTAGATATATTTAGCTAAATGTGTCCATTCCAAACCATGTTAAAGAACTGCAGAGGATTGTAGAGGGCATGACAGGTGGGAAAAACAAAATGTATGACAGTGGGCAGTACAGGCAGAAGATGGAGGGTATAGCATAGTTGGAATGCACAGGGAAGGATTGTGCATTGTGAGACAGGAAGCAGTGTGTGCAGAAGTGTGGGGGTTATGACTGGGCAGAATGCACAGGAGATGAGTGCAGATGGTAATATATGACCTGATAGTCCTGGATTCCATGTGGGATAGCTCTAGCTGTGTGAGTGACAGTGACTACTCTAGGAAACCTCACTGTCGGTTCAGAAGCAAAACAAAGCACTTAGCCATAGTATGATGACTATATTTTATTTATTTGTTAACATAACAAAACCTATTTTATATTAAGCTTAATGTTTTTTAAGGCCAAGTTTCAACTGGCAGGCCCCACTCTGTACGCAGTCATGGCTGTTACACTGTTGCCCCAGGCTATAGTGGTGTAGGTTAAAACTTTACAGAGATTTCCTTAATAAGGCAGTAAGTAGTATCCCCTTGCTAGAATGTTCGAATATGTTAACTCAGTTGGCCTTTTTTTTCTGCTTTCCCTATGCATATAGCAAACACTGAGCTCTATTTCTTCTTTCCTATGGTGGGTATATTCTGTTAAGTCTTGAGTCTTGATGATGGAATGGCACCTGACTTAAGCACCTTTTCTGGTCAGAAGTGTTCTGCCTAGGAGCTTAGACCTTCCCTGCTAGCTCCTTTTCAAGACCCTTCAGTGACTGCTCAAAGACTACTTTTAATTTGTCAATAAGGTCTTGACCCCAGACATAAAATTCTCTCACCTGCCAAACCCTGTGTAATGAAAATGCCTGGCCATCAAAACACTTTCTTTTGGGAGAGATCAATTGTTTGAGTAAGGTAAGTACTAGGGGCGTGAAGTAGCATCCAGCAAATTGAAAGCACACTAGGGAGTGTGAAGTTCTGACCATACAGAAGGACTTGTTACTTCCATTTACTGTCATTCTAGTGCATTGTTTATCGACCATTTTAACATGGGGGAACCCCTTGAAATAGCTCCCTACTATAATTACTTTATCCATAGCTTACAGAACATTAGTGTGATGGTCAAAAGGAAGAATGCCTCCTACGTTCCTGGCCTGTGGGAAGAATGCCGCCCTTACAGATAGTCAAAAAAGATCATTGAGAGGTCCAAAATTGCTCATTGCTCAAGGAACCTCTACCAACCTCTGGAGGAACTACAGATATAGAGGTTTATAACTTAGGGGGAAAATTCATATTAACTATTTATACTACAATATATGTATCACCTTAGGCTATGTACACAGGTGCAATGGTTCTCGTCCGATAAACGGCTCAGGGCGGATATCGGACAAAATTCTAGCATGTGTACAGCACTCGTCATCCATCGTCTGAATGACAGTCCTGGCAGATCTATGGACGATGAATGATGGTAATGAAAGTGAAGGCAAAAAGCGTGCAGCGGGGTGCTGCTTCCGTCGCTCTTCCCCTCCTCTCTCTATAGAGCAGAACGGTGCTGTATGTACAGCACTCGTTCATGCATCGTGCAGTCATTAGTTGTTGGAAAGGATCGTGAAAGATCTTTTTCCACGACAATTATTGCATATGTTTGTAGCCTTAGACTTCACCTAAACCCAACTATGTAAATATAAAGGGCAAAGTAAGGTTTTAGTGTGTGTGTTTCAATATGAATGACTGTTCCTGCAAATCAGATTGGACTCTTCAGCACTGATTGATATGAAAGCCTATTAGTTTGTGGAATTACACTTTCAGTGTTCAGAAAAAAACAATGGCTTTGTTGTAGTCACTACTTCATTCTAATGTTGATGCTATGACTTAAATAGTATAGATGTCATCACCCAAGGAATCCTTACAAGTTAAAGTTATCAGCCCAAGTTGACTCATTCCTCCATTTTACACTGAAAAAACAAAACACCAAAGTCCAAAGAAAAAAGAAACTTTTTTCCTAAACAATATTGACTAGGGAAAACCTAAAATCCCACTCCCAATTGTAATGGCGTTATCGCCAAAAAAAAGGTCCATAATAAAAATAAAAAAAAGTAAAAGTATTGGACAATAACTGGGTAAATATACATGATATTTTGACACCTGTAATAGCCTGTTATATATGTCTGATTTTCTTATGTCATGTTGGGTGCAATTTGTTTACAGATTTAGTCACTCATTGGCAAAAGTATGGGCATAATCAATAATATGTAACTCATAGGCCAAGATTTCTATATGCTTGTTTTTTTTCATTTGGATACTTACATCTAAAAAAAATTTCAAAACCTAATTTCTCCTAACATTTTTTTTTCAATCTATAGTGCGTTTAATCATCTGACATGCAAAGGTTGTGGTACCCTAATTGGCTTTAATTTATTTTCTGCAACCCGTCCATATATGCACCTGCGGGGATTATTCTGCCTTCTTAAACAGCACCTTTTGTGGTAAGATTTTTATTTTAAATTTATTTTGGAAGGTTTCTCATAAGCGTGCTACATTATTGGGCGGCCAGGCTAGTTTTACATTTTTAGGTTTTTGAATATATCAGTAGTTCCCAAAGTTCTGTGGTGAAAAACCACTTTAAATCAAGTAACACTGCTTTTTGATTGCTGCTTGCATATCACTTCAACGTTGTAGGCTGCACTTTGTTTGAAGCTGATGTCTTTGAAAAGAAAACATGTGCTAAAGAAGTTGTATCAAAAGACATTGGTGGGAGGCGTGGCTTGGATGCTGCCGAGAGCAGATGCACGCTACTAGAGCTCCTGGACCTCCCTGCTTTCTGCTTCTAATTCCTGGCATCCACGATACAAGATAGGCTGGCAGCGCAAGTCCAAACCCTCGAGTACATAATTTGCAACAAGGGGAAATACAAGCCCTGCATGTACGCATTTGAGAATATCTTTCCAATAGTTCCTACCCAGCCTTGAAGAAGTCGGAGGTCGACACCCTTAATCGAGAAATTTCTGAGGAGATTTTCGCCACAATTAAGAGCCTCCCACACCATAAAGCTCCAGGGCTGATGGTTTCTCATACACATATTACAAGACCTTTGCCCCCACCCTGGTCCCTCATAAGTCAAACTTTTTTAATAGCTTTATGGAAAGGTCCCATGCTCCATTTTTTTATACCTCGGTTTTTCATAAACTGGGTAAAGATCCACAAAACCCCACTAGTTTTTGCCCCATTGCATTGTTGAATACTGACTTGAAAATCTTTACTAGGATACTAGGCACTCGTTTAGGCACTTGCCTACCTTCGATTGTTGCCAAAGACCAGGTCAGTTTTTATTTCAGCACGTCAGGCAGGAAGACAATACAAGGTGTACTATAGAAATTATAGACACTTTAGGTAAAATGGAAACTAGTGCTGTTGTTTTAAGTTTAGACGCAGGAAAGGCATTTGATCGCCTTAGCTGGCCATTTATGATAGAGACTCTACAAACAACGCGGATAAAAGATCCTTTTCTAAAGGCAATCTCTGCCTTGTATTCTAAACCCATTGCAGAAGTTACACTTTTGCATGCCAACTCCCCTTCCATTACATTTCACAATGGCTCAAGGCAGGGCTGCCCGCTTTCTCCACCTATTTTTTGCGCCTTTGGCTCAACCTTTGGGGGAACCCATTAAAACCAAGCATTTCACAATAGCACTCTATGCAGATGATATTCTCTTAATTCTCTTCAACCCCTGCATGACTTGTCCAAAACATTGTGAAGATTGGGTAGAGTATTGCAGCCTCTCCAGGTAAAAAAAAATCAATTTGACTATAACAGAAGCCCTTCCAATTAATATACCTGGATACCTACTACAACACTTTCAATCACAATACTCCTATCATTGGAAAACAGATTCCCTAAAATATTTGGGAATTCATTTGACTCCAATATATGTCTTTTTAAACACAACTATGTACCTCTCCTTAGGGTACTTACTCAGCAAATAGAAATCCCTACCAATTTCCTTTTTGCCAAATTTCCTATACCTATTTTCTATTTTCCCGGTACCAGTTCACCATAAAACATTTAGAGGACTACAGACGGCAATCCTGGATTTTATTTGGGGATACAAAAGGCACAGGCTGCCCAAAACTGTTTTATGTGCATTGCTGAGTACCGGAGGACTGGGAGTTCCAAATTTTTCTAAATATTTCTATGCCGCACATCTCAGACTTCTAGCCTCATGGTCAACTCTGCAGTCCTTTAACCATTGGGCCGAACTGGAAAAGCTATGGCTGGCTCCAACTCGCCCTAATTCTATGCTATGGAGCACCAATATTAGGGTTTCTGAATCCACCCTGGCGACCCCATTGCTCACCTCTTCTTTTACACTCTGAATATTCCTGATAGCACTACACACCTCATGGCATGATTATCATCTTTTCCATTGTGGGCAAATTGTTCAGCCGTGTACATGTAGACTTCTGTCATTCCAGGAGACCCAACACAAATTTGAGGGCGCTAGAATTACTGTCTTCAGTTATCTGCAAATTAGGCATATCGCCCAGACTCTTGCAAAAGACCTAATATTTTCACCCCCTACATCTTTTAAAAAAAAATCTGTGCTAATGGGCCAGCACAGAGGGTTATGATTACAAGTTTTTATCAAATACTACAGATGGACCAGCTTGCCCCTAATGCTAAATATAATTTCATGAAAAAATAGGAAAGGGTTTTGGGTAGAGAATTCCCAGAGGACCTATGGAAAATTATCTGGCAACAAGCCTAGAAAAGCTCGCTATGTACAGTTTAAAAAGAAAATACCTAAAAGATCCTTATATAATGGTTTTTGACCCCAGAAGTCTTTCACAAAATGTATCCCTCGACAAGCAATAGTTGTTGGTGATGCTCCATGGAGGTTGGCACTATACACCATATATTTTGGTCATTTCTTCGTATAGTTCTATATTGGCAAATGGTCAATAATCTCCCTGAGGAGATATTTGAAACCTTGATTCCATTGGTTCTTCTTTTAGGATTACCAATTATTGTTTTTACTAGACTTAACAAAGGTCTCATGCCTAATATTCTTACTGTGGCCAGATGTTTAATAGCCAGTCTTTTGGAAATTGGTCACATTAAGGATGTCTATTTTATGGAACAAATGACAGCGAGAATGTATGATATGTTGCTTATGCCCCATGGTTTATGCTATGAAGGTAGATTTAAACACTTGCAACCCAACTAAGACTCAAAGTCCCTTTTTTTCCCTTTTTGTACTATCTTTATATTTACTTTGTATTGTGAAAACTTCAATAAAAATACATTTATTCCAAAAAAAAGACATTGGTGGGACACCTGTCCTACAAGATTTCTAGGTCTTGGCCATATGCACTGGGGGATGGGGTACTGGTATTGAAGAAGAAATGGGCAGGCTGTAAGGCACGTGTTTCATATGTTGTATCCTTTTTAAGCCCCAAGAGTTGTACCTGGGTGAAGCTGAAACAAAGCTGGAGAAGACAACATGGAGTGTAGGTACCTCTAAATGCAGTTGGTGGGGAATAAGGTATTTATTGCTCAAATGCCTACACGTGGATACAAATTTTGAAAAAGAAAAAAAAAACATTAAAACCTTTTAGCTAATGTTGTAGTTCCCTTAGTAAAAAAAATTGACTTTTATCACCAGCCCAATTACTTTATCAAAAGGCTTACAAAATTCTTGCAGGGGTAGATGCTTGGATTTGGTACTTAATATTATAGATATACTCCAGAACAATATCTTCCAAAAGCCCATTGCCTATGCAATATATTGGCTGGCTGTTTGAGTTTTAGGAAGTATGACTGCTTTGCTTGGAAAGATTTTAATGTATATATGTTGATGTTTGCCCATACTTGTATAGCTTAACTGCATTGTTGTTGGTTAATACATGGTTCAGCCAGTTTGGGTGTAGGGAAAAAAATGGGACCTTTTTATTTATTTATTTTTTAAACAGCCCTATTTTCTGGAGTTTTTATTACAGCAGCAGCTCACTAGAAATAAACCACCAAGTTAGTTAGGTCCATAAATATTTGGAGAGAGACAACTTTTTTCTAATTTTTGTTCTGTACATTACCACAATTAATTTTAAATGAAACAACTGGGGTTGAACAAAAAGATTGCATAAAAATTAGGAACTAAAGCCTTTTTTTTAACACAATCACTTCATTTCAGGGGCTCAAACGTAATTGGACAAATTAAAAGCTGTAAATATAATGTTCATTTCTAATATATGGTTGAAAACCCCTTGCTGGCAATGACAGCCTGTACTCTTTAACTCATGGACATCCCCAGATCCCGGGTTTCCTCCTTTTTAATGCTCTGCCAGGCATTTACTGGAGCGGCTTTCATTTGCTGTTTGTTTGTGGGCCTTTCTGTCCGAAGTTTTCAACAAGTGAAATGCTTGGTCAATTGGGTTCAGATCAGGTGACTGACTTGGCTATTTCAAGAATATTCCACTTCTTTGCTTTAATAAGCTCCTGAGTTGGTTTGGCTGTATGTTTTGAGTCGTTGTCCATCTGTGTTATGAAACGCCTCCCAATCATCTTGACTGCATTTAGCTGGATTTGAGCAGACAGTATGTCTCTGAACACCTCAGAATTCATTCGGCTGCTTCTGTCCTGTGTCACATCGCTAAACACTAGTGTCCCAGTGCCACTGGCAGCCATGCACGCCCAAGCCATCAAACTGCATCCGCCATGTTTTACAGATGATGTGGTATGCTTTGGATCATGAGCTGTTCCACTCCTTCCCTATACTTTTTTTCTTGTCATCATTCTGGTAAAGGTTGATCTTGGTTTCATCTGTCCAAAGAATGTTTTTCCAGAACTGTGCTGCCTTTTTTAGATGTTTTTGAGCAAAGTCCAATATAGCCTTTCTATTCTTGAGGCTTATGAGTGGCTTGCACCTTGCAGTGCACCCTCTGTATTTACTTTCATGCAGACTTGGATATCGATACTCCTCCTTCTTGGAGAGTGTTGTTCACTTGGTTGGCTGTTGTGAAGGGGGTTCTCTTCACCATGGAAATGATTCTGCGATCATCCACTACTGCTGTCTTCCGTGGACGTCCAGGTCTTTTGACCTTGTTGAGTTCACCAGTGCTTTGTTTCCTATGATGTACCAAACTGTTGATTTTGACACGCTTAATATTGTAGCAATTTCCCGGATGCGTTTTTTCTGTTTTTGCAGCTTAAGGATGGCTTGTTTCACCTGCACCGAGTAATCTGCTTTTAAATGCCACCCGGGTCCCCGCCACCCTGCTGCTCGCATCTGCAGTTAGATGCGATCACCAGTAGTATTTCCCGCTGGCATCACCCCCGGAATTTACTGCAGCTGCTCGCATCACCCGGAGATCAGCCTCTGGGTGATGCGAGCAGCTTAAGTGGAGTGAGCAGGGCGGGACATCCCCACGCATCATCTGGCAAGATGTGTGATATCTTCCGGGTGATGCGATGGAGTGATGAATTCTGGGGGCGGGACATTTAAAAGCAAACACTATGTAATCTGCGTTTAAATTTTTTTTTTTTACAGTAAAATACACATAAAAACATAAAAGTATAAAAATACATTTTAGTGCACCAAGCATCTTGCCCAGTGCACTGATTTACATTTTGCCCACTATTAGCCCTGACCTTGATCTGACCTTTTGATGACTTAAAAATCACTTCCTGAATGTATCTTTTCATCACTTTGTCTTTGACCTTGATTGTTCCTGACTGATTGCTGGAGACCACATGGCATCCAAAAGGCATCTCGCCGGCGCAAGCGCTGTTTTGGAGGAATTTGAACACGGCAATAGAGATTTGGAGTCCCTTTTGGAATCGAGCTATAGTGATTCACCAGACAGCGAAAGTGAACTGAGAGACAATTCTGGACCTGGGGTCAGTGCTGTGCGCACATGGTATCCTATTGACCTTGATGCGGACCAGGCAGCACCGCCAAGATTTCCATTCACTGGCGCACTTAGGATGAAAATTGAGGCTGAATGCGGCGACCCCCTGGCATACCTGAAGTTGTTTTTGACCGATGAAGTTATCGAAAAAATTGTTGCGGAGACAAACAGGTAAGCTGCTCTTGTGTTTGCTAACTTTTTTAAATTTTTTGCTAAATTTTTTTGTGCCAACATATATGCTGCTCTGTGTTTGCTAACATATTACTTGCAACCTTCACACTATAAAAGAACATATCCTAAAATACATCTTTTAATTTTGTTTTATGCAGGTACGCTGGACAACAACAAGGTGCTCCACACCTGAGGTTTGTAAGAAGCGGGAAGTGGGAACCTGTCACCAAGGATGACATTTGGCTGTTTTTGGGCTTGGTGATTCCCTCATCATGAAGTACCTGCACTTCGCAAACAATGAAGAATTTGATGAGACTACCCATCCCGCACCAAAACCGAAGAAAGATTGGGAAGTGTCTCAGACGATTCTACAAAATTTCCAGCAAACCTATGTGCCAGAAAGAGATGTCAGCACTGATGAAAGTCTAATAGCTTACAATGGGAGGCTCAGCTGGGTGCAGTACATTGCATCAAAGAGGGCACGATTTGGCGTAAAGACCTAAATGCTGTGCGAATCCTCATCTGGCTACATATGGAATACAGTGCTCTACACTGGAAAAGGGACACAGTTCAACCCCAGATACAGCCATTGCTAGGTCAGGGCTATTGTGTCATAACTGACAATTTCTACACCTCTCCTGAGCTTTGAGTTCCTTCTGCAACACAGAACAGATGCCTATGGAACTGTTAGGGCTAACCGGCACAACCTGCCATCACTGTTTGCAAAAGGGAAGCTGAAGACGGGGAATTGTTGCCTGCCAGAAAGGCAAACTGATGGCCCAGAGATGGTGTGACAAGAAAGATGTGTGCCTGATGAGTACTGTCCATGATGCCTCCACCGTTATGGTGCGCACAAAACGTGGGAAAGAAGTGATGAAGCCACAGGTGGTGATTGACTACAACAACACCATGGGAGGTGTCGTCAGAGCTGACCAAGCCATGACATTCTACCCAGCAATGAGGAAACCGCAAAGGAAGTACTACAAGAAGATTTTCAGGCATCTAGTTGAGCAGTGCCTATGGAATGCCTACATTCTGTACAAAAAAAATAGTCAGAGGCCTGTGAATCATTCAGACTTCATTTTGCAAGTTTCCGAATCCATAGTCAAGAACCACCAAACATCATCAGTGGCTATGAATAGACTTGGACGTCAAGCTTCCACCATTGTCAACCCAGAACGCCTGACCAGTCGTCACTTAGTTGAATACATCCCACCAACCCAGAAAAAGGCGGCACCTACAAGGATGGTGCGTGGTTTGCTGCTCAGACTGATGACAGAGGAAGGAAGAAACACAAGGAAATGTATATGTACTAAAACTGTAAATATTTTTTTCTAAAATCTGCATTTAATTTATATTATTTATCAATAATATTGCACCCTTGTTTGGAAAATTTCAGTGACAAATTTTTGATAAAGTTTTTTTTTTTTTTGATAAATTACATTGTTGTAGTCTAATATTTCATTATTTTTTATAATGATTTATAATTATGCATTATATTATAATTTATGATTATATTATAATAAATAAATATAATTATACTCGGGAGTTAATCCTAAGAATTACAAGCCCACAATATAAACAAAAATTTCTACGCAAAAAAAATAGGATCACTTTTTGCATCAAAAAACTGACCGAATTAGAATGCTGGGGGGTTAATTGATAATGACATAACAAAGGAATTGCCCACACCACCCCATGAGATAGCCTTTGAGTCAATTGTCCAATTACTTTTGAGCCCCTGAAATTAGGTGATTGTGTTTAAAAAAAGGCTTTACCTCACATTTTAATGCAATCTTTTTTTGTTAAACTGAATTAAAGCTGAAAGTCTGCAGTTCAACTGCATCTGAGTTGTTTCATTTAAAATTAATGATGGTAATGTACAGAACCAAAACTAGAAAAAAGTTGTCTGTCCAAATATTCATGGACCTAACTGTATAATGGTGTATCAGGTGGGACCCGTGGTGGCCTGACACACCCCATTCAGTCAATCAACAGTGAACCTCACTATTTAAGTAATCTTATAAATACCACTTCCCTCTTTTGTGTTTATTTTGTTATCAACCCTATTTTAAATATCGATAATCCCTAATATTTCTGTCCTCAAGGACAAAGTCAGTACCTAAGAAAGAAAGCACTGCCGAGTCTTTTATGCTGCAGTAATAATTTTTGCATGTTCAGTGGCAACATGCCAATTTTTGACTGCTGCGTATTTGTAAATACCCCAGAACCACTTTACCATTCGAGTATTAATTTCATATTCAGTCTTGAACATAACTGACCTTGTATTTGCCTAGTAAGCATTGGATAACTTGTACTAAGTAAGCCTTGCTATTTAAAACATTCCAAAAACTAAAAACTCTATTAATAGATGAGGACCACTTATACTGAATAAAATCTAATAAGCATAGCCCCGCAGTTGTGAATTAAAGAAACAAAAGCATGATCCAAAATAGTGCTGATCTGTTATGTACATGGCATAAATAGTGACTAGTAGACACAGTTGGTCAGAAGTTAGCACTCTGGCTTTTGCAGCACTTGGTCTCAGGTTCAAATCCATTATCTGCATGGAGTTTTCAGATTCTCCCTCTTTGAGGGACAGCTTTTCTCCCTTTTGAGGAACAGCTAGTAACATGACTGGACTTTGTAAAGCGCTATGTAATATGTCAGCGCTATATAAATACTGTGTAATAATTGATATGAATCTGTAGCGTTCCATGGCTCAGGCTGCATGCTTAAAACATGGAGCAGAAATAGCAGTAGTCTGTTTTTTTTTGTTCGCTAAATATCATTTTGTGAAAGTAAAAAGTAATTTTTAAAGTGATTGTGTTTTAAAAATATAGAAACTGAATAAGTATTACTGTTTAACCCCCCCTGTTATTTAGGAATATTTATCTGCATAAATATGGAAATTATATCCTCTATCAATACATATAGATATTCAATAAAGAAGGTTCATGCACAAATAATAGCTAGTCACTCAAACAGTTTAATTAAGAAAAGAAGGTAAGACAAAGTACCCAGCAATATTGTCAGATATTTAAACACAGGAACTTCAATCCATGATACATATATATATCACATGGACATAGTTATTAGTAGTAACCCCTGTAATAATCTAGTAACTCCTTAGTACACAATACAGTAATTAAAAAATAGCAAAGTAATGCAGTCATACTATAGACACCCATAAGAATATAATCAGGAATATCTTATAGCTACTGTCTACTGTCCATATCTCATAGCCACCTGTTTCCTCAGGTCCCTTCAAGGCCATGTTGGTGATCTGTTTGTTATGGGAAAATAGGTCTTGTCTCCTGGCAGCTGTTGTATCACCTCTTTATTACTTCTGTGAAGTCCTACACTTGGAGACCCCCTAGGAGGGAGGGCCCTATGGCTAGATCAAGATAACACAGGTTTCATGTTTAAACACAACATTCCTGTACTGTATTCCTGTATTGTTTCATGCTACGTAGATACAGTCTAACTTTTAGGATATCCTACAGTGTTCTATACATATATCCCAACACACATACCTATACTCACGTGTGTGTGTGTATATATATATATATGTGTGTGTGTGTATGTGTGTGTGTGTGTATGTATGTATGTATATATATATATATATATATATATATATTTTCATATTCATGAACAATCTTGAGGTGCAACAGCGTTTTAATTCTGTCAGTTTTTGGATGCAAAAAAAGATCCTAATTTTTTTTGCATAGAAATTTTTGTTTATATTGTGGGCCTGTAATTCTTAGGATTAACTAAGAATTAGTTAATTAGTTAGGTATGATAATTATATTTTATTATATTTTAATCATAAATTATATTTAGTACATAATTATAAAAATACAAAAAAATGAAATAATTGACAACAATGTAATCTTAAAATAAAATATAAAATTAAAAATGTACTTTTATTTTTATTTCATGATGTGTGGTGTTTTTGTACTGTAAAAACCATTTAAAAGCAGATTACATTGTAATCTGCTTTTAAATTTCCCGCCCGGTCACACCCCCCAATTCATCACTACTCGCATCACCCGGAAAATGTCACATCCTCCCGGGTGATGCGAGTGGGGGATGTGCCGCCCGCCTCACCCCGACGCTGGAGCTGCTGCTCTGCATCTCCAGGGAGATGCGAAGCACAATGCAGGACTTCTGCATTGTGCTTCACATCTCACTGCAGATGCAAGCAGCCATAGCAAATTCCGGGGGTAGTGCTAGCTGGCATCACCCCCAGAATTTACTATTGCTGCTCGCATCTACAGTGAGATGTGAAGCACAATGTAGAATTCCTGCATTGTGCTTCGCATCTCACCGCTGATGCGAGCAGCGGCGTGGCCGGGACCCGGGTGGTGTTTACTCCGTAATCTGCTTTTAAATTTCCCGCCCNCCCCCCCCCCCCCCCCCCCGAAGGACCAGGGCCCCTGCATCACAGCGGGACCATCCGAACGCGGGGCAAAGGTACAAAGTACAGGAGGATCTCTACACATTGTTTTTGTTTTTTTTACAAATGACTTCATGGTATAGGTGGCATAACATACTTTTACTCCTTGGGGTAGCTCAAGTCCCATCCTTTTTCATACAATTTGCTGACTGCGAAAGGTATACGTTACAAGATTTGAAAGTAACAGATTCTGGTGTTTTTAATAAGCTGCTATGAAAGAAACTATTGTAATAATTTTGTGTGGACATCTAAAACGTTTGTTTTTCTCTTCTAGTTACCAAATTCCAAATAAAACCATCATTGAAGGTATTAAACTTCAGTTCAATTTTAGACAACTTGTAGACAGCCTGGAAGAGGTAAATTTTATTTTTGCTTTGCTTGCATGCTTTGATAAAAAAATATATATAATATACCATTAGGAATGCCACATATATTAACAGGCAAAATGTATATCTTCACAGGAAACAAAATTTGTGGTATATCTTCATAAGCTAAATTTAATACAAATCTGTGAAAAATATTTTGGGGGGGGAAAAAATAATCACACCTTTACATTATCACCTTTTAATCCATTAGAATTTGTTGAAACCAGTCTGAAAGATCTGAAAAGCTTTTTTAAGAGAAGTCATTGAGATAATTATATATTCTATAAGAAAATGAGTTTTGCATGGGGAAGTCAGTGCTCAACCCAGAAATTTTTTTTAAGCCGGGTGGGAAAAAATTTTAAGTGGGTGGCAGCCCCTGTATTGTGACCAAACTCTTTGGTAACCACCCAAAAACAGCCGGGTGGGTGCTGAAAAGTGCCGGGTGGTGCGCCCAGCTAAAAGTACCTGGGGAGAACCCTGGAAGTGGCCAAAAATTCCAGTTGATGCCAAAGTCTGGTCAACAATTATACAAAATGCCTGCATAAGTCATTTCTGCCACAGTTAAAACCAGCTCCTGAGGACAAGGGTATACTTTTACACATCGTAGAGACATTTTGTTGTCCTATTTATGGGAGAAAAATACATTAGGCGAGTCTAAAAAATTTTAATACATACCTATGCAATTGCTGTTTTACTTACCGTATTTTCCGGCGTATAAGACGACCCCCAACTTTTCCAGTTAAAATGTAGAGTTTGGAATATACTCGCTGTATAGGACTACCCCTCTTCCAACGCACACCAAATAAAAATTAAAAAACATCAGATTTGATTTCAATATGGTCATTTTAATTCAAATGCTTAAGACATGCATGTACTTAGCAGAAAAACTGTCACTTATAAACATGAGGCTGTTTTTCATCAAACATGTAAACGTAAACCAGTACATTAAACTTTTCCTAATTCACTCTAAAGCTGAATGGAAGGATAAGACAACAAACCCATGGGAGCTGCTATGCTGTTTGTTTTCTAAGCTGTCAACCCACTGGAACTGATGATGATAGAAGGAAAAAAAAAACAATAGAGAGAGAACAAGTGCCCAGCAAGTCCCTGGTTTAGCAACTCCCATCATAACTGCAAGCTACGGTATTTTTACAGGTTTTGCTAGCGTGACAGTTTCCCTTTAAAAGCCTTCAAAATCCTCCTTTTCATCATCTGATATCATAAGTACATCAATGACATCTTGTGGTACATTTGTAAGGCAGTCATCGTATGGATTGAATTCCGTATCAGATGGTGTGGTCTCAGCTTCATCCTCCTCTTCATCTTGCCACAAGTAGTCGTCCTCCATACCATCTAATGAATTTGATATTCCACACTTCTTGAAAGACTTGATTACTGTTTCTGCATCAATATCATTCCAGGCTTTTATGACAAAGTTGCACAAAACATCCAACTGTGGAGCACGCATGTTTCCTCCTTTTGTGAATGACTTTTCGCCGCTAACCATCCATTCATTCCACTGTTCTCGAATGTGGTCTTTAAATGGCTTTTTTAGGCACACATCCAGTGGCTGTACCGATGATGTCAATCCTGCAGGAATAATTGTTGCATCTGTATTTAGTCTTGCAAGCCTTTCCTTGGTGCTGGGAGTTAAATGAGCCCTGAACATATCCCACACCAGTAGACTACGTTTTTGAATAAGTACACCTGGTCGCCTGCTCCATATATTATCAAGCCATAGCTTTATCCCCTCTTCATCCATCCAGCCTTTTTCATTTACGTGTACAAAACAACCAACAGGGAACTTGAGTTTCGGCATTGTTTTTCTTTTAAAAATAATCATTGGTCTCAGTTTGGCACCATCAGCTGTGCATCCTAGTACGTTGTTTTAAATAAAACTGTTTTTTCACCTTTTTGATGGACAGTTTTATTTCCAACCATATCAAAATTCATTGGAGTTTCATCCATATTTCCAATACTACTTAACGCATAGCTATGTTTAGTGCACTGTCGTATTATGTATTGATGGAAACTATTTACTTTGCTATCAAGATCTGCAGGTAATTTTTGGGCAATTTTCGTCTTTTGCCTCCGTACCAAATTATGCCTTCCCATGAATCTAGTACACCAGGATACAGTGGCCTTAAATCTGTTGCTGTGATCTAGGTTAGATTTGGCCCACTGAAGTGCAAACAAACGTATTTGATTACGTGTCACTACATAACCATTTTGGTGATGCTCATTCACCATGTCTGCTACTTGTTTTTCAAGTTCTGGCCAATGTGGGGTGCCTCTTCTTAATGCACACTTACCCCTCGGCATACTCTTTAATGCTTTTTCATTTGCTTTCCAGTCATGAACCATCTTTTCTGTTACTCCATATTGTCTTGCAGCAGCGCAGTTATTATGTTCCATGGCTAACTTTACAACTTTGAGTTTGAAACTGGCTTCATATTTCTTTTTTCATGCTGGTGGAGCCATGATGGTGTTTTCACTGTTGGACATTTGTACCTGTATATACGGTAAGGTATTGTATGTACTGGTGCTTTACTGTATGAAGAGGTACAGCTACAGATACAACAACCAGCCAATCGCAGCAAGTGATGTACCCTTACAGGGGACTGGCTGGTTGTTGTATACTGCTTTAATTGGTTAGACTACCGGTATTTTATTGGTTAGAATTGGTCTGCCTATCACTGTACTGTTCCTTCTGCTTGTCAGATCTCGCCATTGTGCGAGAACTGACAGGCAGAAGGAACAGTACAGTGATAGTAATTGGAGGAGGGATACAGGAGGAGCCTACACTGCTCCACACTCCTCCAAGGAATGAATGGGCGCGTTCCTATTTAATAGATGGGCGTGTTCTAGTGGAGAGCCAATCCGGGCTCGCCACTGGAGAGCCAATCCGGGCTCGCCACTGGAGAGCCAATCCGGGCTCGCCACTGGAGAGCCAATCCGGGCTCGAGAGCCAATCCGGGCTCGCCACTGGAGAGCCAATCCGGGCTCGCCACTGGAGAGCCAATCCGGGCTCGCCACTGGAGAGCCAATCCGGGCTCGCGTTGGATTGGCACAGATTTTTCGGGGTTAAAAGTCGTCTTATACGCCGGAAAATACGGTAAGTAATAAATGCCCTATTCCTTGGTCCTCTACCTGACATGCAATGTCTGATCCTCAGCGAATGTAGCAATTTGCTTGTTTGATCTTTTCTTTGGAACGGCTCTTTACAAAATTTCCGGCGTCATCAACTTGGCAAATGCACATTCATGAGTTATCACTGAATATTACTGTCAATCAATCATCCACAGTCCAGTACTGCTCATCTTTAGCCCACTGTGACCTTGTTTTTTTTCTGTTTAGGTAGTAATGATAGTTGGGTTTTTTTTTTTTTTTTTTTTTTTTCTGTATGTAAATCACATGTCTTTCACCCGAATTTTATAGTTCTGCCCATTTGTTTTTTTTGTCCTGACGCTTTGACGTCTTCCTTGGTCTGCCTGTAAGTTTTACCTTTTTCAACCCTCCCAATTTTAAACACAGCTGACTGGAAACGGTAAGTAGGATACTGCCTAAGAATTGTAAGTTGGAGTCGAGGTTTAAAGCAGAACTAAACTAATTTGAGAAAAAAATAATGTAAACGGGCATTATTCATTAGAGACAGGTGATAAAATAAACTTAGCTGTTTCATCCACTTCCTGCAATCTTTCTCGCTATACACTGAGCTGCACATGGCCAAGAATGAATGAACTCCTGTGCACATGTGTGGACAGGTAAGTGTAATTAAAAACTTTCGATCAGACAGGTAAGTTTGATATATTGCAGAAGAGACATATCCTGTCCTTTTTATCAATAAAAAAAAAAAAATTTGAATTACATTTTTTTTTTTTTGTTTATTTACACCAGTTTCAGAATTTCTGGAAGACAAAGAACTTGTTATGTAAATTTAACATACATTTATAAAAAAGTACAATGATGTTTTTGTCTGAATGTTTATCCATAATCTGGAGCAGGCTCGCAGTGCAGAAGGTCCAGATTATTTGACCAAACAATGTTTATCATGTTCCATAGAGGAGACAATTACACTTAGTCTTATCATATGTAATAAGCATTCTTTCTGCTGGAGAAACATTGTTCTGCATCTTCCTACCATTCTGGATTACTCATCAAAATTGTGTAATCAAAATGAAGTACAGTTTTTAAATAAATGGGATAGTACACCAACCACACGACAGGACTATGCTAGCATACAACTCATACAACTTTTTTTGGAGCATTTTGTTTTTATAATGCAACAGTAGTTTGATAGGGATAGAAGCAGATGGTGCGTGCAAGAAGACCTACACTCTAGCATCAGACTCAATATTAGATATTATTCTCGTTTACTGATGAAATGTTAAAGCAAAATAGCCCTTTTCATACAATGTCTTACACAAGTGTGTATAAAATATATTATTGACTATGACATGTTTACCCTGAAATAAAAATGCAGAGAATTTGTAGGAAAAAATTCCCTGTAAACTGTCCTGGACTTCTGCTTCTTTTTCTCTGTTAGTAGCAGATGGACCTAGAATTTTCACATTGTTCAATAGGAATATATTTGCCACTTTAAGCATAATTACTAAACTACAGAATACATTACTACAAAAATTAAACTGGTGATATCTCTCCACATTTAAAATCTGTTGTGTCTTCCTTTAAAAGGTCATAAACAACCACCCTTTTAAGGAAGTCATCACAATACAGGACTTTATAATTATTCAGTAGTTTTTACTTAAAATTTTTATAATTGAGAGCACAATAAGTTAAACCGATGAGATACATTTGGGGTGTCAAAAAATTTGCCTACACTTTAGATAGATTATGTAAGCTGTCATTGCTGACCTGGCTCTAAAAAATATCGATTGGTGTTCTGATACTGAATCATAGACCTAGAGGGAATACACAGCTTTGGTGTTTAGGTGATTGCGACATTCAGTTGTGTGACTGAAACTGCTATAAACAAATGATCAGCTTTACATCGAAACAATTGGGATTTTTTAAAATGCCATTCAGTAATGGCAGTTTATAATCTCTCATTACAGGTCCCTTTCAATCAATTCAAGCTCCCATTTGCAATACAAAAATATACTGATGAATTAAAACAAAACCTTACAGTAGTATTTATTCATCTAGTATCAAACTTATAAGCTTTAACCCTCTTAATTTTTGTTGTGCTCATTTCTGCTTTTTTCAGCTGAAAGGTGGATTGGTAGCGCTGCACAATCACGTGGACATGATACTCGAGACAAAGTCACCCTAAAAATACCCTTGCCATTAATTATTTGTATGGTAATATGTTGTCTCTATTATGTTTTTTCTATATCCAAAATTTTGTATTTTTTTAATTATACATTTTTCGCTTTTCTTTACTGTGACAAAATAACTTGATAAATCAAATGTAACACAACTGTTTAAAAAAAAATACAATTAGTTATTGAGTTCAACCCTAAAATAATTAAAATAGATAGTTTTACACTAAACTTTGGAAACATTTTTTTTTATAGATCCAAGAGTAAAGCCACACACATCAGATTGTTGTCTGGGCCGAGCGATTCTTCTTGTCTATTGGGGAAAATCTGGTGTGTGTGTGTGTGTGTGTGTGTGTGTGTGTGTGTACAGTGTTCCATGACTTCATTCATTAATCTGCCCTGGTGGACTGATGAACGACCAATTGTGAATAAGTGTGCTGTCCTTTTGGGGGCCCTTTCCATAGAACAACAGACCAATGCTTTGTGTATAGTCTTTGTTCACACAGTACTGTTTCTGGCGTCTATAGTCTGACATCTACCCCTATGTAATGTACATTGCTGCATAATATGTTGGCGCTATATGAATCTTGTTTATTAATATTAATAATCTATCTCCAGTCTGTAGAGGGTATATGAGGAACCTGTGCAGAGGCCGCTACTGTTTACATTCCCTTTAGAAATGTATTATATTGAATATAATAGTGTCCTGAGAAATGCAAGCAGATTCTAATTCATCATGCAATACCATTGGGGAAGTAACTGATTGGCCCCAAATGTATTCTGCAGCAGTACACATTGTTTAGTCGTAAATTCATCCAGTTCAACCACTAGGGGAAATAATAAATATATCCCTGATATAAAACCCTATGCTGCCATGTTCCCTGGATAAACAGTCTCTGTTGTCTTTACCTAAACTTTAATACCCAGTTATATTCTGTGCTGTTAAGGCAAATATTCTGTGGTAAGGCAATCTATAGAACATTCTAAAAATACTTCCTGAGGGAGCCAACTACACTTTTTCACAACAAAGAATCCCTTCTCTATGTGGAGATTAAACTTTTTTTGTGAAGCGAGTATTGTATATGGATCGATATATATTTATTGGAAGAATAAAGAAAAGTGCAATACAATATACATATTCAAATTACAGCAAGGTGGAAGATAACATATGATTAAACAATAGGTAACAATTTGTCACAGTTGACAATAATGTAACAGTGTTCAGTGCATTTTAAACAGTGATCAATCCTTGCAACAGTAGTTGTACATAAAAGTAAAATGGGGGGGGGTTAGGAGGGGAATGTGAACATTTGCTCAAAAATTTGTATCATGGGGACTCAGGTGGGAAGGTCTGTAAAGGGCAGTTACAGGAGGGAGAGGAGTTATGGGCAAAAGCATCATGCACGGGTGAATCACTCATGGAATCTTGAGTTAACTGTTTGGGGGGCTGGGATGACTTTTCAGAGCACTAGAGATAAATGTAGTGTTCCCAACATGCCCAACTGGCTACAAATTTGTCGGTGTGGTCATTGTCAAACTCTCTGCTTTTCTCCATTCTCATAATATTATTAACCTTCGTAACCCAATGGGCCACGGAGGGTGAGACCATTTGTTTCCAGTACATTGGGATAAGTAGGCATGCTAACACTAGTAGGTGACAGAGCACTTATTTTTTTAAGAGGTAGGAGGGTAAATTGAGAGTAATCCAATCTCTGAAGGAATCCTGCCCAGATGATCCCTCCAGTTATCCTGACTGATAAAGCGGTCTCTGTCAGCCCGAAGTCCTACCTGATGATGCACCTGGTGATGTATTATGTTACTTGTGTTTTATTTGTATGTTTGATGGTTAGTCTGTATCTGGTTATGTTATTCGTCATTCAATTACAAGGTGATAGATGGTCCATAAGGGCAGGGAGTGAAACTGCAACAGTAAGATATTGTATTATATATATATATATATATATAATACAAATGTTATATGTTTGATTAGCTTGTATCTTGTGTTATTAGTTCAATTACAGGGAGAGGACCCATGGGGGCATTGTGTGAAACAGTGAATATTGTTTTTATGTATGTATTTTTCATAGTGGCTTTATTCTGCATAATAATCATCTGGGAAAATTGTGTGTAATATGAGGTGTGTGCTGCAATAAATTTTTTTGTTTAACCTAATAGCTGTTGTTATCTCTCTCTGCAAGTGCATGTAACAGTTCACGGGATAGGTATCTGGTGTAGATAAACCAGATAACGGTGTTGTCAGTTTGGGGTCCCTGGGCCAAGTCCCAGTGAGCATTACTGACACCTGGCAATACAGGAGACAGGATCTCTACCAGTGGGAAAAAATTTTATAATTCCTCACCTTCGTTTAACTGCACACATAGCACAGTGTGTCAGTTTGAAGGCAGTTTGCCAATCTGTCTTATCCACCTTCTGTAAAGCCCACAATTGTGTTTGTGTGAGTCCCCTCGGGGAATAGAGGATTGTCAAAAAGCTGCGTTAAGGGAGATGGGATCGAGGTCAGGGCGAGGTAAACGTGCTGTTCTCCATACTTTTAAGGTAGCTATGTTAAGTGGTGAGTTCATGGTGAAATTTGATGGACATTGAGCAAAGTGCATTGAGCAATGATTTGGGTGGGGAAATAAGGATGGTCGAGAAAACGTATAGGAGTTTAGGTAGGGAAACTATTTTCAATACATCCTACCAAATTGTAAGATTGCTCCAGTTGTCAAGATCCTTGGAGATGTTTTTATGTAAAGGGAGATTGAAATTGAGCTGATATAGTCTGGTAACGTCGGAATGTATAAATACACCCAAATAAGTTGTCAATGTGGGATGGACACCATTAAAAGGGGAAATTCTGGGACAGTTGGATGGCCAGAGTGTGAGGCGGGGTCACATTGAGAGCTTTAGTTTTGAATAAATAAACTTAAAATTTACTATAAAGACATAATCTCTGCATTTCCAAGAAAATGGAGGGAATAGATATATGCAGTTGAGTAACATAGAGGAGGACATTTTTGTTGGTATGAGGGAGTTTCTATTCCATATAGGGATGGGCTGGAGTGAATCGCAATGGTAAGATGTTCTATCACCCAACACGAAGAGGAGTGGGGAAAGCAGACATCTTTGTCAAGTGCCATTGTGAATGAAGAGGGCCTTGGACTGCGTGCCATTAACCAATACTTTTGCCGCCGGGATGGCATATAGGGCCTAGATTTTGAAGCGCAAATCCACGCCTAAACCAATCTTCTGCAAAATGAGGTCCAGAAAGGCCCAGCTAACCCTGTCAAAGGCCTTTCCAACCTCAATGGATAAAAAACAAAAGGGAATCTTGTATCTTTGTGCGTATGAGATTAGGTGGAGGATCCTTGTAGTATTGTCACTGGCCTCACGGCCTGGAATAAAGCCCACCTGATCCTAGTGAATAAGGGACGGGAGTGAAGATGTCAGTCTATTGGTGTTAGAACATGCTCATCTGTCCGGCGACTCCGTGCTGTGCACCATCGCAGGTAAATAACACTGTTTGTTCTATCCAGCGATGTCATTTACAGCAGAGCCTGTCTCCCTTTAGTTGTGCAGCCTGATAGACTTGAGGCATCCCCAGCATCCATTGTTAGGCTGTGCACAGCTAAAGGTGATTCTAGAGGCTGATCATCTCCTGACTCAGTCCTGCACTGCTATTGGCTGCTGGGACTTTAAAGCCTCTCTGCTCTCAGTCACCAGGGCTTGTTGTAATGTAAGGCCCTGGTCAGCACCAGTCCTCACCACACAACAGTCCCCCAATCTAACACCAGTCTTCACCTATAGCAAGCCCCCCCTTTAGCCTCGGGAGACTGGTTGCGTCTCCCAGCACTCGGTTGCCGCCAGGACTTACTGCCCAAGGGATGGTGTCTGGGAATGGGCTGGCAGCAAGCCAGGAGCCCACAGATAAAGCAGTACCAAGGTTCCAACAGAGTCCAGAATACAGAGCAGAGGTCATACACCAAATATCCATCCAACAAATGATGTACACAAGGGCAAAACACAAGCAGGGTCAGCAGCAGTAAATCAGACGAAAACACACCCCAGCACAGATTAGCCCAGCTATACGCTACAACAGGCCCTGGTGACTGGGAGCAGAGAGGCTTTAAAGTCCCAGCAGCCAATACCAGTGCAGGAGCTGATCAGCCTCTAGAATCCCCTTCAGCTGTGCACAGCCTAACAATGAATGCTGGGGATGCCATGAATCCATCAGGCTGCACAGCTACAGGGAAGCAGGGGCTGCTGCAAATGACATTGCTGGACAGAACAAACAGTGTTTTATACGAACGGAGTCACCGGACAGATGAGCATCTCCTAACAATTGGCCATCATTTTTGTGTAAAGCTTGACATCGACTTTGAGTAGAGGGATAGGGTGGTATTTACCGCAAGATGCAGTGTCTTTCCCTGGTTTTGGAATTACCAATATGTTGGCCAGCAGCATATTTGGAGGAAGTGGGTGTTCAGTGTCTACTGCATTAAATGTGTTGGTTAAGATTGATACTAAATGTGTTGCAAAGGCTTTGTAAAAATGAGGAATTAATCGGTCCGGGCCTGGACATTTAACTACTCCTCAGATTTTAATAGGGCATCCAGTGCTTTAGCAGTAGCAGGTTTTAGTGTTGGGAGAGCAGTCCACTGTATGTAGGAGTGTATATTCTCTCGTTGGGACCCTATGGTAATGAAGGTAGGAGCTGTGGGGAGGTAGTACAGATCAAAATGAAAGCTTTGAAACTCTTTGATGATTTCCTTGTTGCTATGCACCTGGGTCCCTTTGGAATTAATGTAAGGTATGCAGAGTTTGGGTGGCCTGTGATGGATCGTTCGCTCCAGGTGTCTACCACAGTTGAAAAACTCATAATACCTCCTGGCCTTGTCTCGGGCTAGAATACACTGGGTGTCCAATATATGCAGTAGTTTCTGTCCTGTGTTAAAATGGTCAACCAGGGTGCACTACTAATGAGTCATTTAGCCTCCAGGAACATCTAAACCCAGGTATACTGGGGCATGAACAGACCATACCCTTACTCCTATAAAGGTTTGTGGTTGATTGTCCCTGAGGACTTGGGCAATTAGAAACTAGTCATTGCGACTGTAGGGATTTCCCTGAGGAGGTATCACTTCAGGGTACCAGCAGAGTATTAAAATCTTCACCAATGATCAGGTTGGGGTGTCCATAGGGCTGCAGCATGGTGATCATATGTGTAAAGAAATGATGTTGGTCATGGTTGAGAGCATAAAGGTGAACTTGAGTATACACTCTATTTGTAACTTTTATGGTAAAGAATATTTAATGTCCCTGCGGGTCAACAAGGGTTTGTAAGACCTCAGGATTGAAAGACTTGTGAAAGGCTATGGAGAATGGATTTAGATTTTGCTGAGGGGTTGGTACTGTGGAACCATGTTGTATAATACTGGTTTCTTAGGGCAAAGACTGAATCACTTTTAAAGTGGGTTTCCTGAAAAAAAAAAAAAGGCTGGTCCTAGTCTTGTGAAAATGATATAGGACCGGGCTGCGTTTTTCTGGGATATTGAAACTTCTAATATTCAATGAGGCAAAGGGCAGCTTCTCAGCTGCCATTCTGTCCATTTCTATGAAATGATCTTTTGTTTTTTAAAGGAGATCATTGAAAATAGCAGTCACGGCAGGTAACAACTAATCAGTGCCAATGGTCTCCGGGATCCCCCTTAATCTAATATTGTTACATCTGTCTCTGTTTTCCAAATCATCGTTTTGCTATAGAAGATGCTGTAGGAGGGTAGAATGCGCGTTAAGCGCCCCTGTATGCTTGATCAGGTTCACTTTAAGTTCCCCTGTAGTACTTTCTATATTCCCCATCCTGCTCCCCAAATCCCTCTTTAACTCAGAGATTTCAGCTTTGTATGTGGATTGCATTCCAAGCGCCATATTCTCTAGATCCTCTTTTGTAGGCAGTGCCTTTAGGTGATGTCCAAGGCTGTGTGGGGCTGGCGTAAAGCTGAGGTGGCAGGAGGGGAGCTGGGAGATCTGAGAGAGCGGGTTCCCAGGGCTGCTGTGAGGGGGTGACTGCTGTGCTCGACTCACCATTACTGGAGAGGGGACAGAGACAGCTGGCAGGTTTGCCACAGGTGCTATCTTGCCTTCCCTCTGGCTGGCGTGGAGGTTCCTCGCGGCTGGAAAAACGTCCCGATTTTGCAGGAACGGTTCCCGCTGATTGCTGCACCAGATTCCTGGTGGTAATTCCTCCCTGTGGCAGTGGGAAAAAGTGTTGCTGGAGCTGCATGTCACAGGTAGGAGCTGGAGGTAGACAGGAGCCTCAGATACCAGCGCTCGGCCTTGCCCCCTGCGAGTATTTTATATGAACCATTTATACATGGTTATCATTTCCCCCTAAATGTCTGTTCTCAAGGAAGAATAGATTAAGTTTAGCTTTAGTTGCCCTTCTCTGCACTCTCCAGTTCCACAATATATTCTTTTTGTGAAGTAGTGCCCAAAATTGGATTGTAAATTTAAGATGAGGTTCGACCAATGTTTTGTACGGGGGCAAGATTATGTTTCAATCCCTGCAGTCCATACCTCTTTTCATATAAGAAAGTACTTTGCTACCTTTAGAGATTGCATGCTATTAGGTGTATGATCTTTCAAAACCCCCAAATCCTTTTTTCCATTTTTGATTCCCTCTAGACTAGTGATGGCGAACCTTTTAGAGACCGAGTGCCCAAACTGCAATCCAAAACCTACTTAGTTCTCACAAAGTGCCAACATGACAATTTAAACTGCATACTAAAGTTTTAGTTTAGAAAAACAACTCAAACATTGTCACAGATCAGCAGCACAGCTGATCTGGTACTTGTTCACCAGATATATGTCAGATCAGTAGCAGTTGGTTCCATTACCTTGTGCTTCAGCTGCTCTGTTCAGGCTCTCGAGTTAGAGTTGTTGCCGAACCTTTCTAGCTGATTTATCTGCATCTGCTCATCCAGTCTCCGCCCAGCCTGCCTGTTAGTCTCATTATATAGGCTGTGTTCAGACTGACAATCCTTGCCTTTGCAATAGGTGCATTGCAATACTTGAGGCTCCAGCTTATATCTATTTCCAAGTGCTGATATCCTGGTTCTGACTCTGGCTTGTTCTGACATTGATTGTTCGCCACCTGCCCTGACCTGGTCCTGTTCTTGTTTTTGAGTTTGTCTACCGATTTAGTTCTACGCTTTGTTTCTATTTGCTGTCAGCTGCTGTCTGCACGGGTGTGTCTTAGGGCTGCAACCTGGGCACCGTCCGCAGCAAAGTCCATCACTCCTTGCGGGGTGCTCTGGTAAACGCTGGCTGGTTCCTTAGACTCTGCACCTCAGTTCATACCTCTGCAAAACGTGCAGATTGCACAGAGGGTCCACTTCCCCACCCTTATTGCAGATCTGTGACAGTTTGCAAAGGACATGGACCCCGCTGACATTCCTCTGCCTGGCACCTTGCAACCTTTGGTGTGACGAATTGAACATCAGGAGGCCCAGACTGATCAAGTTGTTCAGGTGCTGCAGGATTTATCATCCCACATGCAGCAACTCTAGACCTCTGCAAGCCAGTGCTGTGACTACTCCATTGAGCTCTTACCTGGGACTACACCTCCTCGTGGTCGTGTCCATCCCCTGTCTAGACCCGAAACACAGGCCATGTCTGAATATATTAAGAAGAACCTCGAAAGAGGTTTAATTCGCAAGTCCACCTCACCTGCTGGCGCTGGTTTCTTCTTTGTAGGAAATGTTTAACCGTATCCAGGATGCCACTGTTTACACTAAGCTAGATCTGCGTGGAGCCTACAACCTCATCCGTATTAAAGAAGGGGATGAGTGGAAGACCGCTTTCAATACTCGTGATGGTCATTTTAGTATCTTGTCATGCCCTTTTGGCTTTGTAATGCCCCTGCAGTTTTTCAGAGCTTTGTTAATGACATTTTCTGTGACCTCCTTTACACCTGTGTTGTAGTACACCTTGATGACATATTAATCTTGACTGTGGCAAGCCATAGCCGTGCAGATGCGGCTTACAAACTTGCCCTTCCCCTTTTTTCCAGTCACCCACCCCCACCCCCTTAAATACCCTCACATCCAAATCCCCCACCAATGAATTACCACTCCAAGCATTGCTTAAAAAGCCCATAGGCCTTTTATTAACAGAATTATAACCAAAATTAACCTAATATCCAATAAAATATAAATAACAATATAAATAACAATATAACAATAAAACAGTATAAATAAATGCATACATAGAATAACCAATATAACTTAATAAGACCATAATTAAAGAATAAGTACCAAATAAACAATAACACATCCTAACCATATTCCCAACTTTCTTACTGGTTGCAGGTCCTCGAAGGCCACCACTTTACACCTTTTGGGGTCTGCACCTTAAAGACAGTTGCTCCCAGCCACCCATACTCCCAGCTGGGGAACGAATATATCCTTTTCTTGTGCAGACCCTCCCCAAAACACTTTACCAAACCATTAACCCAAACCAGGGATTCCATACCAAAGATGGGACCCTAACCAAAATATTGCCACCAGCACACTCCCCCTGAGGACCTCAACCGCCCGCCCTACTAGCCAAACCAGCAATCAAAACCCAAACTGCCAACCACATAAGCACTAAAAAGGGGAGGGAGGGTGGGAAAAACTTTTCCTGAAGGCTGTCTCGCTCTGAAAGGGGGGGGGGGTCACTCCTCCTCCTGCCCATTTTAACTACTCTTGTCCCTCCTTAAACCTCCTCCCCCTACTTCTCCCCTCCATTTCCTCTCGCTCACTCTCGTCCAAAACTTCTAACCCTATGCCCCCCGACTGCCCAATCATGACTGCCTTCCCCTATGCTCCTTCCTCGCTCGGTACAGGCCTCACTTTTCCAGGGATCTTCGGACGCATCGGGGACATGTAAGGACTATACGTCTTCGCCTTAGAGAGAATGGTCTTTATGCCAAATTGGATAAATGTCTCTTTAAACTCCCTGTAGTGCCTTTTCTGGGTTATATTGTCTCCAATCAGGGATTACGTATGGATTCTGGAAAAGTTTTCGTTGTTCTGAAGTGGACATTACCACAAGGGCTAAAAGCGATTCAAAGATTTCTTGGCTTCGCCAATTACTATCGGCAGTTCATTAAAAATTACTCCTCCATTGTGGCTCCCATCACAGCCCTCACCGAGAAGGGAGCCAGCTGCAAGGTGTGGCCTAAGGAGGCTTTCCAGACCTTTGAGGTCTTGAAGCAGGCCTTCACATCAGCTCCTGTTTATTGCACCCTGACCCAAGTAAGCCATTCTTTCTTGAGGTTGATGCCTTTGCTGTGGGGGTAGGAGCTGTTCTCTCCCAGCAAGGCACCTCTGGCAAACTGCGTTCCTGTGGATTCTTCTCGAGGCTTTTGCCGGCTGAAAGGAATTACAGTATAGGGGATCGAGAACTACTGGCTGTGAATCTTGCATTGGAGTAATGGCATCATCTTCTTGAGGGAGCACTCTTCCCTGTTACGATTTACACTGATCAAAAGAACCTCCGGTACCTCCAAACTGCCCAAAGACTCGCTGGGCCCTATTCTTCTCTAGATTTGATTTCACACTTACCTTGCACCCTGGGACCAAGAATACTAAAGCAGATGCCTTGTCTCGTTCCTTTGATTCTGAGGATACTGAACTGGAACCTTCACATATCATTGATCCTTCCAGAATTCTCTTGGCTGCCCCTGTACGCTTGAAAGACATTCCTCCTGGGAAACAATTTGTAAAAAGGTCTCTCCGTCCCTGTATTCTTGCATAGGGACATATATTTAAGGTTTCCAGTCACCAAGGGCTGCGAAAAACCTTTGACTTCAGCTCACGCCTGTATTGGTGGCCAACCTTACAGCAGGATGTTAAAGACGTCATTGCCGCCTGCTCCAATTGTGCTCAAAATAAAGTTCCAAGAAGGTAAACATCTGGTCCACTTCTTCCTCTGCCTGTATCTAAGTGTCCTTGGACCCATATCACCATGGACTTTATCACAGGCCTACCTCCATCTAATGGTTGCACAGTTATTTGGGTTGTAGTGGATCGTTTTTCCAAGATGGCTCATTTCATTCCATTGAAAGGGCTCACCTCAGCTCCAGATTTGGCAAAAATCTTCCTCCAGGAAGTATTCTGTCTCCATGGTCTTCCCTCCAGCATAGTCTCAGATCAAGTAGTTCAGTTCACATCTCGTTTTTGGAGGGCTCTATGTCATCTGTTGGAGATTCAGCTGGACTTCTCTTCTGCCTACCATCCACAGTCCAATGGTCAGACTAAGAGTCAATCAATGTCTGGAACAATTTCTCTGTCTCTATGTATCAGGTTTTAGCCCTTTCTTCCTGACCTATGGGTGTCACCACAGAATACCTCCTATTTCGTCTGGTTCAGAGGTTCCGGCCACCACAGAAGTCAGAGCCAGCTTCCACAAAATCTGGAAAGATGCTCAGAGGGCATTACATAAACACTCTCTTCATCGCAGATAAAAAGAGGAGCCCTGCCCCTAGATTTGCGCCAGGAGATAAGGTCTGGCTGTCTACTAAACATATACGTCTGCGGGTCCCATCTCTCAAACTTGCTAGTTTTATTGGACCCTTCTCTGTTTTATCGCAGATTAATCAGGTGACCTATAAGTTGTGACTGCCCTCCAGTCTTCAGATTCCCAACTCTTTTCATGTGTCTCTCCTGAAACCGCTCATTCTCAACCATTATTCCGGCAAATCCTCTCCTCTGCTCCTGTCCAGGTTGATTCTGAGGAAAAGTTTGAAGTAGTGCCTTTTGTAAGTCAGTGGTGAGCTGCTGACTAACATTACTTGCCATGTGCTGGACTCAATCCTTAACAGTATTTCTGCTAAGTGGCGTATCAAAAATGCATTGAATAATTTTTCCCTTTTTTGGGAAATCATGAGAAAGGGAATTACTCCTAGACAACATGGCCGTTTCCATAATATTCCCATTAGAGAAGGGCTTACTATGTTTTGCTATGCACAGTGAAATTTGAAAACTGGCAGCTGTCAGATGATTTGTTCTAGAAAAATAATTGCAAAAAATTAGATACTGGGAATATTATTTACTCAATTTCCCTTCAACAAAATCTTCTTTCAGTTTCACCAAGTTTGGCAACACTTTTGTGCCAAACGTTTTGTGTCAAAGTGCCCTTTGACACTTAATGTGCGAGAAACAACACTTTCATTACAGTACACACACTTTCCCATTGCTTTCAATCACTCCAAATGACTCTGTCCAGGCCTCTTGGAATGATCTTCCACTATCTATTTTTGCTTGTTTTGCTGCACTTATTTTTGGGTGTTCAAGACTTGAGTCTACAAATCACAAAATAAAAAACAAAATGAAGCACCCAATACAATTTTATCCCTATACCAAAAATAGCTAACACTAGTAGTTAACGCTAAAGAAATGGATATTCCCTGAATCAACAATCTACGGCAGTGATTCTTAGCTGGGGCTCCTATTGAATTTGCTGACCACCTGGGGTCCATACATAGGAGACGTGCAGACCTCGATCAATCATACAAGCTCTCATTTTCCTATTAGCAAGAGCCCAGGTTCCTATGAACAGCAGCCAATACAAAGTTCCTCCTGACAATCCCCGTACAATGAGTGCCATGTCTGTTCTGTCCTCTCATATAGCGCACATACAGGCCATAGAGAGCTGAACCCTGCACACCAACCTATCCCAGCACACAGAGGATTACACGGGTCATGTGATGTCAGGTAAACACAACCTGCTACTGTGCAATGACATTGTAAACTTTCGTGTACTGGACGCACAGAACAGATGTGAATAGGTGTGGATGTCGTTCTTGCAATGTATATCAATTGCTCTCTATGACAGAACCAATCCGTAACCCGACATCAGCAATGAGCACCAACCTGATAAGAACATAAGAAGAGCCCGCTGGATCAGGCCAATGACCCATCTAGTCCAGCTCCTGTATCTCACAGTGGCTCAAACCTATAATAAGGAGGAAGCACATACCCATCAGGGTTAGTAACCTATGATGGACTTTTCCTTCAGGAATTTGTGCAATCCTCTTTTTAAGGCATCTAGGCTAGATGCTATCACCACAGTGCAGCATTACCGCCTTTATTAATTTTGGTAACTAAGGCATTGTCACTGAGACAGAAAATGATCAACATCTTTCTAGAAGGATGCAGACAGCAAATATTATTAATAATAATAATAAATATTATTTATATCTCACATTACAGGAATGCAGGAAATTTTACTAAACGCATGCCAATTGCATAGAAAAGCAGCACATTGTACACAACTTTGGATAGCACTGTGGATAGCAACACACAGTTATAGGGTTCCTATAACATTCAACAAGCACTTACATTCTACCACAAGCTTTTTGTTCACCTGGTCCTGACTGGGTATAGCTGACTGGTACTTCTGTCCCTGGGCTGAGTTTCTCTTCTCTGTATCTTAGGCTTAATTTATACTGTACTTCCCATAACTAGGACAGAGCAAACCAAGATTCCCCCTACCCCCTCCCTAACTTTCCTCTCTCCCTCTTTACTTTCCCCCCTTTCAGTGCTGGATCAAGACACATTAGCTTCAATACACATCAACTGCTTTTTCTACCCACAGCCTGGTATTCTGAGGGTAACTGATGACTCCAAGAAGGTAAATTCTGCACAGTCAATAGGGACAAACAGGAGGACAATAGCAAAGCCAATGGGGGGCCAGCAAGGTGGCGAGGGCGTGCCCACAGAGGGAGCTCTGAGTGCCCCCTCTGGTATGCGTGCCATAGGTTCACCATCACTTCCCTAGACTGTATGAAGCATGCATGTTGTTAGCCCCCTAGTGAATACCATTTCATGTATCAATATTAAATTTAATTGCTGCCTAATCAAAGAGTACAGGTCTGCTTGTAGATTAAAGTCCATACAGAATGTATAAATTCTGTGACTTAGCTAGGTGTCATCTGCAAGCAGAAATGGTATTTTTTATCCCAAACATACAGCCAACGTCATTAAGAACTATCTTAAAGAACAAAAAAAAATATTACTTTGCAACAAAGTTTGTTTAAATCATGGATTCCCAACATTTTTTGGGTCAGAGCCCACTTTTTCGATAGCGCCCCCTTTGGGTGAACTATATACTATGTATTGAAAAACAAGGACGGATTTTTAAAATTGTTTTTTTGGAAGATATTACAATATTGGTGTATTAACTCAAATTATAATTCAAAAATATAAATAGGGGGCGTGGCTTGCGCATGGCCTGATAGAGAAGCACATTTGCTGAGTTTCGTGCCTGGGCGCTTCTATTTTTTAAAACTTGCCTCATTATGCCGGCAAAAAACATCCAGCCTAAGTGTCACGGTCCCTCCCGTGACTGAGGTTAGAAGATCTGAGAGACTGGCTGCACGTGAGGTTATCTGACAGTCTCTTTGCTTTCACTTGTTTCAGTGTTGTTGTTGGAAATGACCACACCTCTGGTCTCAGCTGCTGCTTGTTATCATTACCATTCCTCTATTTAGCCTGGCCTTACACTTTAGGCCATGCAGTTGATATTCCTTGCTTGGAGGTGGAAGAGCTGGTGTGTGGTCCTCTCCTGAGTTCCTGCTCATCCATTTTCTATCGAAGATAAGTTTACTGCTCTTTGAATTTTGTTGTTACCCTGTGCTCGTTGTGACTAGGCCTCAGGGAGACGCTGGTTCGTTCATCTGGAAAGGAACCAGTAGTCTCATACCCTGTCACTACTACTAGGGCATTTCAAGGCTACTAGGGTCTAGGTTCCGGTGTATGAATCCTCCCACCTTCAGGGTCTATTCATACTGACAGGAGTCAGGGCTAGTTTTAGGGTTTTCTGTAGGTGGTGACCAAATCCCTCTCCCTAGCTTGGAGGTCTAGTCCCTTGTCATTATCTTCCTGTTTAAATTCTGGTGTTCCCCTCCTCCCCCCTTATCCCGTGGCATTATCAACCGCCATAAAAAAACACCATTTTGTTTATGCAGGGGCTGTCTTTGGAGGTAGCTGACCTCCGCACGACTGTCTCACAGATCCAGAGACCACAGGCGGCTGGTTCCGGCAGCAGGGAACCAGTTCCACCCTGAACCTAAGGTGGCTTTCCCGGACAGATTTTCCGGGGGAAGTGACAATTTTATTCGGTTCAGAGAGTCGTGCAAATTATATTTTTAACTATGTCCTCACTCTTCTGGGTACGAGAGTCAAAGAGTGGGTATAATCTTTTTTTATGTTATGCTTAAAGGTGACGCTCAGTCTTAGGCTTTTTCATTGCCGACCGGATTTCAGTCCCACCGGTCAGTAGATATATTTTTCAGAGCTCTAGGCCCTATCTATGATGACCCAGATTGAATCTCCCTGGCTGAGACCAAGTTACGTGGCTTACAGTGGGGAAAGTGTTCTGCGGAGACCTATTTCTCTGAATTTAGTAGATGGGCTACGGATACGGAATGGAACGATCCAGCTCTCCGTAGTCAATTTTGTCAAGGGTTACCCGAGAACCTGAAGGACACGTTGGCGTTTCACGAACATCCTGAGTCATTGGAAGCGGCTATGTCCTTTGCTGTACGTATTGATAGATGCCTGAGGGAGAGATCTAAGGTTCCTCAACTTCAGGACGTACTATCATATAAGATGGCAGCCTCCTCTGACACTTTGGGTGGAGAGACGCTTGAGTTCATGTCTGGTGACGACCTATGCAGTTGGGGGGAGCTACCCCTGGATCTGGAGATAAGAACTTTAGGCTTAAGAAGGGGCTCTGCTTTTTCTGTGGAAAACGGAAATTTTGTTAACATATGCAAAAAGAACAAAAAATGCGTTTAACTCTCATTTCACTCCTGGTGGTCTGGGTGGGGAATCAGAGAATTTACTTTTGTCATTTACCGGTAGTACCCGATTTCTCCTGTCTGCTGAGGTGACACTAGACTACAAACGGTGGGAATTGAAGTGTTTATTGACAGTGGGGCAGGGGTTAACTTAGTTGATGGTCAGTTCGTCCGTATGCATGGGTTAACAACAAGTACATTAGACAAAAATATCTCGGTGTTTGCAATTGATTCCGTCCCACTCACACAGAAATATTTGTCACAAATGGTGCGGGACATCCTTTTAAAAGTGGGTGATTCTCATCAAGAATCCATCTAGCGTTTTGTGCTGGAGGGTCTGCCTGCTCCGTTGGTACTAGGTTTACCATGGTTAAGCAAACATAATCCTACCATCGATTGGCAAGCGAGACAGATCCTTGAGTGGAGTGATTATTGCATAGACAACTGTCTTAACACATCGCTTACTGTGGCAACCACTAAGGTTGTACCTTCGTTATTTCCGATATTTCTGATGTATTCTCGGAATGTGGAGACCAGGAGTTACCTCCACATCGGGAGTATGATTGCCCCATCAACCTTATTCCTGGTGCTAAGTTGCCCAAATCTTGGTTGTATAGTCTTTCTGAACCTGAAAGGGCGGCCATGCGAGAATTTATCACCGAGAGTTTGGATAAAGGTCACATCAGACCAAGATGGGCAACAAGTATCAACAAGTTGTCAGAATGGCTGACAGAAGACAATTTAAAAAAGATAGGCAACAAGTATCAACAAGTTGTCAGAATGGCTGACAAGAGACGTATGAGTGGACGTATGAGTGGGTGATGATTCGGTGTTGCTGTCCACAAGAAACATTAAGATGAAAGTACCTTCTTGGAAGTTGGGTCCAAGGTTTATTGGTCCATATAAGATCTCCGCCATTAATAACCCGGTAGCCTTTCGTCTCGAACTTCCGCAGGCTTTAAAAATTCATAATGTTTCCCACAAATCTCTGCTGAAGAGATATGTCAAACCTGTTGAACCGTCCCTCCTTGCCTCCCGCTCCTGTCATGGTGGACGGTTATCTAGAATTTCAGATCGCCAGGATAGTGGACTCCCGAATCCTCCGTAGATCCCTCCAGTATCTCATTCACTGGAAGGGCTACGGTCCTGAGGAGAGAATGTGGATTCCAGCGACCGACGTTAATGCTAGGCACCCAGTGAAAGCCCTGCACAGGGCTCATCCGGATAAAGTCGTCCCTGGGTGTCCAGAGGTCACCCGTAGAAGGGGGGGTACTGTCACAGTCCCTCCTGTGACTGAGGTTACAAGGTCTGAGGGACTGGCTGCACATGAGGTTATCTGACAGTCTCTTCACTTGTTTCAGTGTTGTTGTTGGCAATGACCACACCTGAGACCAGAAATTGACTACTTCTAAAAAGCTTCTAGAATCGATATCCCAATTGGAAGCTAAACATAAAAAAAACTTTTGATCCTGATACGTTGGTACTTTTATCTCTCAAACGCCAAGAATTGAGGGCAATACTGGACAAATATTACTTGAAGTTTAGAGATAGGACAGGAAAAATATTTTACCAACATGGTGACAAACCTGGAAGTCTATTAGCTAGAACATCTCAGGGTAGGAAAGTTCTATAATCCACTGGAGATATTATCTTTTAAAATTTTTTACCAAGACCTATACAATCTTAAAGGGAAGCACGCAGATATGGCGCCAGACACATTCCGCAATAGAGTTAGAGACTATATATGTCTATCTCTGATACTGACCGCCTACACCTAGAGCGACCCTTCATTGACTTAGAGCTGCGCTCCTGTATATCATCCTTTAAAGCTGGGAAAAGTCCCGGACTTGATGGCCTGACTAGATTTTATAAAACATTTCATGACAATTTTTCATTTCTTCTGTTGTCAGCATTTATTAGTATATCCAGTGAATGTGGATTTCCCAGTCAATCCCTAGAGGCCCATATTACGGTGATACAGTTAGGTCCATAAATATTTGGACAGAGACAACTTTTTTCTTCTTCTGGTTCTGTACATTATCACAGTTAGAAATGAACATTTTATTTTTAGCTTTTTAATTTGTCCAATTACTTTTGAGCCCCTGAAATGAAGTGATTGTGTTAAAAAAAAGGCTTTAGTTCCTCACATTTTTATGCAATATTTTTGTTCAACCCACTGAATTAAAGCTGAAAGTCTGCAGTTCAACTGCATCTGAGTTGTTTCATTTAAAATTTATTGTGGTAATGTACAGAACCGAAATTATAAAAAAGTTGTCTCTGTCCAAATATTTATAGACCTAACTGTACCTAAGCCAGGTAGGGATGCTACCTTATGCAGTAATTATAGACCCATTTCTTTGACGAATTTGGACAATAGGATTTACTCCAAACTTTTAGCCAACAGGTTAAAATCTTTGATCCCTGATATTATACATTTAGATCAAGTGGGGTTTTTACATCAGGCAGAAAAGCTAGGGATAATACCCTAAAAATGGTATCTCTCAATTTGGACCAGAAGACTTCAGTCCCCATGTGTCTTTTATCGGTCGACGCCAGAAAACGTTCAACCACGTTAATTGGGTGTTTTTACAGGAGACGCTTCTTCAAATAGGTATTGGACCACATATGTTTGATAGAATACAAGCCCTATATTCAGGTCCATATGCGAAAGTGCGAACTAAAGGAGTTTTATCAGACTCATTTAATATACGAAATGGGACCAGACAGGGCGGCCCCCTTTCCCCCATACTGTATATCTTAGTAATGAAACACCTAGCCAAAGCCATCTGACAAAATGATATATATTGATTATATATAATAATGATAGATATTAAAGGCCTACAGGTTCAAGAACATCACTATAAACTGTCTATCTTTGCAGAGGATCCCCTCATCTATGTTACACCTCCACATGTCTCTCTACCAGTGCTCATGAAAGAATTTGATCGTTTCAGGGCTCCGAGAAACTTTAAAGTAAATTATGATAAAACTGAGGACCTTAATGTCTCTCTGTCTATGATAAAACTGAGGCCCTTTGATGTCCCTCTGTCTCCTACCCAGGTATCACAATTACGAAATAATTTCCCTTTCAAATGGTAAGATACATCTAATAAATATCTGGGCATCAGGATTTCGTCCAATATTGCAGCTCTAGCAGATCCTAATTATAGACCCCTATTAACATATATTGAAAATATTTTCTCTACGTACAGTGACCTACGGTTGTCATGGTTGGGCCGAGTTAATACTGTAAGAAATGTATATACTCCCGAAAGTGTTATACTATTTTTCACTGTTGTGACTCCACCACCGAAATATCTATTCCCTCGTCTTACTAGATTGATACATTCTTTTATATGGGGGGGGGGGGAGGCGAGATTGATCAAACAAATTCTTTCTCAGAAGAAATCGGCAACTTGGCTATTCTGGATCTTAAATTAAACTATATGGCAGCAGTTCTTCATAGGGTTGTAGTTTGGGCCAAAAGTAAAACTGAAAAGCTTTGGGTATCTTTAAATGAGGTTCTGACAACTTGTGACCTGTCTGTTCTACCATGGGTACACCCATCGTTCCAAACCCGTTCCCCACCCCCCACTGTATATACAGTACTTTCCTTATGGGATTCCTTAAAAAAACAAAACATTTTATCCTCAAGGCCAGGCCCATTGACCCCTCTTTAATCCTGAGTTCCCCCCCCCAGCATGTACTACTTTAAAATTCCTGTCCTGGACTAAACAGGAACATCCATTTATTAGTAATATACATAATGGTTCTATACCCATTTTTAGAAATCTCTAGATTCCTCAGTAGTTGAGAGACTCAGCCTGGTTTGCATATAACCAATTGCAGGTATACATTCTGTCATTACACCCAATAATAGGATACTTAAATCTCCCATGGAATTGGAGCAACTCATCTTACAAAACGGAAATGTGACACATGGGGTGGCATGTATATATCAAATTTTATTGCAAGGTTTCAGACAAGGTATGCCTTACTTTATTAGATATTGGGAGAAAGACCTGGATATATCACTAGATCATGAACAGATAACTAAATATTTTGTTTTAACCCATAAGCTGTCTAGGTTTAGTGAAAAACAAGAAAGATATTAAAGGATATTAGGCAGATGGTATAGGTGCCCATTGGACATCCACAAATTTGATCGAACATACTCATTTAATTGTTGGAGATGTGGTCATGCTCAGGGATCTATGATTCATATTTGGAATCTGTGCTGTCCTTTTCAATCTTTTTGGAAGAAAATTTTTGATCTATATAATATGATCACGGATTCAAATGTATGCTCACATCCCACTACTACTCTCCTACACATACTACCTGGTCTCCTTAAATGTAAGGATTTACTGCGCCATTTCATTACAGCTGGACAAAGAGTCATTGCCAGACACTGGGCAATGCCCTTCATGCCCTTCCATGCCAGAGTGGGTCTGTGAGATTAATGACATTAAGTCCATGGAATCGCAGATTGCATGGGAAGAAAGTACACCTAACACACACTCTTCCTGAGATATTTGGGAATATTTCTAAAATTCACCAGAGATCCAACCCTTTTTGAAATAGAACTCCTTAGACTACCTCGGCACAGGTGTGTTACAAGGATTGAGAATAGATACACAGATATTTTATAATGGAAATGTGAAATCTAATCTATTTTTTATGCTTGTGTCAAGGTAAATTATGTTTTATGTGTATTCATTTAATGAGGATCTGTGCACAAATATGTCTCTTCAGTTTAATTTTGTCGACAATATTCTTTCTGACTAATATAATTTATATATAAATTTCTCTTGTGAAGATGAACATTAGATTGATACTTGTCACTGATCCCCGCAGGTCCAGGTCATCTGTGCCTCCTTCGTGCTCACCCTCCTTGCAGTTCCCTGCTGCCAGCACCATCTCTGCCTCTGGATCCAACACTCTGCTTACTTCCTGTTTCAATTCAGGTGATTCTTTGTCAGCTGCTCCCTTGCCTCAGAGAACCATACTGTTCCGCAGATGCACTCCCTCTGCTGGCAAACATCTGAATAACACCTGAGATTATCTCAGCAACAGCACTCCCTCTGCTGGTGGGATTGATGTATGCGGCTCACTTGATCCACAACCATCACCTGATATTCCCTTGTTCAGGCAACAAGTTGCCTGAACAATGAGTTCCTTTGGCTCTGCTTCCAGGTTCCTGTTGTTTGTTTCTCCTGTTCCAGATTCTTTGCCCATGATTCATCAATAAAATCCGCGCTCGCTGGAAGCGCGAAAGTACACGCGGCCAGCGATCGCGGTTTACCACGGTCCGGACTCGAGTGTGCGCGTACACTCGCCCCCTCACTGCCAGCCTGATTCCTGCCTTCATAATAATGAGCAATAGGGGGCGCGAATCTGCCAATTAAGGCGATT
>NC_092862.1:88336307-88365768 GCF_032062135.1 Pyxicephalus adspersus | reverse complement strand
AGTGTAAAGCTGCCGGAGATGCGCGGCTCCGGCCGCGAGCTTTTTCAGTTGCTGAATAGCACGATGGCGTACGATTTCGGATCGCGAATACGAATGCGCGAGCGATCATCCGATTCTGCTTGATGAATCAGGGGCTTTGTGTACAGACCCCGGCTTGTTTCCTGACCACTCTTATTCGCTGCCTGCCCTGATCTCTTGCCTGTTTCCTGACCAACCGTGTTCACTGCCTGCCCTGACCTTTTGGCTCGTCTGACTACTCTCCTGGATTTTTTTTTTGCACTATGTTTTGGTTCCAAGGTGGCAGTAGCTTGCCGCACAACATCCTCACCTCTAGAGGCTCTGGAGAAGACCAAGCTACTGCTTAGACCCTGCGCACATCTCTACCCACAGGGTTGGTGACACAGTGGGTCCACCACTTGGCCCTGTGGAGCCATGACAATACTGTTCTCTTTGTTTATACTGGTCATTTATATTATTGTATTGCTATATTATGGCTGATTATGCTCTACTTACGGTGATATGTTACCCCCTTCCCTTCCCCTCCCTTCTTTTCTTCTGTTCTTCTCCCAATGTTATTTTGAAAACTTTAATAAAAATTGATTATACATAAAAAATATAAATATTAAAAAAAATTGTTATAATATTAGTAAGATGAGCTTGGTGGCAAGTGGCCAGCTATGTGTAACAGACACCCCACGAGCTGCTCAGTCCCTCACACAGCAGCTTCTGCAGATTTGACTCCAGGCAGCAGTGAGTGGTACTGAGCATCTCCCCTGAGCCGGGGTTCCCTGGAATAAGGAAGGGGTAACCGCAGTGCCACCTCACCTCCAGTCTGAATGCAGCTTTAAAGTTTGGTGAGCGGGCAAACCTATATTTAAGGCACCACATCACACAGACAATTGGCAGTACCATGAAAGGGGCCCCCGGGTGTGCCTAATATGTAAACTCAATGTGGGGACCCTGAAATAGCCAATCACTGCAATCTTTAGTTTATAAAGAAGGGTAAATACCGCCCCAGTAAAGTCTGATTAGAAGCACAGAGCCTCCTGGGATACGCACGTCACGCAGCCCAGGAGGCTTGTGCTCCAAGAACAGGCATTCGCAGGAGGGACTTCTCTGTCATTGAAAAAAAAAAAGATGCGCAGTGAGATCGGCACTTTCTTTTTTTTAATTACAAATACAGTGGCATACGTCACGGATGTGTGCAAATAAAGGTGTCATCTTTTTTTTTTTTTTTTTTACCTTAGTTCAACTTTTGTGAGAAAAGATGCCTGGTTCTTATTAGGATGTTTTTGTTTGAGACCCCATATCTGGCATTTGTTATGTTTAAAGGGCTGAAAATAAGTTTAGCATCAGCTCTCAGGGTCCCGTTTACCCTAAAAATTCACGTTTGTACAACAATCGGTGTAGGAGATATGAAGGTTTATACATTGGGGGTAATGACAGCAGCATAGTCACAGACACAGCTCCCATGCTGCTGTTGCTGTACGAGGTAGTGGTGGGCGGGGAGCAGCATGCATTCTGAGGGTAGGATTATCTCATAGGACACTTGTCTATCCTGCCCCCACCAATGAGAGAGCACTATTGACTCGCCCATATGTAAATGCTGGGTGGCTCAATCAAACAGAGGAGGAAGAGTTGGGCAGCACATGGGGAGAGATGGGCAGCAACTGGTCCTCAATGCCCCCTTAATTTGCCTTGGAGAAGAAATGCCCCCTTACACGTCTTTAGCACCATCCATGGGGCGGTACCAGCCCCTTTGGGAACCTATGGGTAAATGTTGCAATGTATATCTCGTGCCCAAAGGTTTTTTTTCCCCCCTTCTTGGCAAAAGTGGAGCTGATGTAATTCTTAGTAAAAGTTCTACAAAAGGTATTTAGGATGTTAATGCATCAAGATCAAACAGACTTTATCCCAGGCCCTCTACAACCATAAATCTCAGAAGATTTTACTTGAACAAGTTATTCCAACTCATAATACAGGAAATAGAGCCTTGCTAGTGCTGAACCTGCCCAAGGCCTTTGATAGCATAGTTCTCCCCAGCCCACCTTCCGGGATTATTCCGCCCCGCACATTTTTAGCAGCTCTGAACTGACAACGGAGGGGCTGCTCTGCTTGCTCCGTTCTCCGCTGATAAGAGCTGATAAAAGCTGGGCAGAGTGAAAGAACATAGCAGTGCCGAGTCTTTTGAAAAAAAAAAAATTGTGTAAACAATGTCCCTGCCCAGTGGGCATGTATAATGACGTCATCAGAGCAGTTTGTGTATAAATGCTGCATGTCACATTCCATAGCCTTACATCTCTCTGTGTATAAACCTTCATATCCCCTAAACTGTATGTCATAATGATTTGAAACTTTCAGGGTGCACTGGGAACACTTATAGTTAGCACCATTCACAAATTCACAATTTCAGCACCCCAGCTTTTACAAATTTCATGATATGGGGATCAGAATTTTAAAATCTTTTGAAAATCCAACATTGGGGTTGCAGTATCAAAAGCAAGTGCGCCTTGGAGTCCTAAATTAAAAATGCAAATTAGGGACCTCCGGGACCACTTACATAGAAAGGGGCATTGGGGAAGGGCCCCTAAATTTTTTACTTATCTCTCACAAATCTATAACTGTCATACTATGTTACCCCATCTGCTTCTCTTCTTTGCACCCCAATTTCCCTAGAATGGTGGGGTGTACAAAGCCAAAAATGTAGGTGCAGTGGGGGGACACCTTCTGATAACCCTCAACACTAAAATGTTATTACTATGGCAAATGCACTGCCCTGTTACACATAACTGCCCACTTCTAACACTTGAACACCAATTTCTCTGGAATGGGGAGGTGTAGGACACTGAAAATGTGTGAGGATTGTCTGTGGATAACACCCCCTAAAGTTTTATCACAATGCCATCAGAACATGATGCGTTAGAACATAAAAAAATCTGCCCATCAAAACGAAATTACGGTTTAGGTACTTGTAGGGTAAGTCATGGGTAGCAGGGCAGCATGTTTTGATGGGCAGAGTTTATGAAATGATGCCATCGGGATGAAAGTTTGGGGGTGTTATCCACAAGTGTACCACACTTGCACCTATGGTTCTGTTTATCTGCACCTTTCTGTTCTAAAGAAATTATGGTTCAAAGTAGGGAAGCGGACAGTTTAATGGGCAGAAGTTTTTATGTACTAATGACGCCATGCTAATGAAATTTTAGGGGTTTATACATCTGTTACCCACTTGCACCTACATTTTCAGTTTCTTGCACCTCCCCATTCTGGATAAATTGGGGTTCAAAGAATAGAAGCAGAAAGGGCAGCTAGTATTACAATTATAGTTTGGTGAAAGGTAGGTAAAATATTTAGGGGGAGCCCACCCCAATGCTTCTTGCTATGTAAGTGGCCCCGGGGTCCTTAATTTGCCTTTTTAATTTTGGGCTCCTAGGTGGACTTTTTTAAAAAACAGCAACCGAAGTGTTCAATTTCCATCAGTTTTTAAACTTGTGATCCCCATATTTTTAAATTCCAAAAATTTAAAAAAGAAATGTTGGTTATTAGTAGCTATGAGAGTCCCATGTGTACCCTAACACTTTAGGTAATTACAACCAACAATTTAGGAAATCTAAAGAATTGAACACAATGAGTTGTTAGGCTGCAGAATCTGACAAGCAGACTTTACACACACAGCTATCACACTGCAGGTGGATAAATTTCACAGGAAGTTATTGTTTTTGGCAGTGATGAGGAGGGCACTGGTTGTCCTGCCCCCATCTGCGATCACATGCATGATGTTTTTTGCGACTGAAGGTAGGCTGAATTCACACTGGCAGTAAGGTTGCATTTGCTGCGTTTACCCCCCACTTTCCTCTCGCCAGGAACCACTGCTGCTTGAAACACTGCTAGGCCTGAAAAGCCTAGCACTTACCGCCTGGTACATATCCTAGGTGCCTAGCAGATGCCAAGAAGTAGTCAGAAGTAGCATTTTTTTTTTACTGCTAATGTGAATTAAGCCTAATTTGTTAAGCCATATTGATCACAATAATACACTACTACAAGGGATTACACTATTAAAACATGGAACTCTAGGGAGTTGGATTAAAATTCACAGCACTGGACTGTTGGGGCATAATACAAAAAAAAAAAAAATGGAAAAATTGTACATTCTATCAAGCCAGGCATTAAAAAGTTAGAACAAAGTATAGGGGGGAGGTAGAACACTGACACAATAGCAGGGGTTACTGGATACCTATGGCATAAATAACTAGGTGCTCCAAATTTGCTGTGTCTAGCCCCGCCCACTTTTTTACCACCCGGCTACAGTTTCCCCCCACCCGGCTGAAAAAAAATTTCTGGGGAGAAAATTGGACAGTATTGAATGGATAATTATATGGGCTATGCTATGAATTGTGATTTGGAGCCAATTTTTTTAAAATGGGTAAGGATAATATAAATGTACAGTGTCACAAGTTTAGGTTTTACAGGGGTACTAGACGAATATGTTCATTGTCTTTAAATTTGTTTGCAATAGAGCCATTGGCAGCCTTTTTTAGGTGATAAAAGTAGCAGGGTTTTGTGAAAGTCTTATTTAAGATAAATAGGGTAATTGTATGCCAGGATCTCCTCAGGCAGGTAGCACGGGATCACCCAAGCCACATGGAGTCTAAATGACACCAGGACTTCACCAGGGCACCCCGCAGGAGGCTACTGGGCTCTTTGCTGCTAGAGGTCACAAGGTCGTGACCCTTGGGGTCACCCTACCTGAGGAGGAAGGCTGGAGCGGCCTCTGTGTAGAGACAGGTGGCAGGCCGATGCAGTCTGGTTCCAGGCACAGGTCAGGGCAGGCGGCAGACAGGTAAAGTCAGGTTCCAGGCACAGGTCAGGGCAGGCAGCAAACAGGCAAAGTCAGGTTCCAGGAACTGGTCAGGGCAGGCCGCAGAGAGGCAAGGTCAGGTTCCAGACACTGGTTAGGGCAGGCGGCTGACAGTCATGTCAGATTCCAGGTGCAGGTCAGGTCAGAAATCACAAAGGAATCACGAGCAGAGTATCAAGGTAGCTGGTGCAAAGTCACAACACCAGCCTCCATTACTGCTGAGACTAAATAGCCTCTGCTCCTTTAAGGAGCCCCTCCTCCCTGTGCTGTGTCAGTGTGAGCAGAACAGGAAGTGCTCCATGTTCTGTCAGCCAGAGACAACAAGTGAGTGCTGCGTTTGGTAGTTTGGCAGGGTACACAGGCACAGGATGCAGGAGCACGATTTAGTTTGAAATGCACGAGTGCATTTACATTAACCAAGGCTTCATCACTGTGTTCCATCAATCGGAAGGCCCAGGCCTGTGGAGGGAGGGGGACTACAGTGCCCACCTTGGTGTGTTCCTTGGCAAAGGTTGCAGGCTGCATGGAAAAATATAACAGCCAGGAATTGCGGAAGGCCCAGAATTGGCTGCGGTCTCCAGCGAACCGGTCGGGAACCGGGATCTTGGGCTCAGATGTGGCAGGGAGAGGTGGTTGCCTGGAAGAAAGAGCAGACTGAGCTAGAGGTTGATCTGGTGGAACAGGCAAGGTTTGCAAACGGCTTTCCAAGTGGAAGTACCCTCCCTGAACTTCCCGCACAGAAATTTTGAGCTCAGCGATCTGCTTGCACAGTTCCTCAAGAGGTGAGCTGTCTCCAGAAGCCGACATTTTGGCTGTGACTTTCTGTCAGGATCTCCTCAGGCAGGTAGCCTAGATATCACCCAAGGCACGGAGTCTAAGTGACACCAGGTCATCACCAGGGCACCCCGCAGGGGGTGATGGGCCAGTAGCCAGGAGGCTACTGGGCTCTGTGCTGTTGGGGGTCACGAGGTTGTGACCCTTGGGGTCACCTTACCTGAGAAAGAAGGCTGGAGCGGCCTCAGTGTAGACAGGCGGATGCAGTCTGGTTCCAGGCACAGGTCAGAGCAGGCTGCAGACAGGCAAGGTCAGGTTCCAGGCACAGGTCAGGGCAGGCAGCAAACAGGCAAAGTCAGGTTCCAATACATTCTTATGTATTTTAAAGATACTGATAGATTTACTAATAAAAGTATAGTATGAGTATTTAAAGTGAATACAAGCTGTGGGAAATATGTTTGTTCAGAAGCTCCATGTAGGTTCTAGGGTCGTTTGGCCTTCCAAACGTCTCCAAAGACTTGCAAACCTAAATCTTTTTTTTTTTAATGCCGGAAAACAACCCTGGAAGCCTAGCCTAGGAGCAGGTCTAAACATACCCTTAATCCAGTAAATCTGGTTCAGGTAAATATGAGATGAATTAGAATTATTGCACAGTAAAGTTTTGCCTCTTGTGGTCTCTAATGAATCCTGAGAATTTATTCAATTAAATATTAATCCCCTTAAACATAGTTACATAGTTACATAGTAGGTTAGTTTGAAAAAAGACATAAGTCCATCAAGTTCAACCACTAGGGAAATAAACATATCCCAGATATAAAACTGTTGAGAAAATTGTTTTTATGCACATAATGTAAAGTATTATAACACTTATTATACGCCATTATTATGCATGAAGCTGAAAAGTTTTGTTTTTCCCTATGACTTATATTATGTGGAATTTCAATGCTTGCAAAACTTCTTATCAGCAAGGCCCACGAGGGCCACTCCAAAAAGACTTGTGTGGAAGGAAACGGAATGATTAGGAATCATGTTGACCAGAGAAGAAGAGGAGGAACTGGCCACTCTTCCCCCTAAGTGACGTAGGGCTAATAAAAACAGCTAGCCCAGTGACTATTGTCCCAAAAAGCCATTTCCGTCCACACAAGCGACAGTATCCTCTTAAACCAGATGCTGAGAAAGATATTGAACCAGTAATTACTGAATTGATAGCTAAAAAGGTGATATTAGAGGCACCTACCTCACCATGCAATACACCCCTATTTCCAGTAAAGAAGACTGATGAGGGAGGGTGGAGAATGGTTCAAGATTTGCAGGAGGTTAACAAGGATGTGATACCAAGAGCACCCACAGTACCAGACCCACACACACTGTTGAATAATCTGTTTCCAAGCGCAAAATATTTTTCAGTGATTGATATCAGTAATGCGTTCTTCAGCATTCCAATATATGAAGATAGCCAATTTTGGTTTGCATTTACCTTTAAAGGAAAAAGGTACACACATACCAGACTGCCACAGGGTTATTGTGAAAGTCCAACTATATTTTCACAGGGAATGTCAAATAACATGGCACTGTTTAATCCACCACAAGGAAGTCAAATACTATTATATGTAGATGACATTCTGTTGGCAGCAGACAGTCAGGAGCAGTGTAGAGAAGACACCTTAGTGCTGTTGCAGTTTCTGGCAGAACAAGGACACAAGGTAAGCAAAAAAAAATTACAACTGTGGCAACAAGAGGTTAAATATTTGGGATAACTCTTGTCCAGTGAAGGCAGACACGGCTGCAAAACAAGTAGCAGCCACACCATGTCTGTATATTATAGAAACAACAGAACCATTAGATACAAAAAAATTAGAACAGATGCAACAGAATTCTCCAGAAAAAGAACAAAAGTATTGGAGATTAAAAGGGGCAAAGTTACAAGGAAAACTGTGGATCTCAAAAGAAGATAAACCTGTGCTACCTCGTAATTTGTATAGATATGCAGCCTTATTGAGCCATGGAGTAAATCATGTCTTAACAGGAGGGATGGTAGCCCTGATCAATAGGAAGTTTACAGCTTATGGATTCACAAATTACTCTAAAATCTTTTGTTCACTATGTACTATTTGTGCTAAAATGAACCCCCAAGGGCAGTTAACCCCTTCTCTTGGTCAGTTTCACCTCCATATCCGTTTCACATTATATGTATGGATTTTATAGAACTTAACAAATGTGACAATAAGAAACTCTGTTTAGTAATTGTTGACTTGTTATCAAAATTGGTTGAAGCATTTCCAGTCACACACCCAGACGGGATGACAGTGGCAAAATGCCTAGTCAGAAAAGTCATCCCCAGGTTTGGAGTTCCATCCGTAATCTATAGTGATAATGGAACTCACTTTGTAAATCAAGTAACTGGGAAGAAATTTACAGATAAACTTGAAAAACCATTGTGTATATTACCCCCAGTCAGCTGGACTAGTAGAAAGACATAATGGCACATTAAAAAATTAATTGAAGAAAATTATGCAGGTAAAAGTTGGTTATACTGTTTGCCACTGGCACTTCAGGACTACCAGATCAGGACTAAGCCCATATGAAATATTATTGGGAAGACCCTATGTCCTTCCACAATTCAGTTCGATAGGACAAACTGAAGGAGAAACCACTTTGGCAGAATATATGAGGAAAATGTTATTGTTCAAACCTGTTGTTTCTGCTAACTCTTTACCAGATTCCAAAGACTTGGTTCCAGAGCTGCTACTCCCAGGTGATTGGATCTGGATCAAGGTGATTAAGAAGAAGAACTGGTCCACACCCCTTCTAGCCACGCCCACAGCTGTCAAGATTACCGAAAGAATTCCCTGGATACACCTTACTGTAAAAAGGCCAAAGGCCTAGAGGTAGGGAAAGATTAGGGTGTACACCGAGTACCCAAGCACAAAGTCTGGCTACAAAGGGGGGTCACATCAATAGGAGTGACTCGTCTCAAACCCAGTGAAGAAGGTAAAGTGCGAAGGTCTCATAGGGACAAGATGAAAATAAACCTAGGGAAAAAATGATTTTTGAAAAAGGATTCTTTAAAACCCTATGGGGGAAACTGCTAATAGTGGGAATGGTACTGGCTGCCCTGTTAATGCTAGCACTTTTGTTAGTAGAAAAGTTACATCCATTAGGAGATGAGGCTTTAAATCCATTAAGACATAGAGTTGACAGAACAAAAAAAAAAAGACTCAGAGGAAGGGTTAGCCAGGGACCAGATCACTTTGTGAAATAAGAACTGAAGGCCGAACTGACCAAAACTACACCATTAGTGTTTTAATTCCCGGTCTCCAAACTCTTCAGCCCCGAATCCTATGGGAGGAAAGCTGGGAATAGATACAAGTGATATCATTTCTACATGAACAGGATCATGTGCACTAGTAAAAATTATTCAACCTTTTGTTTTGATTCCCCAAGCTAGCATAGAATTAGTAGCAATAGCCAAGAAAGGTAGACATCCACTTTACAATAACCACATGATAAACAAAAGCGATGTTCCAGGGGGATCGTTTGACAACCAAGTGTATATTGATGGTATCGGAGTCCCACGAGGAGGTCCAAATGAGTATAAGGCCATGAACCAGATATATGCAGGGTTTGCCTCCATCTTCCCCCAGGTCACTATCAGTAAGAATGTAGACTGGATAAATTATTTGTACTACAACCAGCAGCGCTTTGTCAATTATACCAGAGATGCAGTTAAGGGCATTGCCGGACAGCTCAAGGCCACCTCACTGGTCGCATGACAGAACCGGATTTCTCTAGATATGCTACTGGCAGAGAAAGGGGGCGTGTATAAAATGTTCGGACCCATGTGTTGCACATTTATACCCAATAACACAGCCCCGGATGGTAGTATCAAGGCTTTGCAAGGAATGCAGATGCTATCCGAGGAACTAGCGGAGAATAGTGGCATAGATGATCCATTTACCGGATGGATGGAGAGGATGTTCGGAAAATGGAGTAAGTATCTGACATCCTTTTTGATATCCATTGCCACTGTAATCTCAGTATTACTGTGCCTGAGTTGTTGCCTGGTACCGTGCATGAAGGGGCTGATATCTAGAATGATTGACAAAGTAACAAATGAAACGATGTATAAACAATTGGCTACAACAGTACCAGAATACACCCCTTGTGATGATGGGGAACAGGGGGAGGATGGAATTTCCCTGGATGATAATAAAAACCCCTGGGATGATGAGGAGTAGGTTGGTTTACATGGACTAGGTTGTTTACATGAAGTGATACTTGGAAACAGTAAAGGTGTCACTGAGCCTCGTTTGAGGAACATAATAGTAACTCCTTATTGAACAGAAGACGGGGGTTGACGGAACTAATGAAAGGATCAATTATAACTCTTTTTGTTATGTACAACAGGAGGGAAATGTTGAGAAAATTCTTTTTATGCACATAATGTAAAGTGTTATAACACTTAATTAGAGAGGAGCGAATCGGACGTAGTGAAATTCAATCCGAATTTCAGGAAAAATTTGTTTTGACCAATCTGACCAATGCATTGTACAGGGGCAGGATAATGTCTCCATCTCTGCAGTCTATTCCTCTTTTAATACAAGAAAGTACTTTGCTAGCTTTAAATATTGCAGTTAGGCATTGCATGCTGTTATTAAGTCTATGATCTAGCAGAACCCCCAGATCCTTTTCCATTTCTGACTCCCCCAAATGTATTCCCCCTAGACAATATGAAGCATGCATGTTGTTAGCTCTTAAGTGCATAATTTTACATTTATCTATATTAAATGTCATTTGCCAGTTGGCTGCCCAATCAAACAGTACACCCAGGTCTGCTTGTAGATTTTAGACAGCCTGTATGGACTTAATTCCATTACATAGTTTGGTGTCATCTGCAAACACAGAAATGATACTTTTAATCCCAAACCCTATCCCAAACCCTATATCATTTATAAAGATGATAAACAGTAAAGGTCCCAACACTGAACCATGGGGTACACCACTAATAACCTTAGACCTTTCAAAATATGAATCATTAATTACAACTCTCTGGATGCAATCTTTAAGCTAGTTCTCTATCTACCCTAACTTGCATATTAACCATCTGTGGGGTACAGTGTCAAATGCTTTAGCAAAGTCCAAGTACATTATATCAACTGCTATTCCACTGTCTACCTGGTTACTTACTTCCTCATAAAAAGAGAGTGAATTTGTTTGACAACTTCTGCCTTTCTTAAAGCTGACTATCACTTATATTATTTTCTAGCAGAAACTCCTCCATGTGGTTCTTTATCAAACTCTCTAAGACCTTTCCAACTATGGACGTTAAACTAACGGGTCTGTAGTTACCTGGTAATGACTTTGCTCTCTTTTTGAAGATAGGAACCACATTGGCTTTACGCCAATCCATTGGTACCTTGCCAGTGACTAAAGAGTCTCTAAAATTAGAAATAGTGGCTTTGAAATAGCTCAGCTCTTTGAGGACACGTGGATGTAATCCATCAGGTCCTGGTGCTTTGTCAACCCTAATTTTTCCCAGCTGTCTCTCTGTCATATCAATTCTGAGCCATTGTGACTCATTTAAGGCAGTGGCATTGCTATTATGAATTTGGACTTGAGTTCTGCCATTTTCCTTTGTGTACGCAGAGCTAAAAAAAAAAGTGTTTAGTAAATCTGCCTTGTCTTTATCCTCAGTTACCAACCCAGTGACATCCTTTAAGGGGCCTACAAGCTCAGATCTGATCTTTTTGCTATTATTATAATTGAAATATTTTTTGGGGTTTGCCTTACTTTCCTTTCCGATGTTTATTTTATTTTGAAGTTTTGCACATTTTATCTCCTTTTTACATCTTTTGGTATATTCTTTATAGGTTTCAAATGATAAAGGTGATCCTTCATTTTTATATTATTGAAATGCCCTTTTCTTGTTCTTTATGGCTTTTTTAACATCAGCTGTGAGCCACATAGGGTTTAATTTTAGCCTTTTAAACTTATTACCCATTGGAATATATTTTTCAGTGTGCTTTTGTAGAACAGACTTGAAACATTACCATTTCTGTTCTGTGTTCTTTGAGGACAATACTGTCTCCCAGTCCCAGGGAGCCGTCCTTAAAAATGGAAAATTTGCTCTCTTAAATTTAAATGTTTTTATTTTTCCTGTTTTTGCATCCTGTTTACAACTTACAATAAATGAAATCATATCATGGTCACTGCTACCAGATTCTCTTTTATTCGCACATTTGTTAGAAGCTCTGAATTGTTAGAAAGAAGTAGGTCCAGCGGAGTATCATTTTTAGTTGGGTCTTCTGTAAACTGTAACATGAAATTATCTTGTATTAAATTCACAAATTTCCTCCCTTTTGCTGTTCTTGTAGTACCATTTTTCCAGTCAATGTCAGGGTAGTTGAAAGCTCCCATGATTAAAACACTTTTTGCTGCTTTTGCTATCTGTTCTAGTAGTCGATTTTCTATTTCTTCACTAGCACTGGGGGGCCTATAGCAGACTTCAATAATTAATTGTGTGTTATTCTACCCCACATTCAACTCCACCCATAATGCCTCAACCTCATCGCTTGTTTCATCCACAATTTCTTCTTTCACATTTACTTTTAGATCACTTCTCACATACAGACAGACACCACCACACTTTCGTTTGACTCTGTCTTTACGAAAGAGAGTATACCCAGGAATATTGACAGCCCAGTCATGCGAAGAACAAAGCCAGGATTCAGCAATACCAACTAAGTCAAAATCCTCCTCACACATTATTGCTTCCAACTCCCTTATCTTGCTTGCTAAACTTCTAGCATTGGTGAACAGGCTCTTTAAACCATTGCTGCTTTTACCATCGCTGTTTGCCAAATCCTTTTGATTTTTAGTACAATTAGTACTGCACAATCCAATCCAAAATAAAGAAAACTGTAACTCATTATTCTGTGTTATCCATCTCAGTGATAGAAAGTGTTAATTTGAATAAAGTGACACATGGTTGTCACAGTATATGTGTTTTTAAAAACTTAAGTGTGGATTCCAAAAGGCTGTTTGTCACACTAGTTACATAGTTAGATTGAAAAAAAAAAACACAGGTCAATCACATCAGGTTCAACCACAACAAACATACTAAAAACCTGCATGTTCCAAATAGACCCTAATATGCACTGCTGATCCAGAGCAAAGAAAAAACCCTTAGAAAAAAACATGTGTAACCCTTTTCTGACCCACTCTGCAGGTTACTGATGTGTTGTGGCGCAACCTATATGGGAGAACAGGAGCAGAGCCTTTACTTTATCAGTGGAAACAGGATGAAATCTCTCATAAGTGTAGTGCCTCCACTCAATTGGGTCTTGTGAGTAACAAGTGCCGTCCCAGGTGAGAATAGTATACTCATAGACAATAATCCACACTGTATTAGCGGAAAGAGTCTCTGTATTGAATAGTAAAAACATATGAAATCCAGTGTAACATCAAACTTTGCAATCTTCAAACAGCAGCAGTGTAAACATGTTAAAGTCATTTCAGTATGTCTCAGTGAGAGGATTGTGCCAAAACTTACACTCTAAAATTATACTTTCTCTGCGCATGCAACAGAATCTAAATCTCTCACTCTGCAGACCATGTCCTTCTCCAGGGCTTACCCAAGAATCCCTGCCCCAGGCTGGGTCAGTATTGATGACCTCATCCCAAAATGCTGAGGACACAGCAGCCATCTTGGAACATGGCAAAACACATACTGCAGTAATTATCATAGAATACATTAATGCATAAACAGGCAATGAAATTACTACATTGCTACACATGGTTCACAATATTTATTACAAGAAAAAATTCCTTCCTGATTTTGCAAGGCAGTCAGATGTTCCCTCAATCCCTGGTGTTATTTAAAATTGCATACCCAGTTATATTCTGTGCTACTAGAAAAGCACCCTTCTTTTTCTTAAAGCAAGCTTTAGAACATACTAAGACTGCTTTCTGAGGAAGTCAATTAAACATTTTCACAAACCATACTTTGAAGAATTCCTTTCGTACACAGAGATCAAACTTCTCTTTTTCTCTCCAGGTGCAGAGTGCTTTGCAGTCCTTTGCAATAATTTAACACTAATAGGAAAAAAATAGCAGACCTAAATTGAAATGGAAATTTTGAGGAAAGAAATGGGAGGGGGATTGATGAGTTGGTTATTTGTTTGGTAGATAAACATACATCTTTACAGGCACCTGAAAAGTTTCTAATAGAAACTGGTTTATTTAAACAAATCAGTCCCTTTTTGTTTTTGGGCAGGAAGTGGCATTTACTGGTTAACCCCCTAGCGGAATTTCGGAGTGTGACTTGGGGCGGAATCAACTTGCAAAAAGCGGTAACCCCGAGTCACACTCGGGGTAACTTTAGAAGCCCCTCTTACCTGTGCCCCACGCTCCAGCGGCGATCAGACGATCCCGCTGTGATGCCGGGGCGTCTCTCCGTCAGGGGGCATGGCCGGGCGGGAAATTTAAAAGCAGATTACTGAGTAATCTGCTTTTAAATGCCGCCCGGGTCCTGGCCACACCGCTGCTCATATCCGCAGTTAGATGCATTGCACAATGTAGGATTTCTGCATGATGCATCACATCTAACTGTTGATGCAAGCAGCAATAGTAAATTCCAGGGGGGATTCCAGCAGCGATTTCCCGCTGCCATCACCCCCGGAATTTACTATAGCTGGTCACATCACACAGAGGATGTGACGCTCGCATCCTCCTGGTGATGTGAGCAGCATCGTTGGTGGTTTCAGGGGGGGGGGGGGGGGAGGGCGGGGACATCCCCATGGCATCACCCGGCAAGATGTGACATCTTCCAAGTGATGCGGTGGAGTGATGGATTCTGGGGGTGGCAAATTTAAAAGCAGATTACTATGTAATGTAATGCTTTAAAAAAAAATGTTTACAGTAAAAAACACATAAAAGTACAAGTACTTATTTTAGTGCACCAGGCATCATTGCCTAGTGCCATGGTTTACATTTTGCCCACTATTAGCCCCGACCTTTTGATGATTTCTAAGTCACTTCCTGAATGTCACTTTTCATCACTTTGACCTTGATTGTTCCTGACTGAGACCACATGGCATCCAAAAGGTATCTCACCGGCTTAAGCGCTGTTTTAGAGGAATTTGAAAGCACCATTAGTGATTTGGAGTCCCTTGTGGAATCGAGCGATAGTGATTCACCAGGAAATTTGTCATCAGACAGTGAAAGTGAACTGAACTGCACATAGTGTCCCATTGACCTTGATGCGGACCAGGCAGCACCGCCAAGATTTCCATTTACTGGCGCATCTTAGATGATAACTGGCATACCTGAGGTTGTTTTTGACCGATGAAGTTATGGAAAAAATTCTTGCGGAGACAAACAGGTAAGCCGCTCTGCGTTTGCTTACTTTTTGAAATATTTTGCTAATTGTTTTTATGCAAATATGTATGCTGCTCTGTGCTTGCTAACTTTTTGAAATTTTTTGCTAATTTTTTTTATGCAAACGTGTGCTGCTCTGTGTTTGCTGACTTTTTTTTTTTTTTTAAAAGTATGCAAACATGTAAGCTGTTTTGTGTTTGCTAACTTTTTAAAAAAAAATAATGCAAACATCAATGCTGCTCTGTGTTTGCTAACTTTTTGAAATTTTTTTTCTTATGTAAACATGTATGCTGCTCTGTGTTTGCTAACATATTACTTGCAGCCTTCACCACACTATAAAAGAACACATCCAAAAGGTTTGCAATAAGCAGAAATTGGGAACCTGTGACCAAGGATGACATTTGGCTGTTTTTGGCACAGTCATGCCAGAATACCACTTTTCCTTCATAATGAAGTACCTGCACTTCACAAACAATGAAGACTACCCATTCTGCACCAAAACTGAAGAAAATTTAGGAAGTGTCTCAGATGATTCTACAAAACTTCCAGCAAACCTATGTGGCAGAAAGAGACATCTGACAGAAGACAGAAGTGGTACTGGTCCAAGAAAAAAAATTGATGACCACTCCATTCTTTGACACAGTCATGCCAGAATACTGCTTTTACTTCATAATGAAGTACCTGCACTTCACAAACAATGAAGAATTTGATAAGACTACCCATCCTGCACCAAAACTCAAGAAAATTTTTGCCGGAAAGAGATGTCAGCATTGACGAAAGTCTTATGGCTTACAAGGGGAGGCTCAGCTGGGTGCAGTACATTGCGTCAAAGAGGGCACGATTTGGCGTGAAAACGTATATGCTGTGCGAATCCTCATCTGGCTACATATGGAATACAGTACTGTACACTGGAAAAGGGACACAGTTCAACCAGAGAAACAGCCATTATGGATTGGCAACATCTTCAGTGCTACCCCTCATTGAGCCATTGCTAGGTTAGGTTAGGGCTATTGTGTCACAACTGACAATTTCTACACCTCTCCTGAGCTTTATGAGTTCCTTCTGCAACACAGAACAGATGCCTATGGAACCGTTAAAGGCTAACAGGTGCAACCTGCCATCAATGTTTGCAAAAGGGAAGCTGAAGACAGGAGAAAGTGTCGCCTGGCAGAAAGGCAAGATGATGGCCCTGAGATGAGAGGCCTGTGAATCATTCAGACTTCATTTTGCAGGTTTCCGAATCCATAGTCAAGAACCACCAAACACCATCAGTGGCTATGAATAGACATGGACTTCGTGCTTCCACAGTTGTCAACCCAGAATGCCTGAGTGGTCGTCACTTCACTTAATACATCCCACCAACCCAGAAAAAGGCAGCACTTACAAGGATGTGCGTAGTTTGCTGCTCAAAGACCGATGACAGAGGAAGGAGGATCCACAAGGAAACCAGGTTATACTGTCCTGACTGTGATGTTTGACTTTGTGCAGCACCCTGCTTCAAAATCTACCACACCCGGGATTTCTACTAAAAATCATCTTTATCATTGCTAAAATCTGCATTTATTTTATATTATTATTTATCATATATTATCATTTCATTGAGAATTTTTTGATAAAATATTTTGTTTTTTATAAATATCATTGTTGTGGTCTATTATTTCATTATTTTTTATCATTATGATTTATAATTATGTATTATATTATAATTTATGATTATAATATAATAAATAAATATAATTATTAAACCTGGGAGTTAATCCTATGAATTACAGGTCCACAATATAAACAAAAATTTCTATGCAATAAAAAAAAAAACTGACAGAATTAGAATGCTAGGGGGGTTAATGGTTGTTCAGAAGCTCCATGCAGCTTCTAGGGGCAGTTTTGCATGGCTTTTTTAAATATTTAAAAACTTAGACAAATGCCTGTAAGGCACTTACAAATGCAAGCATAAAAAGTCTTTTTGCATATACTCTGCTATGAAAGTAGTTCCTCGCATAAATTGCCTTGGGAAAGAACCCTTTTTTGTTTTGCTATCTTTTTGTATTGTAAATTGTAAGATATGAATGTTGTCGTGTTGTTTGTATATACAGTAGGCTCTCGCCTATCCAGCTAGCAACTTACCCAGCCTCCATACTATCCTGTCAAGTTTGGAGGCCGGAAAAAAAAATCTCCCTTATATAAAATATAATATTTATAAAATGCTGAGGCAGTGCAGGCGGACGTCTGCTGCGGTGCTTCTGCATGGCTCACGTTGAGACGTCCCTGCTGCCTGCTCTCCGGAACTGTGCCAGATGTCCGAGGGTGCGGCGAGAGGAAGGCTGGCCTGTGTGTGGAGGTGAGTATAGTACTTTATTAATGAAACTCCGGACTATCTGGCTTTTTTTATTATCCGGCCTACCCTTATATATATATATATATATATATATATATATATATATATATATATATTTTTTTTTTTTAAATATTATTATTATTACTCCATGACTTGGACTGGGAGGGAATATTGTATTTAAAGAACACAGAACAGAAATGTGAATGTTTCAAATTTGTTCAACACAAGCACAAAATATATTTCAATGAGTAATAGGATTAAGAGGCAACAAATTAAACACATGTGGCTCACGGTTAATGTTAAAGCCATAAGGAATAAAAAAGGGAATTTCAAAAATATAACTATACCATATAAATATATATAACATTATACATTAAAAACAGATAAGGCAAACCCCCACAAAATATTTATATATATTGTGACGGAGTGTCCCTAAAAAGGTGTCAGGAAAGTGTTAAAGGCTCCAGGAAAAGAAGATGTTAATATGTTTGGATAGGTTTTTAGAAAGAAAAAACAGGGACTTTAGAGCCCTGGAGCCGGCCAAGGGAGTAAATGGGTGGGTTCCTTGGCCCAACCCTGATTTAGGATATATCCACCTGCACTCAGGTGCAAGAGAAGGGAATTAATCAGCAAGAGGCTGAGGGAATTGATCAGCAAGAGGCTGAGGGAATTGATCAGCAAGAGGCTGAGGGAATTGATCAGCAAGACCTTTGAGAAGTGATCAGCATGAGGCTGAGAGAGAGCCAGAGTGTTCCAGGCTGAGAGAGAGCCAGAGTGTTCCAGGCTGAGAGAGAGCCAGAGTGTTTAAGGCTGAGAGAGAGCCAGAAGGTTCCGGGAAAGCCAGCGGCCAAACAGTACTACAACGTTAACAGTACTAATATAGTGTATGTGTTAGGAAGAAAGGGCACCTAGTGAGGTAGCCAGATGCCAAGCCGAGCTACTGTTTATTGTTTTACTTTAAAGTGCTAGAGTGTGTGCTGTAACACCTGGCTAAAATAAATACTGCTGTTATTTTGGATTTTTGGAGTCTGCTGCCTATTATCTGCCCTGTAAGCATCCCATTACCATGAGCAACCCCCAGTGATCACCACATTTGGTGGAGGATGTGGGCAGAATAAGCAGCGAAGATTGCAGCAGTACATTTAAAGGGCCAGTGTATTGAGTGGAAGCAAAATGGAAGAGGTCCTGAAGCAGCTGATGGTTGCTAATGCTGCAGAGCAGCAAGCTAATGCTGCTCAAAGAGAGAATTATAAAGCACTAAGAGATCTTGGTGGTCTGGCATGCCCACTGTGGCACAAGTGAAAAAGAAGGTAGTGTGGTATCTGATCAATGAAAATAGGGTGGCTAGACTCCAGAACCATCCGCATATTTTCAGAAAGTTGTGGGATCTGTGGATTGAGCACTATATGCCTGCAGAATTTGATAGTTCTATACTTACCAAATGAGTGGGCTGAAGGTGACTTCTTCCCATTTGTTGTGTGTCAGTGTATAATTGGTAATTTTATGTCCACATCGAGTGATATCCAGTCCCCCCCCCCCCTCTTCTCCCCCCACCTGTTTGTCGTCTTGTCCGGGTCTTTTCTTGTTTTTTATTGTAAGTGCCTATACTAGGAGCATAGATAGTTATTTTGCACTAAGAGGTAATGTTTATTATCGAATTCCCACTGGGATTGGGGTTGGGTTTGATTGCACATATTTTCTCTCTATTACACGAATTCCCCAGATGCTAGTGTATCTGTGGGAGGAAGAGAAAAAGGGATTGTAAGCTCTTCGGGGCAGGGTCCTCTCCTCCTGTATCACTGTCTGTATTAGTCTGTCATTTGCAATCCCTATTTAATGTACAGCGCTGCGTAATATGTTGGCGCTATATAAATCCTGTTTAATAATAATAATAATAATAATGGGAAGATATATTTACTAGGCGTTGCTATGGGAACGAGGTGTGCTCCCTCTTAAGCAAATTTATATTTGGGTAGGTTGGGGAATAATCTGTTCTCCAATCCTTCTGCAGACAAATACAAAACATCTATTCTATATTGGAAAAGGTACATTGATGATGTCCTTCTCTTTTGGGCAGGTCCGGAATCACTCCTCACTGAGTTCTTTGAATATATCCAACAGAATGAATTTACCTTGAAATTGACGATGGACAAAAGCAAAATACAGTTGCCCTTCCTTGACTTATTCATCAGAATTGGTACCAACTAAACCATTACAACCACACTGTTTGGAAAATCCACTGCAGGTAATACAATTCTCCATGCCAAAAGTGCCCATCCGCAAGCTCTTAAAAATAGCATACCATTCAGTCAATATTTAAGACTAAAAAGGAATTTTTTTTCAAAAAAAGGACTACTATTTATATACATAAATCCATATATATATATATATATATATATATATATATATACATATATCGATTACTATTATTATATGTTATACAATGTTTTATGTATATTCACAGACCATTAAGCTTGTTAACTATCATATCCCTGAAGAAGCCTATTCATGGCGAAACGTGTCGTATCATACAAGGCTCCTCCTAACATACGGTCCCCCTCATTTCTTCACTCAATTGTTTTGTTGTTTAGAGTCTGTATAGTACCTGAAAAACCCATATCCTGTGAAATGTCAAACAGGTATTGGGTATTTACTGGCAATTGTTTCACTAAGTGTGCTGAAATACATATTTAACTTCTTAAACCTCTTATTTTTCCTTTTTGATTTTACATATTAGCTATTTTAAAAGGTGGCTTAACCTAATTTATAATACCAGGAAGGGGAGTAATACTTACCTTTTTTTATTATGTTTGAGAAACAGTTGGACAAAATTAAGGTTGACAAAGCACCAGGACCTCAAAGACCTGAGCTCAGTTATTTCTAAGCCATTGTTTATAATTTTTAGAAACTCTTTAATCACTGGCATTGTACCAATGGATTGAGATAAGGCCAATGTGGTTCCTATCTTCAAAAAGGGAGTAAAGTCATTACCAAGTAACTACAGACCTGTTGTAAGGCCCTGGTCAGTACCAGTATTCTCCAGACACCAGTCTCCCAATCTAATGCCGCAGTCTTCACCTATAGCAGCCCCCGCTCAGCCTTGGGAGACTGGTTGCGTCTCCCAGCACTCGGTTGCCCCCAGGACTTAGTGTGCAAGGGATTGTGTCTGGGGATAGGCCGGCAGCTGGAGCCCAACGCATACGCAGTACAGAATTACCAGGAAATCCAGAAGCAAGCCGAAGGTAAACACAGGAGATCAGTCCACCAAACGAGGTACAAAGGAAAAGGCACAAGCAGAGTTGGGTCACAGGCAAAGGTCGGTCCAGGCTGAGTTCAAGCAGATAGTCAGGAACAGGCAAAGGTCAGAAACAGAAAAATACTCAGAATCTCTCCAGCACAAATAAACCCAGCTAAATGCTGTAACAGGCACTGGTGACTGGGAGCAGAGAGGGTTTAAAGTCCCAGCAGCCAATAGCAGTGCAGGGCTGAGTCAGGAGCTGATCAGCCTCTAGAATCCCCTTCAGCTGTGCACAGCCTAACAATGGATGCTGAGGATGCCATAAATCCATCAGGCTGCATGGCTAAAGGGAAGCAGGGGCGGCTGTTATTTTAGTTCTCCTGGCTGCTGCAAATGACATCTCCAGACAGGACAAATAGTGTTCTATATTGCGATGGCAACAAGCACAGAGTCGTCAGCCAGCTGCTCTCCTAATACTCGTAAGTTTAAGTTCTATAGTTGGAAAGGTCCTAGAGAGTTAGATAAAGAACCACATAGAGGAGTTTCTGCTAGAAAATTGTAAAATAAATGATAGTCAGCATGGATTTAAGAGTAACCGAAGTTGTCAAACAAATTTACTCTGTTTTTATGAGGAGGTAAGTAAACAGGTAGAGAGTAGCAGTTGATATAGTGTACGTGGACTTTGCAAAAGCATTTGACACAGTACCCCACAGATGGTAAAAATAAGTTGGGTCAATAGGTTTAAAAAAGGTCAATCTGTAAATGGATACTGAACTACAAGCAGACCCGGATGTACTGTTTGATTGGGCAACCAAGTGGCAAATGACATTTATTTTCGAGAAATGCAAAGTTATGCACTTGGGGGCTAACAACCTGCATGCTTATTACTGTCTAAGGCAGGGGTGGGCAAACTTTTTGACTCAGGGGCCACAATGGGTTCTAAAATTTGACGGATTTTGGCCCTTAACAGGTAGCAAAACATGAATATATATATAATGTGGGAGTTAGCTTGACAAATGGTAGGCTACTAGCAGGACTGGATGCCGCATCAGGGTTTTATTGAAAACAAAACAACAACAAAAATATCCAAACAGGATAGCTTAACTTCAGCCGGTTAAAGATCAAACACATAAGCACTTATCTTCAGCTGTCCAGTGTTCTATAACAGTCTATTTTCGAATAGACAGAAGAAAAAAAAACAGTCACCTTGTGCAGAGTCTTGTCCCCCTCTCTCTCTCTTTCTCTGGAACACAGTGGAGAGGAATGTTCTCAAGTCCTCTCCCCTAGTGTCTTTTCCTTCCCTGCTCCCTGGCAGCCATTCCCTTTTTACTCCCTCTGGGAGTTGCTACTGGACTCTTCTCCAGCAGTGGGGAAATCCGGGGATGGACTGCTGGAACAGCCACACTGCAATTCCTTGAATTATAGCACAGAGACCAGCAACCTGTATGGCAAATATCTGCCCTCTAGTACCTTTCCTGCTGGTTGCCTACTATATATTTTTATATATATATATATATATGTATATATATATATATATATATATATATATATATATATATATACACACACATATATATATATAGATATTTATATATATATATATATATATATATATATATATATATATATATATATATATATATATATATACACACATACATATACAGTTAGGTCCATAAATATTTGGACATCTTTTTTCTCATTTCGGTTCTGTACATTACCACTGTTAATTTTAAATGAAACAACTCAGATGCAGTTGAACTGCAGACGTTCAGCTTTAATTCAATGGGTTGAACAAAAAGATTGCATAAAAATGTGAGGAACTAAAGCCTTTTTTAACACCATCACTTCATTTCAGGGGCTCGGAAGTAATTGGTCAAATAAAAAGCTGAAAATAAAATGTTCATTTCTAATACTTGGTTGAAAACCCTTTGCTGGCAATGACAGCCTGTAGTCTTGAACTCATGGGCATCACCAGATGCTGGGTTTCCTCCTTTTTTGTTTTCAAAAGGAAGAACCTAACAAGAAGGAGAAACAAGAGAAAAGAAAAAATACGGGAAGAGAGAATAGAGGTGAAAAGGGGGGCTGGGAAAAGTTACGGACAGGGAAAGAGGGGACCCATAGTGAAATATCCGTAGGGGCGAACACTGCATGAGAATCTCTCAAAGCGAGAGTAGATTCTTATCAAAGTCTGCAGGCAGATTACTGTCTATCCACGGCGCCCAAACCACTTAGAAGGTATCCATGGCATCATTCAATTTAGCTGCCAATAGTTCATTGAGAAAATACCATTTAAACTTATGTTTTACTTGGTTCACTGTGGGTTTACTTGAAGAACAGGCCTTTGCAAGTGTTTGTTTGGCTGAGGTAAAAATGAAATTCTGGAGCTTAAATTGGTGCATGGTACAGTTTAAAGGTTTCAGTAGTAACGCCTCATAAGGGTCTTTGCACATAGTGTCCCAGTAGTGTGTACACTAGTTGATAGACTCCTGTCCAGAAACGTTTTATTCTTGGGCAGGTCCACCATACATGGTAGAGTGTCCCCATTTCTCTGCATTGTCTGAAGCACAGATTGGACACATTTTGATTAAATTTCACAAGTCTAGCTGGTACCAAATACCTTCACATGAGCAATTTATGATTAGCCTCATGATACCCTGCATGGACTATGCCATGTGCCACTGTGTCCTAAATCTGTGCCCATTGCGTATCATCCAATGGTGTACCAATATCCTCTTCCCACCTGGCTACATACCCTGGTTTACTGGACACTTCTGCTGTTAGCAGGGAATTGTAGATTAAAGAAATAGTTCCCTTACCCAAAGGGTCTCTATCACATTTCCCCTTAAAATTGGTGTGCGACAATGGATTGGGGTGTGCTTAGGTAAAGACTGAACATAATGTCGCACCTGCAAAAAGGAGAATACACAGGAGGCAGGGATATCATGTTTGGATCTGAAGGTCCAGAAGGACCTGACCCCTGTGGCTGCAATAGTCTTTAGCCCTGCAGATATCCCCTGTCAACCACTTGCTAAGGAGAGACGGTGTTTCAAAACCTGATAAAAAACCAACGTTGCCCACTATGGTAGCCAGTGGGGTATGCAGGGACATCAGAGCACCAGAATATTTAACATCATCCCATATTTTCATAGAGTTTTGCGTAATAGGGGTAGAAACCTTCTTTCTTAGCTGTGGGTGGATCCAGAGTAGGGTTTCCAACGTGATTGGAGATATTAAGTGGGCTTCCAACTCCACCCATAAAGGTTTACGTATTTTAGCATGAAATGCAGCTAGAGGGGCGAGTTAAGCTGCCCTATAACAGTACAGGATATTAGGCAAAGCCAGGCCTCCATAGGCTTTAGGTTTGTACAAAATCCATTTTGCTACCCAAGGTCTGGATCCCTGCCACACAAAATATGAGAACAAACTCTGCAAGGAGCGTAATATATGTGATGGTATGGCTACGGGGAGAACCCAGAAATAGTACGGAAGATGTGGAAGAGCCATCATCGTCAGAGCTGCAATCCTACCAAGCCAAGAAATATGATACTTCTCCCAAGACTTCAGGGTTGCCCTGATAGATCCCAAGATGGAAGCATATTTGGCAGCATGCATTGTTTCATATGACGCTGTGAGGAAGATGGTTCCCATTTGTATGGAAAGTTGGCCTGCAGGCAGCTTTGTATTTCCTGGGTGAGTGAAACATTAAGTGCCCTGAACTTGGAATAGTTGACCGACAGGCCAGAGAGAACAGAAAAACAGGAGTATTTGAGCGAGATTAGGGATAGAGATTACAGGGTTTGTGAGAAAAAGGACCACCTCATCAGCAAAGAAACTTAATTTATGATGGTAGCCACCAACGTCCAATCCCGTAACATCCAGGTTCGACTTAATCAATATTGCCAAATGCTCAATGGCCAGAGCAAAAAGCAAAGTGGATAGTGGGCACCCCTGACGTGTACCCCTGGCAATCGGGAAATATGCTGAACGGAAGCCCCCATATATCACCTGGGCTCTAGGATCTGTGTATAAAGCTTTAATCCAACATAGAAAATTGGGGTCAAAACCCCACTTATCAAGAAGGGTGAAAAGGTATGACCAGGACACCGTATCAAATGCCTTACGGATGTCTAGGGACAGCAGCATTGCCGGTATTCGCCTATCTTTAGCCAATTGTATCAGGTGAAGCAATCTGCGGACATTGTCCCCAGCATGTCTTTGAGATATAACCCCCACCTGCTCACCACCTAATAAACTGCCAATTTCAGTGTTGAGGCGAGCGGACAAGATTTTTGACAATAATTTCACATCCAAATTTAGAAGTGAAATGGGTCTATAGTTTGACTAGGTGCTATGGTGCTAATTGGACTTGGGTAGCATACAAATAATTGCTGTTAAGAGTTTCTGATCCAAAAGACTCCACAGTTAGTAGTTGATTAAAAAAATTTACAAGTCGGGGAGCAAGCAGTTCAGAAAACGTTTTATAATACAAGAAAGAAAAACCATCAGGGCCCAGTCTCTTGTGTGGTTTTAGCATTTTTATAGCCCGTTGGACTTCTGCGTGTGTTATGGGTGTTTCTAAGAGAGACTGTAAGGACTCAGTTATGCGTGGGAGGTTAATATTCTGCAGTTTAGTGCGTATCTCTTCAGGATTATGAATATCATGTGCCTCATACAATTTGCCTAGATGCGTGTGGAATAGTGTTGTTGTTCGAATTCGGGTCGTCCTAATGTTCGACCCGAATATGACCGTTCGAATTCGGGTGGACCCGACCCGAATTTTGCTGAATTTGAATTCCCGAATTCGACCCTCCCACAATACCTAGGGACCTCCCCCATGATGCATAGGGCCCTCCAATTAGAGCAGGGATTCCCCACTCCATGTTTGTTGTGGCAGGCAGCCGATTGGCTGTCTGTCACTGCATGCCACACAGGCAGCCATTTGCCTATATAAGGCCGGGCGTGCCTGCATTTACCACTCCTAACAGAGATTTGCTGATAGCATCACAACCTTTCTGTGTTGCTTGGCTTGCTTTGTCAAAGTGAAAAAAGTGCTTTACTTTGTTGGACTGTGTCACACTCACACTCACACTATTAGTCAGATAGATTGTTGGATTGTACTGTATTGGTGCAGTCCTGAAATCTACTGTACTCAGATAGGTAGAGTGTTTCACTGTTAGCTAGATAGATAGCTAGATAGATAGATACATAGATACATACATTGATAGATAGAAAGCTAGATAGATAGATAAATAGTCAGTCAGTGTGTTACATACACGCAGCCAGAGGCAGGGTCCCCTCGCTGACTGCGTGTACAGTATCACACTTGTACTGAGAGACAGACACACAGACGCAGTGTATACTGCAGTATATAGTTTGTATACTGTGCTGCATATTACAAGCGTCACCACTGAAGCAAAGTGCTGCATACAACACAGCGCACTTGCATTTTTTGTGTCAACCCCCCCCCCAATAAAAAAATCCACTTACTGTACAAATTAACATATACATATAGCATATTAGCTACAAAGTATTTTGCAGGGTGTCAAGCCACATAAATAAAAACATTTCTACAATGTCTGGCCAAAGAGGAAAGAGCAGCTTTGGCAGGGGTGGCAAGCAAACCAATATGAGTTTGTTTTTAGCTGCAGACCCAAGAACAAGAAGCACTGCTGTTGGTGGTGGGTGTCCATTATTGCCACACAAGGCACAAGACGTAGTGGAGTACATGACCCAGCCTGGGTCTAGTGATTGTACCCCATCTTCATCCCAATCCCAAACACAGGCCTTACAGGTGTCCCAAACAGTCCATGATAGACCTGTTCCTCCTAGTTCCTCATCAGCGGCTGGAAAGTCACGTGTACAGCAGTATGTAGAGGAGTCCCCCCGAGGTGTTGGAGAGGCAGAGCTGCAAGCATTCATTGAAGATGCTCAGTTGTTTGAGTCATCTGACGAAGAGAGTCAGTTCACAGGCTTTCCCCCCAGTTACTTTTCACCAGAACACTCTGAGCCAGACGAGACAATTCAACCTGGCTCCAAAAGGACGCTGCTTCCTTTCGGCACATATAGGGCAACTGTCTCATCTGATGATGATGATGATGTCCTTGATCCGACATGGGGCGAACAAGGAGATCATCATAGGCAGGAAGAAGAGAAGGAGGAGGAAGAAGAAGAGGAGGAGGTTGCAGAGCGCCCCCAAAGGGGGAGAGGGAGGAAGAGGGTAAAAGCTGCCCACACTCTGCATTCTTCAATTACCAGTGAGGCAAGTCATAGACGTAAATCGTCGGAATCTGTCACCACAGCTATGCCTCAACAACCGCGGACAAGCACCAGCTCCAGAGCACCTTTCGGCTCAATGATCGCCAGTGTGGGCATTTTTAATGTCCATAGTGATGACAACACTATGGTCATCTGTAAACTGTGTGCTCAAAACTTGAAACGAGGCAAAAACCCAAGCAAACTTGGAACAAGTTGCATGAGCACTCATTTAAAAAGCCACCACCCTGTAACCTGGCTGCAACACCTGGTCAAAGCACAGAGCTCCGTGCAACCACATCTGCCCAAAAAGAACTGCTCAATCGTCCTCCGCTGCCTTTCCTCCTTCTGCCACTAAAGATACCCGTCCTGCTGCCAGCAATTTGAGTGTGGCATGTAGCTGATCATTACCTTTTTCAGGCCCCACCAGCGGTGAGCAGGAGCTCCAATGCAGATCGGCTGCTGTTTGTGGCGTTGCTAGCAGTCAGGGCCAGGCATCATTGCCATCCCCCACAACTTCTACCCCATCATCTGTTTCTGTGGTTAGCGTTAGCAGCATCCAACCTTCCATCCCTCAGGTGCTGGTGCGCAAGAGGAAATATGGGTCAAATGACCCCAAAACAAAGCTGATCAATGCGGCAATTGCACAGCTGATTGCGTTAGAGCTCCTCCCTTACCGGCTGGTGGACTCCAATGCGTTCTGTTATGCATTCCTCTGCGCAAACCCACAATACGTTATGCCTAAGCAACAGTACTTTGCAGAAAAAACTGTTCCTGCTTTGCATGAATACATGCAGAGCAATGTGTCCATGGCCCTGCAGCACTCTGGTGCACAAGGTGCACCTGACAACCGACAGTTGGTCGAGCAAGCATAGAGTGGGAAGTGATATTTCATATACAGCTCACTGGGAAACTTTGGTGGCAGCAGGGGAAGATGCAGCTGCAGCAAGGCCTGCATACCTACCTCCGCTCAGAGCACATCGACATGCAATTTCCCCCTCAACCTCCACTTCCACCTCCTCCTTTGAATCTTGTGCCTCAACCTCTTCCTCCTGGGACACTTTGACGTGAAGACCCAGCACCAGCACCTCCCATTCGGCAGCATCTGTTTACCGCCAGCAACAACCTGCAGTTTGCTTTTTCGGTGCACAATTCAGACGGTGCCTAGCAGTCCTGAGGTTGCGAAGCCTGGGTTCCCTCAGCCACACTGGCGCAGCCATTTTAAGTGCCTTGCGGGAGCAGGAGGACAAAACTCCCAACAGAATTCAGCCAGGCAAGGTCGTGTGTGAGAATGGGGCCAATCTGCTGGCAGCCGTGCGTTGTGGGAAACACACACGTACCTTGCCTGGCTCACTTCATGAACCTGATTCCTTAGGAATTACCCAGGCCTCCAGCCACTGTTGCTGAAGGCCAGAAAGTTGTCAGCGCATTTCCCCCGGTCGTACACAGCCAGTGCCAGATTGGTGGAGTTACAGCGAAATCTCAACGTGCCAGTGCACCGGTTAATTTGTGATGTGGCCACACGTTGGAATTCCACCTTTTACATGCTGCAGCGGCTGGCTGAACAACAGAAAGCGGTGGTGGATTACGTGGCAGTCTCTTCGTTTCAGACGTATACCTACACTACCTTTCTTCAGCCCTGCGGAGTGGCTGCAAACTGAGGACCTGTGCACTGTATTGTCACCTTTTGAAGAGGCCACCAGGATGATAAGCAGAGATCAGGCCTGTGTTAGTGACACCATCCCCGTCATATGCCTGCTGGAACAGATGATGGTGGATCTCGGACAGGACACAGAGCGGATGCTGCATCAAGAGATGACGTTTCAAACATCATCTCAGACATGCGTGCCTACTATGCATAGTGCACCACCAATCCAGGAAGAGGATGAGGAGGACATTGCAGGCATGGGAGAAGGGGAGGAAGGGGCAGAGGAGGATATTGAAGGTACATGGCATTGATCCACCCAAACACAAGGCGGCATGTTCCGTAGATGGCAAGACCAGGCGGAGGAGGACGACCCTGTGCTGCTGTTCGTCCCACAGGAGTGTGGGTCCAGAATTACCTCAGCTGTGGGTAGTTTGAGCCACATGACAGCCTTCATGCAGGAGTGCATAGCCAAAGATCCACGCATAGAACACATAAAAACAAAGACTGACGACTATTGGATTGCTACATTACTAGATCCACGTTACAAGCCTGGGATAGAACAACTGATCTTGCCCCAATACAGGGGACCTAAAATGCAGCACTACCAAGAAGTGCTTGTAAGGGACTCGTGCTCAGCCTTTCCAGCTGCCAGCAGCAGGGATCCCTATGGCAGTTCCACCAGCCATGGGAGCCAAACAACTATTTTAAGCGGCATGGGTGGCAGCAGCAGTAGAGGTCGTCTAAGCCAAACTATGCAGGCTTTTTTTCAGCGGAAGCAAGCTGCCAGTCGTGCAGCAATTGCCAATGACACTTAGCAGCGGTACACAGTCATGGTGCAGGAATACCTGAGCTCTGCATGGGACATCTGCAACCTGCAAAGCCAGGACCCACTGGGCCACTGGGTATCCAAGCTTGAGCAGTGGCCGGAGCTGGCAGAACATGCCATTCAGATCCTTGCCTGCCCAGCCGCAAGTG
>NC_092862.1:88331988-88335740 GCF_032062135.1 Pyxicephalus adspersus | reverse complement strand
AGAAATACAGAAATTTTTCTGTTTATTTTCATAGCAAGTGGTATCAGAATTAATTATCTGTATTTTTTTTACAGAAATACAGAAATGTTTCTGTTTTTTTTTCATAGATAGCAATTAGGATCAGAATGAAATATGTTATTTTTTTACAGAACTACAGAAATGTTTCTGTTTTTTTTCATAGATAGCAAGTGGTATCAGAATTAATTATCTGTATTTTTTTACAGAAATACAGAAATGTTTCTGTTTATTTTCATAGATAGCAAGTAGGATAAGAATGAAATATCTGTATTTTTTTACAGAAATACAGAAATTTTTCTGGTTTATTTCATAGATAGCAAAAGGTATTAGAATTAATTATCTGTATTTTTTTAGAAGAGATACAGAAATGTTTCTGTTTATTTTGATAGATAGCAAGTAGGATCAGAATGAAATATCTGTATTTTTTTTTACAGAAAAACAGAACATTTTCTGTTTATTTTGATAGATAGCAAGTGGGATCAGAATTAATTATCTGTAATTTTTTTACAGAAATACAGAAAATTTTCTGTTCATTTTCATAGATAGCAAGTGGTATCAGAATTAATTATCTGTATTTTTTTTACAGAAATAAAGAAATTTTTTTATTTATTTTGATAGATTGCAAGAGTTTGCATAAATTATGATAACTCTTGCAATCTATCAAAATAAACAGCAAAATGTATGTGTTTCTGTAAAAAAATACAGATATTTCATTCTGATACCACTTGCTATCTCTAAAAAAAATCCATAAAAATTTCTGTATTTCTTTAAAAAAAATACAGATATTTAATTCTGATACCACTTGCTATCTATCAAAATAAACAGCAAAATTTCTATTTTTCTTTTAAAAAAATACAGATATTTCATTCAGGTTACAACTTGCTATCTATCAAAGACATAAAGATGTATGTATTTCTCTGCAAAAAAATACAGATATTTATCTATGATTCATAATTAAATATCATTATTTTTTAGAGAGAAATACATTTTTTATGGCTCTTTAGATAGATTAGATAGCTTTAGATAGATAGCTCTTTAGCAAGTGGGATTAGAATTCAATATCTGTATTTTTTTTTTACAGGAATAAAGAAAATTTTATGGGTTTTTGGATAGATACTAAGTGCTATCATAATGAAATATCTGTATTTTTTATGGATAAATATAGAAATGTTTCTGTTTTTTGTGATATATTACAGGAGGTATAATTTAGAAAACCTCTTGCAATCTATCACAAAAAAACTAAAATTGTCGGTATTTCTGTAAAAAAAATACAGATATTTTATTATGATAGCACTTTGTATCTATCCTAAAACCCATAAAAAATTCAGTATTTCTCTCCAAAAAATAGAGATATTTCATTCCGATCCCACTTTGCTATATATCTCCAAAGCCATAAAAATTTCTATATTTCTCTTCCAAAAATCTAGATATTTAATTCTGATGGAACTGTATCGATTCAAAAGACCATAAAAAAATTTTATATTTCTCTACAGAAAATACAGATCTTTAGTTCTGATCCCACTTTGCTATATATCCCTAAAGCCATAAAAATTGATGTATTATTATACAAACAATACCGATTTTTAATTCTGATAGCACTTGGTAGTTGGTATCTATCCAAAAGGCCATAAAAAAATCATATATTTTTCACCAAAAAATACAGTTATTTTATTCTGATAGCACTTAGATATGTATCCTAAAATCCATAAAAAAATGTATGTATTTATGTGAAACAAATACATATATTTAACTGTGATAGCACTTGCTAGATATCCACAAATGATAAAAAATGTATGTATTTCCCCGCGTATTCCACCAAGTCCGTTACCTTTTATGTGGTTTCACTAGATAGTAGGTATGGAAAGTGTGATTTTCGTTAATCCATTATTGTCTCAATTAGCTACAGCTTCTACGTTGTCCATAGAGGTTATGGCCTCAACCTCCAATGCGGTCCACTCTCTGTAACGGGGCCCACCGCCTCCTACTGCCTGTTACTGCTGCCGCCTTCCCAGTACCCAACTCTAGATACAAGATACTAATGCTGTCCACACTGCGTCTCAGAGCCCACAGCCGCCTCCTCCTCCTCCTTCTGCTGTAAATGATGCTGCCACCTGCCCATTACCCGACTGTAGATGCCAGATACTAATGCCATCCATACTCCGTCTCATAGCCCTCCGCCTTCGAATCATGCTGTTACTGCTGCTGCCCAGTATTCAACTTTAGATGCCAGTTACTTATGCCGTCCACACTCCGTCTCAGAGCCCACCGCCTCCTCCTCCTGCTGTAAATGATGCTGCCACCTGCCCCCAGTACCCGACTGTAGATGCCTGATACGAATGCAGTCCACACTTTGTCTCAGAGCACCTGCCCAGTACCTGACTTTAGATGCCAGAAACTAACGCCGTCCACACTTTGTTCCAGAGCCCACCACCTCTTCCTCCTGCTGTTACTGCTGCCGCCTACCCAGTACCCAGCTGTAGATGCCAGTTAACAAGGCTGTCCATGCTGCATTTTAGAAAGTTACAGCTAGCAGACAGGAAAAGTTAGTGCCCTACAAAGCAATGTCTCCACTAGCTATAGCTTGTACAATGTCCATATAGGTGATGTTCTCTACTTCTAATGCCCTCCTTGCTCTGCCTCAGGGCCCACCGCCTCCTCCTCCCAGTACCCAGCTCTAGATGCCAGACTAGACTCCAGCTTAACAAGGTCTTCTTTCCCCGCTGATTCCTCCAAGCCCAATCCCTTTCATGTGCTTTCGCTACATAGTAGGTAGAGACAGATTGGAATGTCACTCATCCATTCATGTCTCCAATAGCTACAGCTTCTACACTGTCCACATTGGTGATGGCCTTAAATTCTAATCTCCTCCTTGCTCCGTCTCAGGGCCCACCGCCTCCTCCTCCCAGTAACCAGCTCTAGATGCCAGACTAGACTCCATCTCAACAGGGTCTTCTTTCCCCACGGATTCCTCCAAGCCCAATCCCTTTCATGTGGTTTCGCTACATAGTAGGTAGGGACAGATTGGAATCTCGCTTATCCATTCATGTCTTAAATTGTAATGCCCTCCTTGCTCCGTCTAAGGGCCCACTGCCTCCTCCTCCCAGTACCCAGCTCTAGATGTCAGACTAGACTCCAGCTCAACAGGGTCTTCTTTCCCCGCTGATTCATCCAAGCTCAATCCCTTTCATTGGGTTTCGCTACATACTAGGTAGGGACAAATTGGAATCTTGCTTATCCATTCATGTCTCCAATAGCTACAGCTTCTATACTGTCCACATAGGTGATGGCCTTAAATTGTAATGCCCTCCTTGCTCCGTCTCAGGGCCTACCGCCTCCTCCTCCCAGTACCCAGCTCTAGATGCCAGACTAGACTCCAGCTCAACAGGGTCTTCTTTCCCCGCTAATTCATCCAAGCTCAATCCCTTTCATGTGGTTTTGCTACATACTAGGTAGGGACAAATTGGAATCTTGCTTATCCATTCATGTTTACAATAGCTACAGCTTCTACACTGTCCACATAGGTGATGGCCTTAAATTGTAATGCCCTCCTTGCTCTGTCTCAGGGACCACCGCCTCCTCCTCCCAGTACCCAGCTCTAGATGCCATACTAGACTCCAGCTCAACAGGGTCTTCTTTCCCCGCTGAATCCTCCAAGCCCAATCCCTTTTATGTGGTTTCGCTACATAGTAGGTAGGGACAGATTGGAATCTCGCTCATCCATTCATGTCTCCAAT
>NC_092862.1:88205364-88331845 GCF_032062135.1 Pyxicephalus adspersus | reverse complement strand
ACTCCAGCTCAACAGGGTCTTCTTTCCCCGCTGATTCCTCCAAGCCCAATCCCTTTCATGTGGTTTCGTTACATAGTAGGTAGGGACAGATTGGAATCTCGCTTATCCATTCATGTCTCCAATAGCTACAGCTTCTACACTGTCCACATATGTGATTGCCTTAAATTGTAATGCCCTCCTTGCTCCGTCTCAGGGCCCACAGCCTCCTCCTCACAGTACCCAGCTCTAGATGCCAGACTACACTCCAGCTCAACAGGGTCTTCTTTCCCAGCTGATTCCTCCAAGCCCAATCCCTTTCATGTGGTTTCGCTACATAGTAGGTAGAGACAGATTGGAATCTCGCTTATCCATTCATGTCTCCAATAGCTACAGCTTCTACACTGTCAACATAGGTGATGGCCTTAAATTGTAATGCCCTCCTATCTCCGTCTCAGGGCCCACCGCCTCCTCCCCCCAGTACCCAGCTCTAGATGCCAGACTGCACTTCAGCTCAACAGGATCTTCTTTCCCCGCTAATTCCTCCAAGCCCAATCCCTTTCATGTGGTTTTGCTACTTAGTAGGTAGGGACAGATTGGAATCTCGCTCATCCATTCATGTCTCCAATAGCTACAGCTTCTACACTGTCCATATATGTGATAGACTCAACCACTAATGCCATCTTTGCTCCGTCTCAGGGCCCACCGCCTCCTTCTCCTGCCGCCTGCCCAATACCCTACTCTACATGCCAGTTACTAATACCGTCCACACTTTGTTCCAGAGCCCAACACCTCTTCCTCCTGCTGTTACTGCTGCCGCCTGCTCAGTACCCAGCTGTAGATGCCAGTTAACAAGGCTGTCCATTCCACATTCTAGAAAGTTACAGCTAGCAGATAGGAAAAGGCAGTCCCCTACACAGGAATGTCTCCAGTAGCTAAAACTTCTACACTGTCCATATAGGTCATGGCCTCAAACAATAATGCCGTCCTTGCTCCGTCTCTGGGCCCACCGCCTCATCCTCCCAGTACTCATCTAGATGCCAGTTAACAATGCCATCCACACTACTCAGGGCCCACCGCCTACTCTTCCTGCTATTACTGCTGCTGCCTGCCCACTGTCCAGTACCCAGCTCTAGATGCCAGGCTAGACTCAAGCTCAATAGGATTTTCTTTCCCCACTGATTCCGCCAAGCCCCGTTTCCTTTCCTGGGCTTTCACTCGATAGCAGGCCCTGAGACGGAGTGTGGAAGGCATTAGTAACTGGCATCTAGAGCTGGGTGTAGTGCATCTTCAATGACAACCCAAAGTGTGTAATCTGAAATTTGTGACTGAATGTAGAAGGCCACGTCTTCTGCTTTATCCATCAGTACCACGCTTTATCGGACTGAATTTCTGTGTATGTTACCCTGGAACTGGGACGTGGGACAGCAGTCCCTCTGGTATATGTTGGGGGGATGAGATGGGAAACACCGGTATATTTAATGGGAACCGAGAGGTCCTGGATGACCACATTGAGCCATGAAGTTATTGAGCTCAGCAGACGTCCGGATACTTCTCCACAACAAGTATGTGGCCGTCCTGGGAGACTCCATTCAAAGATCTGTCAACAAGGATCTTGTGAAAATACTGCAGAATGATGACTTTCAGACTGAGAAGCAGCTGAAAGGGAAGGGTGACATGTCATTTGCAAACGACTTGTTGGGGGATCTCTGCGTGAAATGCACAATGCCATAATTTACCGCCAAGTGCGTCATTACAGAACTGACCACCAACTTGTACGGTTCTATTTCCTGACCCGTGTTTCTTCGGAGTACATAGAGAGCATACTGGCCAACTTCCAACATGGACCTCAGCCCGACGTTGTCATCATCAACTCGTGTATATAGGATGTTAGCAGGTATCATGAGCAATCACTGCAAATGTACAAAACCAACCTGGACCACCTGTTTATTTGGCTCACTGAGGTGCTGAGCCCCAAATGTCTGGTGATATACAACACGTCCATGTCTGTTGGATAAAAGCTGGTGAAGTGCTAGAGTACCCAATTCCTAATGTGTGCTGGGACATCATAGAAGGGAATTTCCACAGCGCCACACTGGCAGATTTGCACCAATTGGATGTGATTGACTTGCACTTCCACTTACGCTTCAAGCTGCGCTCCAGGGTTAAAGATGCCACCCACTCGAATCAGCTGGCTCATCGGAAGTATACCTGCATCCTGATGGCTTATATTCATTAAGCCTGGGGTGTGCAGCAGGAACAGCAAGAAGAGGAGGTGGTGGGCTCTGAGTCCACCGCCTGGATGCCAGTTACCAATGCTGTCCACGATCCGTCTCAGGGCCCACCGCCTCCTCCTCCTGCTGTTGCCACCTGTCAGTACTCCATTCATAAATTTGGCATTATAGCCATCTAGGTGGCATTGATGATGCACTACACCCAGCTCTAGATGCCAGTTACCAATGCGGTCCCCACTCCGTCTCAGTGCCCACCACCTCCTCCTCCTGCTGCTGCCACCTGTCACTTGTAACTTATAACAGAGCTGTGTAGCTGGCTAATTTTTTGACTGAAAGACCTTCTCAGAGACCTCTGCCTGTACTCTGAAGCCTGTGTATGGCTTGTAACGGAGCGGTGAAACCTAGTGGCTAATTTTTGTCCCTCTCTGCCTCTACTCGGAGACCGTTTAAAATCCAGCATGTTCCTTTGGCCGCCCCATAAAATGGCCTTGCCAGCAACAGAAAAAAGACTTCCTTATTTTTTTTTTACTTGTACAGTGTTGTGCAGAGCTGGGGGAGTCTTTTAAAATGTATTTATAGGCTGTAGAAGCTCTCCACTGTCCCGAATAACAACCCAAATTTTTCCCCTATTGACTTTATTGGAGTTCGAATTCAATGTTCGATCACCCTAATATTTATGCATTATTCGACCGAATATCGGTCGAATCGAATAGTGAGCTATTCGACTAACACTAGTGTGGAATTCATTTAGAATCTTGACGGGATGGCTAGACGGGCAAAAATTGGGTTTATCTTGGCCAACATATAGTCCGGTTTATTGCCTTTGGTATAGTATTTGTTACAAGTCCACAAGTCTAATCTGCTTGTCCGCCCGGTCCGAAAGACTTATGTCTAATTCTTGTCTAGCTTTATCGAATTGTTTTCGGAAAGAACGAGTAGGTGAGTCTTTTCATTGGGTAGACAAATTCAGAACTACGTTTTCCAACTTCGTAATCAAGGCCTGCCTTCCACTTTTTTTCTGGGTAGCCAATTGTATAAAGTGGCCCTTATGACCACTTTATGTGCATTCCACAATGTACTCAGAGACCGCACCGTTATCATTTTCCAAAAAAAATCTTTTAGGGCATTACCATTCTTCAAGGTCGAGTCAGGGTCACTGAGTATCTGGCTGGTCACGGCCATGGCGGGGAGATCCAGAAGCTGCGGGAGCTTGAGAGGTAGAGCGATCCATAAGACCCAATTCACGAAGATATTGAGTAGCTTCCTCAGGGGTAGTGACCGTGTAGGTAGCACCTTGGAAATGGAAGGACATCCGAAAGGGTAATCCCCATCTGTGTTGTACATGATGATGGTGAAGAACTTGAATGAACGGCTTCCTGGCCCTGCGCTTTTGTATAGTGGAAGGAGCTAAATCTGCAAAGACCTGATAATCATGGCCTTGAAAGGATAAAGGCTCCTTCTCTCTAGAGCAGCGAAGAATATGTTCCTTTGTATGATAGAAGTGGAACTTAATGATAACATCACAAGGTGGACCCTTCGGTTGGCGGCTGGTCAGAGCTCTAAGAATTCTGTCCATCTCTAGGCACTTCACTGGTACATCTGGAGCTAATTCCTGTAGTAGAGCTAAGATAGTAGATGGTAAGTCCACAATGTGCTCAGGTAGACCCCTTATGCGTAAATTTGAGTGGCATGCATGATTCTCAGCGTCCTCCATTTTGTAGTGCAGAGTTTGGATATCAAGCTTTAATGAATCTTCTTCTTGACCTTCTAAAACTGTGGTAGCATCATTCATATGGCCTTCAAATTGTGCAGTATGGTGGTAGACTTCTTCCATTTTCTTAGTGAAATTTGCTGCCAATCTGGTAAACTGGTCTTCCAGAGGCAGAGGAATGAGCTATCTCAGCTTGAGATGATGAGGGGCCTGCTATCATGGAAGGGAGCAGGGAGTTATCAGATGCAGGAGAGAGTGAGAGGTCAGCCCCAGGATCATTAAGATCAGGCGATTTGGCCCTACACAGGGCTGCTTTGCGGTGCCCAGAGGTGTTGCTATCGTGAGGGGGTGAACTGCCCTGCTGGATCCCGCTCATACCTGGGCTGGATGCTGCCAGCGGACAGGAGATGTCTTCAGCTGGCAGGTTTGGCTGGTCTGTTGGCGCACTGGAGGGGCACGCGGAACACGCAGGGCTCGCAGGCGCCATCTTAGAGAGGAGAATGATGGAGGCCGCGCGGCGATCTTGTTTTGCCTGCCGCTTTCTAGAAGCTTGAGAATAAGTGCCCATAGTGAAGCGGTATAGCCACTGTGTCCTGGACCAGGAACAGAGGGTAGGTATGATGCTGTGCTCTTCCGTTAGCTTTTCTTTTAGTCAGGGTGGTGCGGAGCTCAGTTAGGCGGCTGCCATCCCAGAGACCCCCGGCCCCCCCCCCCCCCCGCCAGGTTTCCTCCTTTTTAATGCTCTGCCAGGCCTTTACTGCAGCAACTTTCAGTTGTTGTTTGTTTGTGGGCCTTTCTGTCCGAAGTTTAGTCTTCAACAAGTGAAAAGCTTGCTCATTTGGGTTCAGATCAGGTGACTGACTTTGCCATTCAAGAATATTTCACTTCTTTGCTTCTTAACTCCTGGGTTGCTTTGGCTGTATGTTTTGGGTCATTGTCCATCTGTATTATGAAACGCCTCCCAATCAATTTGCCTGCATTTAGCTGAATTTGAGCAGACAGTATGTCTCTGAACACCTCAGAATTAATTTGGCTGCTTCTGTCCTGTGTCATATCATCGATAAACACTAGTGTCCCAGTGCCACTGGCAGCCATGCACGCCCAAGCCATCACACTGCCTCCGCCATGTTTTACAGATGATGTGGTATGCTTTGGATCATGAGCTGTTCACACCTTCTCCATACTTTTTTCTTGCCATCATTCTGGTAAAAGTTGATCTTGGTTTCATCTTCTGTCAAAAGAATGTTTTTCCAGAACTGTGCTGGCTTTTATAGATGTTTGTGAGCAAAGTTCAATCTATCCTTTCTATTCTTGAGGCTTATGAGTGTCTTGCACCTTGCAGTGCACCCTCTGTACTTACTTTCATGCAGTCTTCTCTTTATGGTAGACTTGGATATCGATATGCTTACTTCCTAGAGAGTGTTGTTCACTTGATTAGCTGTTGTGAAGGGGTTTCTCTTCACCATGGAAATTATTCTGCGATCATTCACCACTGTTGTCGTTCGTGGACGTCCAGGTCTTTTGGCGTTGCTGAGTTCACCAGTGCTTTGTTTCTTTCTCATGATGTAGCAAACTGTAGAATTTTCCACTTCTAATATTGTAGCAGTTTCTCGGATGGGTTATTACGTTTTTTGCAGCTTAAGGATGGCTTGTTTCACCTGCATGGAGAGCTCCTTTGACCGCATGTTGCGGTCAAAATCTTCCATATACAAGAACCCTCCCCCCCCACCCACTCCTAAATCCACTCCAGGCCTTTTATCTGCTTAATTGATAATGACATAACAAAGGAATTGTCCACATATATAAATATTTCTTTGTATTGGACTCAAAGAAAATACAAAGAAATCTCGTACTGGACTTCATTCCAGTGTTTTAGTGAATAAGCCTGATCTCCTGCTGCCAGCTCCATACACAAGTATAATCCTCAAGTGCTGCATCTGTATTGATGAGGAAACTACTCACATACACTGTTTTTTGTGTAAAACCAAAACTGACAATTAACTTAGGCTGCAGCTTCATTAGCAATTCTCAGCCTCTTAATTAGAAAACTGTGTCCTGTCATTTTCTGACATCATTTTTCTTCAGAAATTGCACATATTTATTAGTAACACAAACCTTATTTCACTGGCCCAGCTGCATTAAGTTAGAATTATGGCATGAATCACATGTAAATCGCTCCTACTTCTGCTTTGAAAACTCAAACAAATACTCATTAGGTAGGATTTAAAATAAATCTAAAGAGAGACGTGGGACTCGGAGCTCCACACAGAGTGTTTTTTCCTCGGGCTATTTATCCTCATAATGCCAATGAAACTACCGAAGACTGGGCACAATAAGAAGGGGATTCCTCCTGCTACACAACGCGGACAGCAGGGAAACGCTAGCAGTGACTTAGACACTGACACTGTCAGCAACAGAAGATCCGGGAGGGAAGGACAAGATGGCGGACGCACCATGCAGTTCTACTACCTCACAGCAATCTCATCATTTCATGGATGATTGAGAGCCTCCTTCCTCACCCTTAGCTACAGGTGAGCAAGAATCCTCCCTCCCTTTAAAAGAAATCAGGGCATTTCTCTGCTCTTTGCCTACCAGATTTGATTTAGAAACACACATATAGATTGGAAGCATCTTTTAAACTGGAGCTTGCTGAAATTAGGAAAAGCTTAGAATCTACACAATCACATGTATCATCCTTACAAGTGGAACAAACGTCCTCTTCTCTCAGAATATCTAAGATGGAGGACCAAGTGGCGATTCATACCCGCCAACTTCACACCACTGCTTAGTCTTTGGATGATTTGGAAAATCGCAATAGGCGAAATAATGTCTGAATCCGCGGTTAACCCGAGGCCACTACTACTCCAGATCTATTGGCTACTGTACACGGGATTTTTAATCTCTTATTGGACAGACTGGTAACCACTGAAATTCTTATTGATAGGGCCCATGGAGCGCTGGGTCCAAAGCCTTCTGATGTATTTTATTACGTCTGAGGGAGGTAATATGCAAAGTACACTACTTTCATGTTCGAGATGACATCATGGTGGCAGCACGGAGGAAACGTGTCCGGGATTTTGATGGCACACAGCTGTCATTTTTTTCAGGCCTATCTAGGCGCACGTTAGCAATGCGCAAAGCTCTTAAACCACTGTTGGAGAAATTAAAATCAAGAGATATTCCTTATCGATAGGGTTTCCCCTTCCAACTACATATATGCTTCTAAAGGCAGATATTGACATTTAAGAATATTGATGACCTCCCGAAAATCATTACAGCACTTGAATTCCCACCTATTAAGCTCCCTCAATGGCACCAGGCAGTTGCTGATCTGTTTTTGGAAAATGATACCTTCAGTTTATATTTGGTTTTCTCCAGATTTTTTCTAATGCATACTTTCTTATTGGAATATGATGGTTTTGAACCGCATTGCCCTCTTCAGGTCTACATCCATCGGTTTTACAGGACTACTTCTAGGAGTGATCGGTCTATGTTGTGGATACTGGTTCATGACTAAGGTCTCGACATGTGACTGTAGGCATAAGGAAGTGGCCTATACGTACCGCGGATCCTGCTATATACCTTCATATACACTTATGCTGCAGTTGACCCTGATTGCATTCCGCTGAGATTGTTCCCAGTATGTGTTCCACTGCTTATTATATTCTTGACTCCTTCTCTACAAATAAGAAGACCTTTTGGAATGACAATTTGATACAGGCTGCAACATCATGTGGACACTGGATCATGTCCCAGGTTTCAATTTATGTCTATATGTATGCCAATTATTATAGTTGTTTTTCCTAGGAGTTTCATATTGTGCCTAATTGTTTGAAGATGAGTTGTTTATCTCTGTTTAATACAACACTGCCTCTGTGTGGAGGCACCTCATGTTGCTACAGGTTAATAGCCCTCCACGCTCCCACGTAGGGCTCTTAACTGTATAGGGTTTTTCACTTCTTTTCTAAGTCAGGTTCCCTAGGTCAGAGGCCTAGCGAGTAACTATCTTACTTGCCTTTTATTTTTATTTACTTTTTCTTTCTTATTTGTTCCTGTCCTTTGGTGTTTTCCCTTTCCCTGTCATACCTTTTAGTCCTTTCTCCTCCCTTGCCCTTACCCGCCTTGAGTTGTATTATATTCTGCCGAAGCACTTATATTGACAAGTATCATTTTATAAGATGACAAGTCTAAATTTCTGCACTTATAATGTGAGAGGCTTAAATGTCTCCAATAAACGGTCTCAAGTACTTTATGCTTTGCATAAATAAAACATTTTTACAAGAAACCCACTACCGCTCAGGTCATATACCTTAGACTCGCAACAGATATTTCCCACACTGGTTTCACAGCACCAACCCAACGTCCAAATCTTAAGGTGTATCTATTGGCGTCCATAAGTCTGTTCCATACACTGTACTGGATCAACAATCTGATCCAGTGGGTAGATTTTTATTTTTGAAAATAGGGCTTTATGGTAAGAAATACACCCTAGCCAATCTGTATCTTCCTAATCATGACCCGATCCAATATGGAATCGATGTATTGCACAAGTTGATGAGTTTTAGAGAAGGTCAGGTCAATATTGGGGGAGACTTCAACTTTGTGCTAGAACCTTCCAGAGACTCAGGAGGTGGCCCGTATTTGAGGTCCAGGCTGACACGATTTAGGCAAGCTCACGCCCAAATTTCCCCAGTAGATGTGTTGAGAGTTACCCAATGATGAATGATACACATAATGGCACATAATACGTGTACCATGGCTTAAATATGTTTTTAGTATCCCAACATATCCTGGTGACCCCACATGAAGCCTCCATAGGGAATTTCCTCTGGTAAAGTATTCTATCGTCAGGGTGACAAACCTGGGAAGTTGATAGCTAGAGCGCTACATCCTAGAATTAATAGTATCACAGTGCCTTGTATACGTCAGAGGTCTGGACAGAAAACCTTCAACCCGCAGACAATTGTCTCTTCTTTGCAAGTATTTTACTAAAACTTATACAATCTAAAAGGGAAATTTGCTGATATGGATCCTGAACTCTTTTGTTCCAAGGTACATGACTATATTTTTGACACAGCAATACCAACTATACCTGCAGAAATTAAATCCCCATTAGACAGCCCTTTTACCAAGTTAGAATTACAAGCATGCATCTCTTCTTTTGTACCTGGTAAGAGCCCGGGCCCTGATGGGTTCACCCCTAGGTTTTATAAGATGTTCCAGGAACCTATTTCACCATTTCTACTTTCTGTATTTAATGCAGTGTCCCGTTCAATCCTTAGAGGCTCGCATAACAGTGATACCCAAACCGCGTCCGGATCATACTATGTATAGTAGCTACCAGCCAATTTCTCTTATTACATCCAGCTCTATTCCAAGTTATTGGCCAATCGATTGAAAGCCTTACTGCCTCATCTTATCCATCTTGACCAGGCAGGTTTTTAATATGTTGGGAAACACGAGACAATACCCTAAAACCAGTCTCTCTGATAAATTGGGTTGGAAAATTTGCAGTCCCTACTTGTATTTTATCGGTTGATGCTGAAAAAGCTTTCGACCGTGTACACTGGGTCAGAATACAATGGGTCGCATACAAGCTCTAGACACTGGCCCAACCGCCAGAATCTGTGCAAATGGTATCTTGTCAGAGCCTTTACAAATCCGCAATGGTACCAGACAGGGGTGCCCTTTGTCCCCCCTGCTATATATTTTAGTTACGGAACACCTATCTAATCCTATAAGGAATAACCCTGATAATAAAGGTTCGAGGATTAGGGATGACCAATAAAAACTTTCTATTTTTGCAGATGATGTTCTTCTTTATGTTGCATCCCCCCCATACCTCTATAGCAGTGATTATGCAGGAAATGGAAAGGTTTGGTATGCTAAGCAATTTTAAGGTTAATTACAATAAAACAGAGGCCCTAAATATATCAGTACCACCTACAAAGGTATGTGTTTTAAAAAGTAATTTTCCTGTTAGATGGCAAACTCAAGCCAATAAATATTTAAGAGTCACTATTCCATCTAATCTGTCTTTTACTGATGAATTAAACTACAAACCCTTGTTGAGAACTGTAGACTCTGCTTTACGCTCATACAATAATTTACGTCTTTCATGGCTGGACTCACAATAAGAAACACAAAGCCTGGATAACTATTGATGAATCAATGTTCTCAGGCCCTTTACATTGGCACCTTGGATACGGCCACAATTTAGAACCCATTTACCTTTAATATCACCTACTGTATCTCAGACCCTATTAGTATGGGAAGATCTGCTGAAACAAGGGGTCCTTTCCTCTAGACCCGGGCCACTTACTCCATTTTTCCAAAATCCGGAGTTCACTCCAACTCTCCAAGTCTCTAAATTTTTGATTTGGAATATCAGTGATCATTCCAGAATCAGCCAGATCCTCATTAGGGGGGATATCCCTTAAGGGCTTAGTGGTGCCTAGACACCAAGACAGAATTTATTATTATTATTTCAAACTGCGAGATTTTCTCCAATCTCGGCGCCCATTGACCCACATTTCTAGACCCCTTATGACTTTTGAGTCTCTTATTTTGCAAATGATAGAGTGATTCATGGCATTGCACCCATATATGATATCCTCTTAACAGATCTCCGGACCACCACGCCCCATTTTTTTAAATACTGGGAACGTGAATTAGGATATAGGTTTGACCCTGATGAGATAGAAAAATCTTATACATATGTACATGAATTATCTAGATCAGCTAGAGACCAGGAAAGAAGTTATAAGATCCTCAGCAGATGCTACAAATGTCCAATAACCATACACAGATTTGACCCCACATATTCCCCACTCTGCTGGAGACGTGGACAAGACCCCGGCTCTATGTTACATATTTGGAGTTCTTGGCCGCCTATTGCTACACCGTGAAATAAGATATTTGCAGTCTAAAAAAAGAATATGGATGAGGATTTATCCCCACTTCCATACATTACTTTGCTTGCTTTTCTTACTGGCTCCAATAAAGCTATAAAAAAGAGGCCTTCTGCACCACTTTATAGTGGCTGGCCAAAGGATTATTGCTCATCATTGGGGTTCCTCTGAAGCCCCTACTATAGTGGAATGAATCACAGAAATGGATATTATAGCGAGCTTTGAATGCCAAATACTCCAAGAGGAGACCGAGCCGCGTCACAAGATAGAATGGGATATATGGGAAATGCTTAGGCTGTCCTCCGATGTTCAAACATACCTCCAGTAAACAAGACATAATGTATACTTCTAATAAGATTTTGTTCCTTTTCCAACTTAATATGGTGACTGTGATTAATTAGGTTTAATATACTACCTTTTTGGTCGGCAACAACTTATGGGTATAATTGACGGCAGAATTTGTATTTCCTGACTAGCCGTGTGATCAGATGTTTTTTATGTAAAACGATTTTTGAATGCTTGTATGGTACTATTTAGAACTATTATTTTGTGTCATTGCTTTTTTCCTGATTTTTCCTGTTGTCTATGTTCTTCTTTGTCTGTAATTTTGTTGAAATTTCAATAAAGACATTATAAAGACAATTATACATAAAACTTAAACCAAACCCGCTATTGGCAAACTTTCCAAAATCATAAGAAACTTCAATAGTGACACTCTATTCCTCCAATTTATGCTTCTTTCTGATTTGTTCCAAATAGCACCCAATGCAGTTGTGATACCAAGCAGCACAATGCAAGCTTATGCATGGAGTATTGAAGTGAGCAGCAGTGCATTAGCTTGAATTGTGCTGTGCAGTATCACAAGTGCATTGGGTGCTATTGAGAACAAATTTGTGCATTTGGATGCCATACAGAATGAATCTTCCCAGAACTTTACAAGTGCCAAAAGTGCTGAATGCACCTTTTTTGGGTGCATTAGGGAATGCATTCAAATTATTAGGCTGGCCTAAAGCAACACACAATAATAAAATAGAATCATTTACAATAATCTGAGCTTTCTATTCATCATTTACTAAAAAATATACTCAAGCAAATCATGATTATGTAGAGCTACCGTGTTTCCCCGATGATAAGGCAGGGCCATCAAATAAGACAGCCCCCCTTTTTTAGGGAAAAATGAAAAATAAGCCCCCCCCCGCAAATAAGCCCCCCCTGAAAATAAGCCCTAGAGCATATTTTGGCCTTCAAAAAAAATAAGACAGTGTCTTATCATCGGGGAAACAGGGTAGAAGGGAGATAACATTCATAAACTTACTTTAGGCTTTCAATCCTTCAATTCCACAATAACCCCACAAGCCTAATTCCACAAACTTCTTCTTCTGCTATGGACTGAACACGTGAGGTAAGTAGGCGCCAAGACATAACCCCACCTACTGTCCATTGCAGATCTGAGCCTGTGATGGGAGAGTGGGCGGAGTGTGTCAGGGACAAAGCCCGCCCACTTACAGGAGTCGGGGAAAAAGGGGATGTGTTGTGTTCCCTGGCCCCGCCTGGTGCGCCAGCCCAGCAGGGTCCTTCCCCTGACCCTGCTCGGAGTGGCACCGGCCAACGGTGGCGAACGGGTCACAGAAATACGGCGATTGGGCCATATACGGCCGGCGGGCCGTAGTTTGCCCATGCCTGGTCCAAGGGGAATACAGTCAAAAATAAAAAAGGATCTGGGGGTTCTGGTGGATCATAGACTTAATAATAACATGCAGTGCCAAGCTGCAATATTTAAGGCTAGCAAAGTACTTTGGCAGCCAGGTGGCAAATGACATTTAATATGGATAAATGTAAAGTTATGCACTTGGGGGCTAACAACATGCATGCTTTATACTGTCTAGGGGGAATACATTTGGGGGAGTCAGAAATGCAAAAGGATCTGGGAGTTCTGGTAGATCATAGACTTAATAACAGCATGCAATGCCAAGCTGCAATATCTAACACTAGTAAAGTACTTTCTTGTATTAAAAGAGGAATAGACTGCAGAGACCGAGACATATTCCTGACCCTGTACAAAGCATTGGTCAGACCACATCTGAAATATGCAGTACAGTTTTGGGCACCAGTTCACAAAAAAGACATTGTGGAATTGGAGAGAGTGCAGAGAAGGGCAACTAAACTAATAAAAGGAATGTAGGAACTCGACTATGAGGAAAGATTTGATAAACTGATTTTTTTTTCCTTTGAGAAGAGACGTTTAAGAGGGCATATGATACCTTTGTATATATAAATAGTCTATGTAGAGAACTCTCTTCCCAATTATTCACCTCAAGATCATTACAAAGGACAAGAGGGCACTCTTTGAGTCTGGAGGCAAAAAAGTTTAAGCTCCAGATAAGGAAGGGATTTTTCACTGTAAGGTCTGTGAAAATGTGGAATTCAGCTGCGCGATTAAGGTGGATCTGTTAAGCTCAATGGTGAGATCATAGCAATTAATTAGCGCTTTTTTAGGGGAACAGTGACTTTTAATGCAAGCTCGCCAGTGTAAAGCTGCCGGAGATGCGCGGCTTCGGCCGCAAGCTTTTTCAGTTGCTGAATAGCGCGACGGCGTACGATTTCGGATCGCGAATACGAATGCACGAGCGATAATCCGATTCTGCTTGATGAATCAGGGGCATTATCTTGTGTTTTTTTCCTTTTAAGGATTTTGCTAGTAAAGAAACAGTGGGCGATTTCCTAAAAAGTACCCCCTATCAGATCTCCACAGCAAAAGGGCAAATCATTCTGTATTTCAAGCAACAGGAAAAGTTCAGGGGACAAAGGACATCTCAGAATTCCTGTCAACATTGACAGGTTTCAGTGGTCATTTGCAGGGTTTTCAGGTTGTGTTGCTTTGCTGACCAGGCCTCTAGAAAATTTTGGATCTTCTCACTGCAAACAATTGAAGTTTGAGGAACACTTTGAGTACCTTTTTGAAGTCCTAGATAAGTGTTTTGCCTGAATTATTTGCTTCTTTTGCTGGCATCCTTAAAGGCCCAATAACCTTTCACATTCACTTTCTCAACCATTCTATATTGGTCCTGGAATTCCAAATCTTCATAATCTGTACCCCACCCTCACCCATAGTGATTTACAGGATTCTAAGATTTTTTGTTTTTTAAAAACAGTAAGGATGTTCATCTTCACATGATCTTCCAGAGCATATAAATCAAGCATTTTATTCTGTAGATAAAGCACTTCAATTAGCATCTAAAAAATACCTAGGCAGGGAGATTCTCCTCATAGCTTAGCTCCACCATTCCTTTTGTTAGTTTAGTTGCCCTTCTCTGCATTCTCTCCAATTCCACAATGTCCTTTTTGTGAACTGGTGCCCAAAACTGGACTGCATTCCAGATGTGTTCTGACCAATGCTTTGTACAGGGGCAGGATTATGTCTCTGTCTCTGCAGCCTATTCCTCTTTAAATACTAGAAAGTACTTTACTAGCTTTAGATATTGCAGCTTGGCATTGCATGCTGTTATTAAGTCAATGATCTACCAGAACTCCCAGATCCTTTTCCATTTCTGACTCCCCCAAATGTATTCCCCCTAGACAGTATGAAACATGTATGCTGTTAGCCTCCAAGTGAATAACTTTACATTTATCTATATTAAATGTCATTTGAAACTTGGCTGCCCAATCAAACAGTACATCCAGGCCTACTTGTAGATTATAGTCCTGTATGGACTTAATTCCGTTACATGGTTTGGTGTCATCTGCAAACACAGAAACAGTACTTTTAATCCCAAACTCTATATCATTTATGAAGATGTTAAACAGTAAAGGTCCCAACACTGAACCCTGGGGTACACCACTAATAACCTTAGACCATTCAGAATATAAATCATTAATTACAACTTTCTGGGTGCGGTCTTTAAGCTAGTTATCTATCCATTTACAGATTGACTTTTCTAAACCTTTTGACCCCTAACTTGCATATTAACCGTCTGTGGGGTACAGTGTCAAATGCTTTAGCAAAGTCCAAGTACACTGTATCAACTGCCATTCCACTGTCTACCTGTTTACTTACTTCCTCATAAAAAGAAAGTAAATTTGTTTGACAACTTCGTTCTTTCTTGAAGCCATGCTGACTATAACTTAGAATATTATTTTCTAGCAGAAACTCCTCTATGTGGTTCTTTATCAAACTCTCTAGGACCTTTCTAACTATGGACGTTAAACTAACTGGTCTGTAGTTTGCTCCCTTTTTGAAGATAGGAACCACATTGGCTTAACTCCAATCCATCGGTACCATGCCAGTGACTAAAGAGTCTCTAAAAATGAGAAATAATGGCTTTGAAATAACAGAGGACACATGAATGTAATCCATCAGGTTCTGGTGCTTTGTCAACCTTATCCTCCCTAGCGGTCTAATTCCTTGCAAATTTCCATGCAATAGCGCTACAATGTTTTGCATGGAAATGTATTTTTCATTGTAGGCTATAATTCTTAGGCATAACTCACCGATATTTATTAATTTATTACATTTATTAATAAACTTTAAATAACAAAACACAAAAATCTGTAAAAAAAATTTAAAAAAAAATGCCAAAATAAAAATAAATCGCCTGCGGGCGTAGCTTGGTGTTGCTGGCGTGAGTAGTGATCCGTAGGAGCTCCGTACCTGCACTGGCTATTTCTCAGTCATAACCGGTCAATCTGACATCAGACACCATCCATCCTCATGCCTGGATCCAAGAGATCTACAAGCTCGAAAATGACGCCCGGACGAGCGAACCTCCTGGGGTATTTTCCCGCGGATCCCACAGAGATTGCAGACCGGGAGACATCCAATATGACGTCTTCACGGGACATCGGAGCTGATGCACTGCCTGAGGAGGCATCACTATCACATACAAAGAGCACGAGTCCATCTGTAGCATCATCACCTGCTTCCCCATGGCTTCCAATGTCATCCTCAGCAGGGTCCTCTCCTACAAGACAGTTACCTCCAGATCTGCAACTACTGCTACAATACATCCCTTACAAGGAGGATATGGAATCTCTTGCAGAGTGTATAGAGGCTTCCTAGGGGAAAGAAATGATGGTCCTTCAACAACACCTTGCCACCGTACATACGAAGGTAACTAACCTAGAAGCCTCCTCAACACAATCTGAAGCACGATTAACAGCGTTGGAGCATTCGCACTCTCAAATGAGATCCCTAATAATGTCTATCTCACTAAACGTGGATGATCAAGAAAACTAGGGCCGCTGAAACAATGTGAGGCTAAGGGGCATCCCTGAGGCTACGTCCAGCCCTGATTTGAGGAATACAGTAGTGGCCATATTGAACATGGTTTTGGATCGTGACATTACAGTGTACATAGAACTGGATCATGTCCATAGAATTTGGCAACGTAGGGGCTCCTCCAATGAATACCCGAGAGACATCCTATGCAGAGTGCATCACTAAAAAATTAAAGGAGTTGATCTTTCGTAAAGCTTGTATCAAGGGGCCTATTGATTTTGATGGGGAAAGTATATATCCAACCACACCCTACTAATGCGTAGAATCTTGAGATGCTGGAGCATATTTCACTGCATTCAGCCTGATATTGTTGGTTCACCGATTCACCTAATGGTGATAAAGAACGTCACCCCCTTTGCACTCCACACTCCTGCCCAACTGCCGGCTCTGTTCGAGTTTCTTGGATCAGATCCTATTCATGTTCCTGATTGGCTGGAGTCCATGGAGGAGCTGTTGGGAACCCCCCTACACACACCATTAATGGGCACTAGAGAGAGGCGACAGAGGATCCAGGTGCTACCTCCCCCGCAGGCAGCTAACAACAGAGGTCTGCCAGAATCTTGAAGGACAAATTTTTTTAAATTTCTTCTCGGACCAGTGGATACCTTTGGTTTTGTGGTATCATCTGGATGGCAATAATATCTTCCATAGGTACTTACTCATGCGGAAATTACTTTTTATGCGACTTTCCTCACTTTCCTTTTGGTATACAGAAGAAAATATGTTTTTTTTATCTCTGTGAGAACTTCACTTGTTTTCATAGATGCATGGCTACAGTGATCCTCAATAACTCTTCAGAGAAGGATACCAACACTGTGGAACTTTTCCCATGGTCTGCAACCCACGTAAGCTCTTTGCAAACTACCTCAATGTTTGCTATTTGTTTTTTATAATGCAGAAATGGTTTGATGATTTGTTAAATCATTGCAAGTTCTGAGCTCACATCGAGTGTTGGAGCTGAAGTGCCTTAAGGCCAGGTTTATTCCCTTATTTGGAGGGATCTGCGTTATTGGAAAAATGAATATATGGTTATATGGTTAAAAAAAGATGATCTCCCACCTTTCCCCTTTTTTTATGTCTCTTGGTAGTTCAAAGGAGTAATTAAATGAGTGTTTATGGGCTAATACCCAATACCCGGCGGGGTGGCGGAGTACGGGGTGATTTGCTTTGGCTACAGAGTGATGGTCAACTAGAGAAACAAGGAACTTCTACTGGTTAAGATCTGATAATTGAAAAGAAGTGACCAATAGTGCCTGTGTTGAGGTTGGAAAATTCTATAAGAAAAGCGGTGTTTGAAATTTCTAAAGTTATTATTGTTTCTGTTTAGAACACTTTCCGTAATGAATCCCCTGAAAACTCAAAGGATAAGGGTGTTATGTGATCGGTAACCATGGTAAGTGTTTTTTGGCTGCCCTCTCCGGTTTCTTACCATTTTGTGTGAGAAGTATGCCGCATATCCGCATATACCAGATCTCCTTTTTTCCTGAGGAATCGGATTTTTATCTGCAAAACGCGTAGAAAGAAAGTTGGGCTTACCTAAAGGGTGAGCCCCAAAAGGAGTTTCTGTGTTGGGTTGAATTATTTTATTGATGTACTTTTTTGGAATTTTAATGGTATTAAATAAAGAAATGTTCTATTTCATACAAAATATTTCATTGTTTATGTTGGCCTGAAAATTGGTAATTCTCGATTTCAGAAGGAACGTAGCCAGGTTGATTTTACCAGGTTGGATTCATCTTTGATATTTACTTTGATCATAACTCCAGTTCAACAACAAACCCATTTTCCACATGGAAAGCACACAAGTGTTTTGTGTGGGGTCTTTTTATATGATAAGGGTAGCAGGCTTAAAAAACTCAGGCAACATCAATTGAACACTCTACTAACAGAAATTCATCTCTTGGAGATGCAACATAAGAAGCAGCACTCTTCAGACTTAGAAGCCAAACTATTTAATATTATAGATGAACAAATTAATTCTATGTTCTAGTCCAAGACCAAAGTGCAATTGAATAAGTGTAGGTGGTACATTTATGAACATGCCAACCATTGTGGCAAAGCCTTAACCAGGGCTATACTCACAAAGAGAGCGTATAGGTACATACCCAATGTCAAAGACCCTGCAGGGTCTATATGCCATGCCATGCCATGAAAGACATAGCACACGCCTTTCGTGTTTTATAAACAACTGTACAATTTATAAGGGGACACCAACAGGTTCTAGTGGGCCACTAGCAGAATTGTAGATTACCTAAAGGAGACCGATCTGCCCAGTGTTTCAGAAGATTTAGTGGACATACTGGATAAGCCAATCACGATTCTAGAAGTACAAAAAGCCATGTCACCTGCTGCATCTGGTAAAGCACCAGAGCCGGATGGCCTAACACTGCTGTACCACAAGAAATTTATGAATGTTGTGGGCTCCCACTTGGTGGTCACATATAACGCCATATCCTAAGGCCATTTTCCCCTGAAAGATACGTTGTCTTAAGTGGATACAAGCCCTGTACTCAATACCAACTGTGCAAGTCAAAGGTAATAGTGAATTATCTCAGCCATTCTCAATCAATAATGGTACTACCCACTGCCCACTGGGCTGCCCACTGCCCACTTTATTGTTAATCCTTACGTTAGAGCCACTGCTTAGGTGTATTCGATCAAACATGAATATAAAGGACATTACAATCGGCACAATCATACACTAAGTGAGTTTTTTGATTTATTAAAATGTGAGTTTATTTATTGCACATCCCCATCCTTCTGGATTAATTCTAATTTTTTACATTGTTTAGTTTTAGACTAAGTTTGGTTCTAACATTGGAATTATTATTATTATTATTATTATTAAACAGGATTTATATAGCGCCAACATATTACGCAGCGCTGTAGAATAAGAGGAATATGAAGAGGGTGAGTGAAATCACGGGCTAACGGCTGAATCACATGGATATTTAGGTCTAAATGTATCAGTAATATAGAAAAGTTTAGTTGTCCCTTTGTATTTTCTTTCGGGAAGCTGTTTGTTTGGTGAAAGGGAGGGTAAACACATTATTACTTAAAATTCAATTCAGTGTTGAGCAACCATAATAGCCATATTGAGTAGCAGTAATTATATCTATAAGTTATCCTAGGATATTTTTTATCCTCCTACCACGCAAGGAAGTATTAAGTGGGATTATCTATGGAAAACAAAAATAAGAGATACTGTGAATATCAAAGCTGATGGGGATTGGTTATTTTGGGAAAATAGGAAATAATGATAAAACACCCAAAAATGATAGGGACTGGGACTTTGAAATCTAGCTTGGTGATTACCCTACTAAATAATTAACTTGAACAGTTGAAATAATAAATCCCAATGATGGATATTAGAGAGGAATAAGCAATAGAATGCTAATCGGTAGATGGCTCAATTCCATCTCCTGAGCAGATTTTATTAAGTTTTTAATTTCCGTTCTTTTTCCTATCGAATCATTATTATTTAAGCTACGATATTGAAGTGTTTATTCCCCTCCATACCGTGTCCTAGCCGTATTCAACTTCTTGTAAGAGAGGATTTCACAGGCTACTGTTCACTAGTACTCAATGTGAACGTAAATTCATTACCAAATTTAATCCACTCTTCAGAAAATTATTAATAAAAATAATATTAAGAGAATATCTTGTTAATTGTTACTGGATTATCATTTGTAGATATCCTTTTCCTCATGAAGCGGACTTAGATTCCGCAAAACGCGTTGAAGTTGTGGAATGCCTCAGTAAAAAATAAAGATTTTTCCATAAGGAGATCCATATGAGTGTGTTATTCTGAATAAGCTTCTGATTTTATTGGTATATCACAGATTTTAACGTGATATTTTCAAATAAAGTTTAATGTGGTTTAATATCTTATTGTTGATCCATCTGACCTTAAAAGTCCCTAAAATATTTGTGGTTTTCCTGTGGTAAACCTAGCTGCTCTTTGTATCTACGTTGTAATGGGATGTGGTCTAATTTATTTAGATCCTGAATGGTACAAACAACTACAATATTCCAATAAATATCAAGAGATAAATTACAAACTTCTGACCCGCTGGTACAGAACACCCACTAAACTTAAGCAAAAATCTACACGGATGATAAGTGTTGGAGATTTTCTGGGAATGCCCGGTGTTAAAGAGTTTTTGGTTGAATGTGGCTGATATTACATACACACTTATGGGAAAGGATATAATGAATAGGGCCGAACTGGGTCTTCTCCTGTTTACAATATGTCCAGAAAGAGGTACAAACACTCACTCCTATGCCATTTGCTTAATGCGGCATGAATACAGACATGCTGGAAGCAGGAAAGTCCCCCAGCTATTTGCCAATGGCTAAGGAGAGTGAACGATATGTATTGCATGGATGACCACTGGAACTGAGAAAGATGAAAAGTTTACTCAAACTTGGTTCTATTTAATTTAATAATGTACTACTCCAGAATTTGGTGCTTTATTACCCCAGACTCCAACTGAGTAAGCATATTTTATCTGCCAACATTTTTTTTAATGGTCTGCTTTGGATCAATTGCTGATTGCTGAAAAGGTGCCTATAACCCCCCTTCCTCCCCCTTACTTTTTCCCTTCCTCCTTTTTTCCTGTTTATTCTTCACTCTCTCTCTTTCATCTTTACTGTCTTTTTCTATGTTTTAATTTTAAAAGAGATACCTGGGTTTAACATGGAGCATATTTGAAGGTTTATGTGTTATGTATCTGATGTTTTAATGTCTCTGTTATGCATGATTCTTGTAATTGCTATTGTATGAACCTGGTTTTGTCTCAATAAAAATTTTATTCAAAAAAAAAAATTGCGTTATCACTCTACAGTTATAGAATAGGACAGATGGACTTTAACAAGTGAAAACAGGTAAAAAATTCGAACTATTTTGATCTCCTAACCGCTGTCCTGTAAAATAATCCAACTTTGGAAATGCGTACTACCAGTTGATTGGACGTGTACAATGACGTCACAATGAACTGTTTCTGCTCTGTCTGCTCGTGGATCTCCTATCTCTTTCAATAGGATTTTGCTTTAGTATGAGCTTCCCGAGACTGGGCGTGTTTAATAGACTTCAGAGATCAGCTGTGGCTGCTCCCTGCCCACCTTGTACTATGAAATAATCCTACCTCTCCGTACACCAGCAGCAGCTGCAGCATGAGAGCTGTGTCTGTGCTGCTGTTATTACCCCAATGTATAAACCTTTATATCTCCTGCCCCAATTGCTGGGTAATTTTCATGGTACACAGGGGACCCCAAGAGCTGATATTAAACCTAATTTCAGCCCCCTAAACATAACAAGTTGTCAGATATGGGGTGTCAAACATAAAATCCCTAATAAAAATCAGGTATCTTTTCTCATTAAAGTGGACCTAAAGTAACAAAAAGAAAAATTAATTACTTGCACAGATCCGTAATGTATGCCGCTAAATTTGTAAAAAAAAATTGCTGATATTACTGCGCATGTGTGAGATTCCAATCTTTCTTCTTTTAAAAACAGAAAAGTCCCTCGAGTTTATGCCTGTTCTCGGAGCCCAAAACACCTGGAATTTGTAAGGTGCATATACTAGGAGGCTCTGCGCTCCCATTCAGTCTTTACTGCCGCAGCGGTAATGACAGAATGGGAGGGGCTTTGCTTTGCCTTTTTGTGTTTTGAAAAAATAAAAAAACAAACAATTTCAAGACCAGGGTCCCCAAATTTGGTTTGCATATTATGATTGATATTAGGGTACTGCCAAATGTCTGTGCTCTGTGGTGTTCTTTTACATTCTTTGAACCCCAAATGTACACATTTGTAAGGTAGAAAATCCCTGTATTGTTTTTCCTAAATTATGCTATAGCGAGAGAAATTGGGGTTCATTGAGAGTGGGGGGATAGCTATGTGTGACAGGCTAGCATAATATGATTGGTATATTTTTTTTTATCATGTGATGGCACCGCAGCAATAAAATTCCCCACTACAGTGAGTCACTATTTGATTCATCCCATGGTATATCAAGCTTGTGACCAACAGACCATTGTTCAATCATAAAACTTTTTTTTATAATTAAGGCTACATACACACGTTATATTTATCGCCTCAGGGCTGATATCAGATGAGAATCTGGCGTGTGTACAGCTATTGCACGTGTGTACTCATTAGTACTGCCTTAGAACTCATGATATTGACAATTGTTTCCTAAAGCCTGACAAAACCCCTACATAGGAGTTATTTCTGATAATAGGCTCCTAGAAAAAAGCTAAATGTTTCCATACTGCACAAAATGTACACATTTTTTGTTTAATTTGAAAAGTAGAAAATTCCTGGTTGTTTCTACGTAATTATGTTAAAAAAGGGTCTAGCACTGGCTTCTATTTTCAGTTGGCAACATCACCCAGTTTCACCCCGCCGGCCACTCAGTCCCCCACACCGCAGCATCTGCAGATTTGACTCCAGGCGGCAGTGAGCGGTACCGAGCGTCTCCCCTGGGGCAGGGTTTAATTGCATGAGGAAGAGGTAACCGCAGTGCCACCTCACCGCCAGTCTGAACACAGCCTTAAAGTTTGGTGAACGGGCAAATTTATATTTGAGGCACCACAGCGCACAGACAATTGGAAGCACCCCAATGCTCAATGCCATGGAAGTGGCCCCCGGGTTCCCTTTTAAGAAATTTAGGATGATTCTCATAATAATATTTCATACATAATTATTAGTATAAATCCAACCATTAAACTCCCTGTACAATAGATCCTTTGCGGTAAATTGTCAAACACACTAATGCTTGTAAATATAAATATATAATATATTTTCCTGACTCTCCTCCTGACAGCATGTACAAATGGGTATTCTCCACCCCTTGCTCTCCACAGGACCACTTTACCAAAGCAATAAAAGTAACCTCCCTATCCTATACAGGTGTTCTTTTTCTGTCCTCGCTCCAGGACCAAGCATTAGTTCCCCCCCCCCCCCACCTCCCCAAGGGGAAGTCCCATCGCGGATGGTAAATCCATCAAGTTTTGGGAACCCTGGTGCCGAGGGTATGGTGATATGGAGATTAAATAGCCCTTGGTTGTGGGTAGGTGAGCAGCAAGGAAGTTTTGTCTTACCTGTTTTCATTTTTTTTTTGCTGTCTAAACAGTTGCTCAGTGCCTTCCATAAGTGCAGCAAACTTCGGCTTACAGCCATGATGCAAATGGCAGTAGCAGAGATGACTTTGAAGGAAAGAATGTCTTTGCTTTCTGTTGTATCTCTGGGGCCACCTGCTGTATGGCTCCATGAAAGTGCATTCTGAGCCTCAAATACTAGGCATTGCATATAATTTGGTAGAATTTTGTTGTTTGGGGATGGATTCGGATGATGGCCGCCACCTAAAAAAAGAGTGTTTACTTCTGTTGCGGGATAAAAAGCCCTCCAAGAAAGCATACCAGGAAGTCAGAGCATGCTTCTCTCCAGCTCAGTCTACGGTGAGCTTGCTCACTGTTTGGCTTGTGAAACAAGTGGACTTTTAAACAAGTGGAGTTGGAAAAAACAGGAGTTGGAAAACAAAAGGAGTTAAATCCTTATAGTAACCACAAACTGTAAGTAAACATTTATTACTCCTTGTAAACAAACATTGTTACTGTGAAGATGAGTGGTAGCAAGGTGGAAGGTTTGGTTCAGTGCACGGTCTGTCACATGTATGCACAAATGGAGCACCAGCTCCTAGGTGAATACTGCTGTGACAGATGTGTGCAAGTCGCTTTTCTGGTATCTTGCTTTGGAGAGCTGGAGAAGCGCATTGCAACACTGAAATCACTGGATCAACTTAAGAGGGGTCTCCTGCTCACTGAGCAGGCAGTTAATGGCTTAGATGTGGAGGGTGGAGAGGTTAATCAGGATGAGCATGTAGGGAGTTGGGTTAATGTAACTAGAGGGAGTGGTAGGGGCACCCAGAAAAGGAAGGCCAGCCCTGGGTTTGAGCACCCCAACATGTTTGCAAAGTTATGTGAAGATGTGCAGGTGGCAGACTCAGTGGTGGCAACTTTAGATGTACTGCTACCCCTAACAGCTGGGAGAGCAGCACATCTAGTAATGGTGGGGAGGGAAACATAGGAAGGAAAAGACAATTGGTAGTCATAGAATCCCCTATCATCAAGAGGACTGGGATCCCTTCAACCTAATGGTTTGCTGTCTCCCTGGTGCCAGGGTTGGGCATGTGGCAGACCGAGTGGACAAACTACTGGGAGGGGCTGGACAGGACCCAGCTGTCTTTGTCCATGTTGGAACCAATGACAATATAAATGGAAGACGGAAAATCCTTAAAAATCAGTTTAGGGAACTAGGTTTGAAGTTGAAGAAAAGGACCTCCAAGGCTATGTTCTTTGGAAAATTGCCTGTACCATGTGCAACACAGGAAAGACAGAGGGAGCTTAGGCAGCTAAACGCATGGCCTAGTGTAGAAGGGAAGGGTTTGGGTTCATAGAGCAGTGGGCTGACTTTTCATTGGGGTACAACCAGAGATGATTTGCACCAAAATGAAAGGGGGTCTGCTGTGCTAGGGGAAAGATTTAGGGGAATGGTTGAAGGATATTTAAACTAGGACAGAGGGGGGTGGGACAGTCAAATAAGGTGGCAGAAAGGTTAGTCAGGGGGCAGACACTAGTGGAGGGTGGATTGGGGATAGTTGGGGTAAGGATTATGGATAATTGTAAGGAGCCTCCCATGTTACAAACAAAAATTAGATTGTGCAGTATAAGTTGTACTGAAAAAATGATTTGGCAAACAATGATGGTAAAAGCAGCAATGGTTTAAAGAGCCTGTTCACCAATGCTAGAAGTCTAGCAAACAAGATAGGGGAGTTGAAAGCCTTAATGAGTGAGGAGAATTATGACTTAGTTGGTATTGCTGAATCCTGGCTTTGTAGTTCGCATGGTTGGGCTGTCAAAATTCCTGGGTATACTCTCTTTCGTAAAGACAGTCAAATGAAAGGGTGGTCGAGTCTGTATGTGAGAAGTGATCTAAAAGTGAATGTGAAAGAAGAAATTGCGGAGGGAACAAGCGTTGAGGTTGAGGCATTATGGGTGGAGTTGAATGTGGGGTTGAATAACACACAATTATTGACTGGAGTCTGCTACAGCCCCCCCAGTGCTAAGGAAGGAATGGAAAATCAACTACTAGCACAGATAGAAAAATCAGCAAAAAGTGGAAGTGTTTTAATCATGGGAGATTTTAACTACCCTGACATTGACTGGAGTAATGGCACTACATGAACAGCAAAAAGGAAGAAATTTGTGAGTTTAATACAAGATAATTTTATGGTACAGTTTATAGAAGCCCCAACTAGAAATTATATTTTGCTGGACCCAGTTCTTTCTAACAATGCAGAGCTTATAACAAATGTGCAAATAAAAGAGAATCTGGGTAGCAATGACCATAATATGATTTCATTTAATGTAAGCTGTAAACGGGAAGCAAAAAACAAGAAAGATAAAAGCATTTAATTTTAAGAGAGCAAATTTTCCATTATTAAGGGAGGCTCTTTGTGACTTGAACTGGGGGAAAATACATTGTCCTCAAAGAACACAGAACAGAAATGGGAATGTTTCAAGTCTTTTCGACAAAAGCAAACTGAAAAATATATTCCAATGGGTAATAGGTTTTAATTTTAGCCTCTTAAACTTATGTGGCTTACAGCTGATGTTAAAAAAGCCATACAGAACAAGAAAAGGGCATCCAAAACATATAAAAATGAAGGATCACCTTCATCATTTGAAACATATAAAGAATATAACAAAAGATGTAAAAGGGAGATAAAATGTGCAAAACATCAAAATGAAAAGACAGATTGAAAAGGAAAGTAAGGCAAACCTCCAAACAATTTTCAAATATATTATTAGCAAAAAGTTCAGATTTGAGCATGTAGGCCCCTTAAAGGATGTCGCTAGGTTGGTAACTGGGGATAAAGACAAGGCAGATTTACTAAACACTTTTTTTAGTTCTGTGTACACGAAGGCAGAGCTCAAGTCCAAATTCATAATAGCAATGTCACTGCCCTAAATGAGTCACAATGGTTCAGAATTGATATGATTGAGAAACAGCTGGAAAAAAATGAAGGTTGACAAAGCACCAGGACCTGATGGATTACATACATGTGTCCTCAAAGAGCTGAGCTCAGTTATTTCAAAGCCATTTTTTCTAATTTTAGAGACTCTTTAGTCACTGGGAAGGTACTGATGGATTGGCGTAAGGCCAATGTAGTTCCTATCTTCGAAAAGGGAGCAAAGTCATTACCAGGTAACTACAGACCCATTAGTTTAATGTCCATAGTTAGAAAGGTCTTGGAGAGTTTGATAAACAGCCACAGAGAGGAGTTTCTGCTAGAAAATAATATTATAAGTGATAGTCAGCATGGCTTCAAGAAAGACAGAAGTTGTCAAACAAATTTACTCTCTTTTTATGAGGAAGTAAGTAAACAGGTACACAGTGGAATAGCAGTTGATATAGTGTACTTGGATTTTGCTAAAGCCTTTGACACTGTACCCCACAGACGGTTAATGTGCAAGTTAGGGTCGATAGGTTTAGAAAAGTCAATCTGTAAATGGATAGAGAACTGGCTTAAAGATCGCCTCCAGAGAGTTGTAATTAATGATTCATACTCTGAATGGTCTAAGGTTATTTCAGGTGTACCCCAGTGTTCAGTGTTGGGACCTTTACTGTTTAACATCTTCATAAATGATATAGAGTTTGGGATTAAAAGTACCATTTCTGTGTTTGCAGATGACACCAAACTATGTAATGGAATTATGTACACACAGGATGTCTATAATCTACAAGCAGACCTGGGTGTACTGTTTGATTGGGCAGCCAAGGGGCAAATGACATTTATTATAGATAAATGTAAAGTTATGCACTTGGGGGCTAACAACATGCATGCTTCATACTGTCTAGAGGGAAAACATTTGGGGGAGTCAGAAATGGAAAATGATCTGGGGTTTCTGGTTCATTTTCTGAATTCCTTGGGCGGTCAAAAAAAAGGACCTTGAGGGCCAGAGTCTGACACCCCTGATCTATGTGCACAAAACGTTAGATAAACGAGAATATTTACAGTTTGTGTTTACTTCTTCCTCCTACATGTAATGCACCACATCCATGTGTCCATTTAATCTCATTTTTGTTTTTTTCGACATTCAACAAAGTATTTACAAAATGTTAAGCACCCTGATTTAAAAATACCTACTAAATACTTTTTAAAGTTACTAACTTTAGTTTGACTTGTTATAATAATAATGTAAAAAATGAAGCTTTGAAGCCGTATTTGATACGTTATAAATATTTAAATCCATAATTGCAAGCGGTAAGAGCCATTTGCAAAATATGCAGTTATGTTTATTTTTTTTTAAATTCAGATTCATGGTATGTTAAGGACGAAAACATTGGTGCTCTCAAAAACCAGACATTTTATTGTCACTAAACTTTTGAGCGCCATTTTGTGAAAACTGACTTTTACGTTAACCATACATTAAATGGAATTTTTTTCATCTGAAATTTATTTTGCATCGTTTTTATGGTACTATTTTACAATCACTGCCTTTGCCTGTCTGACCAATGCCTGACAAAGCATTGGTCAGACCACATCTGGAATATGCAGTCCAGTTTGAAGCACCAGTTCACAAAAAGGACTTTGTGGAATTGGTCTATAAAAGGAACGGATGAGCTCAGCTATGAGGAGAGATTAGCTGAACTGAATCTATTCTCCCTTGAGAGGAGACGTTTAAGGGGGGGGATATGATCACCCTGTATAAATATATAAACGGTCCATATAGAGAACTCTCTTCCCCATTATTCACTTTGAGATCATTACAAAGAACAAGAGGGCACTCTTTGCGTCTGGAGAAAAAGAAGTTTAAGGTCCAGATAAAGAAGGAATTCTTCACTGTAAGGTCTGTGAAAATGTGGAATCGGCTCCCTCAGGAGGTAGTTTGAGGAACTACTATAGATTGCTTTAAGAAAAATCTGGATGTTTTTCTAGAAGCACAGAATACAACTGGGTATTAAAGCTTTAAAGTAAAAATAACAGTGACTGTTGATCCACGGAACATCCGATTGCCTCGTGGAATCAGGAAGGAATTTTTTTTCCCCTGTTGAAGCAAATTGTACCAGGGTTTTGTTTTGCCTTCCTCTGGGCTAACTATGTCTTATAGGGTTTTATATCTGGGATATGTTTATTTCCTTAGTGGTTGAACTTGATGGACTTGATGGACATGGAGATGTGTCTCCATGTAGGCCAGTGTCAGTGGGTGCTAAGGCTTCCTTAATGCAATGTGGCAATGCTACCAGGCATTTACCCAACTGACTAGCAATGTGCAATATGGGCCCCTTAGGTCAGCTAACATTGACACCAGGTAATGTTTTGGCTATTTGTAAATGTGACATTCTTCCAACTGGCAGCAATGCAACCAGGCATTTATCCCACTGATCATCACACATGTACAGTGATCTGTGGATGTATGGATTGTGGCAATGGTTTCTTAAGTTGTTTCAGGGGCTTTTTCCATCTTAAAAAAATTTTAGAAAGATGGATTTAAGCCATCAAGCAAAGAGAAACCTCCTGCCCATTTTAAGTCAGTCCGCATATCGCTCTGCCATTAAAGTACCATTAGGGATGAGCGAGCGAGAATTTAAAACTCGATCACGCTGCTAATTAGTCCGTTCTCGGCTACCAAATTTTAGGCGAGAATGGCTGGTGTAAATTCACCTATCAAGATTGAATTTTAAATTAAAAAAAAAAATAATAAAAATGAATAACCCCGCTTTTTAGAACAGTGTGCGATCCGCGTTAATAAACCTCTAGTGCCGGGCTGCATCCATAAATACAGTCGTGATAATCCTCCTGTCAGTAAGCGATCCCCGGGCACTACAGGTCAGAATGAGGACTTGCCCTCATTCTGACCTGTAGTGCCCAGGGATCGCTTACTGACAGGAGGATTCCCACGGCTGTATTTATGAATGCAGCCGTGATAATCCTCCTATGGTGATTTCCGGCAATGTACATGTTGTGCCTCCCAGGTCAGCTAACTGACACCAAATAATGTTTTGGCTATTTGTAAAGGTGACATTCTTCCCACTAGCAGCAATGCAACCAGGCATTTATCCCACTGATCATCACACATGTACAGTGATCTGTGGATGTATGGATTGTGGCAATGGTTTCTTAAGTTGTTTCAGGGGCTTTTTCCATCTTAAAAAATTTTTAGAAAGATGGATTTAAGCCATCAAGCAAAGAGAAACCTCCTGCCCATTTTAAGTCAGTCCGCATATCGCTCTGCCATTAAAGTATGCTGGGTGTGTGGCACTACGGCCCTGCGCTACAAACTTATCTGTGTATCTTTGTACACTTTATCTGTGTAGCTTTAAAGAAGCAAATAAAAGATAAGAAACCACACCTAAGCAATGCATTATGTCTGCGCCAGATACTTTCCTGCCTGCCTCTCAAGTACTACCTGTTCAGCAAAGGAATAAAAGCCCTGGAAAAAAGCATCTCAGAAAGGCAAGACACCTGGCTTCTCCCAGTCCTATTCATCGATCCTCTAGAAGAGCATGAGGGGAAAAAGAAAGTTCACCCTATGAAATTAATAATAGAAAGAGGTCGCTCTCTAATTCCAGAAACAAATCAGTGAAGCACCGGGAAAGTGAATCATGTTGGGCATGTGGTGCAAGAACATTACCATTTAAGCTGGAGTGGGCTATATGCATTAAAGAAGCAGGCTGAGATCAAGAAAGTGAATCAAGGTTAGTAAAAAGTGGCCGGTTGTCACCTAAAGAAGTTATCATACATTTTAGAATTAAATTCCAATTATTTTCTGTTTAGGGTCCTCGGGGTCACTGTCTAGATGGAGACGTGAAGCAAATCTTCACCACAACAGGTCTGGTTGTTGCCCAGCAGTAGTATTAGGATTGGTGTCACGTTGTTAGGGGCAGATAAACAGGTCCTGTATGCTGCCCAGATCCTATTTGGAAGAAGGTATACCAAGGATCACAAGGGGCAGGTTGCCAGGGTGTGGCAAAGGCATCAGTAGCTCTTTTACATAACTATGCAGGAGGCAAGAGATTTCCTGTCAAAAAACTTTTTAACCCTCAGTAAATGGAACTTACAAATCTTAGGTTCTGTAGTCAGATAGTCTAAGAAGAGCCCAAGGAAAGCCTTTTGAGGATGTATCCATCTGGATGGTGAAAACAGAAACAAGTTTGTCAATGTTTCCGACATTTGGAAAAGCACTCGGACACCCTGGGTGATTTCAGTCAGGTAACAAGGTTACCGGATAGAGTTTTGTCAGGCTCTCTGAGATCCTGGTACATTCAGACAACAGTTCCAAGAGATCCATAGAAGTGCAATGCGCTTCTATGTTATGTACAAGGAATGGGACAAGCAGTGGTGCTGCTATCAATAAGAGAACAAGAAAGAGGATTATATTCAAACTTTTCATAGTAAATGACCTCTGATGGGTTTAGATCAATTCTGGACCTAAAGGATTTATATATTTTTTACACTAGAAGGTTTTGTATGATAATCTTGCAAATGACCCTGTCAGCCATTTGTCTCATTGGATAATTTCAATAGATCTAGCAAAAGCTTACAGGCCTGTCTCAATTGGGGAATGCCATCAGACTTTCTTCTTGTCTGAGATGTTTCCAACACTCAACTCCAGTTTACCTGTCTACCCTTCACCCTTTCCACAGCTCCAAAGATATTTAGTAAACAGTTGTCACAGTGATAACCCTGCTGTGGTTCAGGGAGTCAACCTTGCTGTGTTTCAGGGAGTGAGCCTACTCGAACTAATGTCCCTACTTGACCAACGTTCTTTGCTGACAATATCCAAAACCAAGTTGGAAAGTCACATGAAAACAATTCTGCAAACTCTGACTCTGGTTATCAGAAGAGTCAGTGAGGGTCAATGCAGGGAATAGAAATTTGAGGATAATATTCATTACGGTGAAATTGAGAAGACTTTTGCCTTTGTACAAAGTGGCACAAAGGATGGTGTGGGCTCAAAGAGTTTTAGAGGGGTCGACCCTGCCAGCGAATGAATTATTATTTTATTATAATTATGCAGGTCATATCTTCTCATTACCAGACAAAGTGAAACAATGATTGTTTATTTCCATCAAGTCACAATCAGGTTTTTTGTTTTTTTTTGTAGACAAAGAAGCATTTCAATTTTTCTTTCTCCCTAACCACCAGCCTAAATTCTCAACCACAAGTGGCCTCTGGGCAGACACAGTTTTTCAAGTCAATAGACCTGCTTGCATGCCCAGTTATGTCCAAGTGCCAGCATAGACTGGCCATGGCCCTGGCACAAGGAAATTGATTTTTTCCCTACTCGTTTTATTCTTTATGGCCGTTCGCAGCACTGCCCGGGACTGAATGCCAACTTGCTGGAAGGCAGAGGCTCCTAGCATCTGGTTATTCTCAGTGATTGCATATATGCTCAAGGCTTACAAACATCTGTAAATAGATGCCACAAAATAGAGAACATTTTTTTTTTTTGTATAGCAGAAATCAAGGGTTTTTTTTGGTGAACCCATCACCAGCATAGGTTCCAGAATGTTCTGCATTCAGCTTCGGACGAGGGACTCGAGGTCAACTTGTTTAGGTCCAAGAGTCAGCCCCCACAACCTCCAAGTGAGTGGAACGTTATTTGCAGTGACAGTTCTTCAAAGCAGTTGTGAAATTGAAGGTCCTACAAGTTCACAGGGAGCTTCCCTTCCATCCAGCCTAGGTCTGCTCAATAAAAAAATGGACTTGGAATATCTCAGATTGTGCTGGAAACCCTACTCTGGATCCACCCCAATCTAAGAAAGAAGATTTCTAGCCCTATCACGCAACACTTTATGAAAATATGGGATGATGTCACATATTCCAGTGCTCTGATGTCCCCACATACCCCATTGGCTACCATAGTGGGCAACGCTGGTTTTTTACCGGGCTTTGAAGTGCCATCCCGCTTCTACGAGTGGTTGGCACGGGATATTTGTAGGGCTAGGGACTTATTTGTAGCTGCAGGGGTCAGGTCCTTCTCGTCTTTAAGATCTCGTCTCCAAGTATGATGTCCCCGCCTCCTGTGTTTTTCCTTATTTGCAAATTACGTCATTATCTTCAGTCCTTACTTAAGTACACTCACAAATCTTTGTTGCACACTTTTTTTGAGGGGAAATGCGATAGAGACCCCTTGGGCAAGGGAATTATTTCTCTAAGTTATAACTCAGTGCTCACGGCAGACATGTCAAGTAAACCAATGTATGTAGCTAGGTTGGAAGAGGACACTGGTAAACCATTGGATTACATGCAATAGGCACAAATCTGGGACACTGTGGCACATGGCATTGTCCATGCTGGCTATCATGAGTCTAATTATAAATTGTTTATGCGATGGTATTTGGTCCCAGCTGGACTAGCGAAATATATTCAAACTGTGTCCAACATGTGTTTCAGACACAGAAGTGGGGACAGTTTATCATATATGGTAGACCTGCTCAAAGATAAGAAGCTTCTGGATAGGAGTCTAATCAACTAACAACACACTATTGGGACGCAATATGTGAAAAGAACCATATGAGGCACTACTACACTGAAACCTTCTAATTGTAATTAAAAGTTAAAGTACCAATCTAAGCTTAATTTTGTTTTTACCTTGGCCAAACAAACACTTGCAAAGGCCTGGTCTTCAAGTAAACCCACGGTGAACCAAGTAAAGCAAAACATTAACTGGTATTTTCTCAATGAATTATTGGGGGTGCCCTGGATGGAAAACTATCTACTTGCTGACTTTTATAAGAGTTTACTCTTGCTTTGAAAGATATTCATGATGTGTTCGCCCCCATGGGTCCTCTCCTTCCCTATCCGTAACCCTTCCCTGTCCTCCCACTCCTTCTCTAATCTCCCTTTCTTTATTTTCTCCTTTTTTTTTTTCTTTTGTCTGGTCCTTCTTTTTTATCTGTTTTTAGTACATATAGATGTTTGTTTTGGGTAAGACTGAGTGACAAAATAATTCGCACCTAGTTTTTTTTTTGTTACAAGCTAAAATTTTAGTGTTATTGGAATGTTCACTTACTAGGTGTGAACCGCACTATTCTTGGTTCTTTTTCTTTTTGTATTTTGACTTTGTTCCTCTTTGTTGTTCTCTTTGAAAAAATTGTAAAACCTCTTTTCTCAATAAAAACTATTGAAAACAAAAAAAGAAAATGGACTTGGAAGATGAAATTCTTGCTTACTGTGCGTGCAGACTGAGCAGAACAGCTGATTGTGACATCATTGTACATGTCCAATCAGCTGGTAGTACGTATTCCTAAAGTAGGGTTATTTTATAGGACACGGTCCTTCAGGTCTCCGAGGATCTTCAAACTGGGTGGGCATATGTCAAAGTGATATCACTGGTGAGCTTAGTCATGTGACTAGGACGTCATCAAGATCCTAGTTCTGGTCGTATTAGTGAAGAGTCGTGACTAGTTCCCATCCAGTACAAGGACCTTTTGCCCCTTAGTGGTCAGGTTCCGACATAAGGATAGGAAATAGCTCATTCATTATGGGCAGGCTATTTCCCATCCACTACAAGGACCTTTTCATGCCCCCTAGTGGACAGGTCCTGTATAGGGATAAGAAATAGCCCATTTATATATGAGGAGGCTATTTCTCATCCAGTACAAGGACCTTTCCATGCCCCCTAGAGGTCAGGTCTATTATAAGGATAGAAAATAGCTCGCTCATATATGAGAAGGCTAATTTCCATCCAGTACAAGAACCTCATTATTCCTTAGTGGTCAGGTCCAGTATTCGGATAAGAAATAGCCCACCCATCTCTATCAAGGGTAAATAACATTCAGTACAAGGACCTTATGATGCTCACTAGTGTTAGGTCCAGTATAGAAGTAGAAAATAGCCCACTCGCATATATGGTGGGTAATTCCCATCCAGTACTTGTGCTTGTACTGGATGTGAATTAGCCTGGTCATATATGAGTGGGTTATTTCCTATCCCTATACCGGACCATAACACTAGGGGGCATGAAAATGTCCTTGTACTGAATGGGAATTACCCTGGATAATTATGAGTGGGCTATTTCCTGTCCAAATACTGGACCTGACCACTAAGGAATAATGAGGTCCTTGTATTGGATGGGAAATAGCCTGCTCCTATATGAGTGGGCTATGTCCTATTCAAATACTAGACCTGCCCACTAGGGGGCATCAAAAGGTCCTTGCACTGGATGGGAAAAAGGCCACTGATATATGAGCAGGGTAATTCCAATCCAATACAAGGACCTCATTGTTCCCCCAGTATTCGGATAGAAAATACCCCAAGATATAAAGGCAGGCCATTTCCCATCCAGTACAATACAAAAACAGTGAACGCCACAGATCACATCACTGGGCATAGCAGACGACTGTGAAATGGAGTCAGGGACCAGATGTAATTAATCTCCATCGCTGTTGTCAGGGGTTTATGCAATAGGATATTGAAAATAGCAGTGATGGTAACTTTCAGATCTGAAGATGAGGTAGCCTCTAGCCTCCAACCCTGATATTATTTCTGCAGTTGTGGTAGAGGCAAACTTGGGTAGTTTCCTGGGAGAGCTCCAAGTTTTAAGGAGTTGCATGAATTTGTAGTAAGAAATCCTTGCGGAGGGAGACACAGGATCATGAGTCCTGCAGGATGCGTGGGCACCATATTTGATTGAAAATCCGGAGGACCTGGGTCTCTACACCACAAAAATACTGTGGGAGACCTGTGCCGTACGGCTGCTTGGATTGGGCAAGAGTGCTGCATCTGCCAGGCTTAGTGAGGGGGGAGGCAAGTCAGGAATGGTAGGGTGTGATAACAGCTGGACTGTAAAACAGCAGGGTCAGGCACAGAGCTGTAAGGGGTTGCAAACTCATGCCCGCCATTCTAGGACACAGCCCCTACTTGACTAAATTTACTCCCCTAGCGGTAATCCCGAGTCTTGGGGTGGAAAAAACATGCAAAAAGCAGTAACCCCGAGTCACACTTGGGGTAATTTTGGGAGCCCCCCTCTGCCCCACGCTCCAGCGGCGATCAGACGATCCTGCTGTGATGCCAAGGTGCCTCTCCGTCGGGCGGCAAATTTAAAAGCAGATTACTATGGCTTATAAATCACTTCCTGAATGTATCATTTCATCACTTTGTCCTTGACCTTGATTGTTCCTGATTGCTGGAGACGGCATGGCATCCAAAAGGCATCTCGCCGGCGCAAGCGCTGTTTTGGAGGAATTTGAAAGCAGCGATAGCAATTTGAAGTCCCTTGTGGAATCGAGCGATAGTGATTCACCAGGAAATTTGTCATCAGACAGCGAAAGTGAGCAACGATTCTGGACCTGAGGTCAGTGCTGTGCGCACATGGTGTCCTATTCACCTTGATGCAGACCAGGCAGCACCATCAAGATTTTCATTTACCGGCGCACCTAGGATGAAAATTGAGGCTGAATGCGACGACCCCCTGGCATACCTGAAGTTGTTTTTGACCGATGAAGTTATCGAAAAAATTGACAAACAGGTAAGCCGCTCTGTGTTTGCTAACTTTTTTTTTTTTATGCAAACGTGTGCTAATCTGTCTTTGCTAACTTTTTGAAATTTTTTGGTCATTGTTTTTTATGCAAACATGTATGCTGCTCTGTTTGCTAACTTTTTAATTTTGTTTTTTTATGCCAACATGTATGCTGCTCTGTTTGCTAACTTTTTGAAATTTTTTGCTAATTTTTTTTTTGTATGCGAACATATACGCTGCTCTGTGTTTGCTAACATATTACTTGCAACTTTCACACTATAAAAGAACATATTCTAAAATACCTTTTTTATTTTGTTTCATGCAGGTACGCAGGACATCAACAAGGTGCTCCACACCTGAGGTTTGCAAGAAGCAGAAAATGGGAACCTGTGACCAAGGATGACATTTGGCTGTTTTTGGGCTTGGTGATCCTGCAAGGAGTTGTGGGCAAACCCATGCAGAAGTGGTACTGGTCCAAGAAAAAATTGATGACCACTCCATTCTTTGACACAGTCATGCCAGAATACCGCTTTTCCTTCATAATGAAGTACCTGCACTTCACAAACAATGAAGAATTTGATGCGACTACCCATCCTGCACCAAAACTCAAGAAAATTTTTGCCGGAAAGAGATGTCAGCATTGACGAAAGTCTTATGGCTTACAAGGGGAGGCTCAACTTGGTGCAGTACATTGCGTCAAAGAGGGCACGATTTGGCGTGAAGACCTATATGCTGTGCGAATCCTCATCTGCTACATTTGGAATACTACTGTACACTGGAAAAGGGACACAGTTCAAACCCAGATACAGCCATTATGGATTGGCAACATCTTCAGGGCTATCCCTCATTGAGCCATTGCTAAATCAGGGCTAGTGTGTCACAAATGACAACTTCTACACCTCTCCTGAGCTTTAGGAGTTCTTTCTGCAACACAGAACAGATGCCTATGGAACCGTTAGGGCTAACCGGCGCAACCTGCCATCACTGTTTGCAAAAGGGAAGCTAAAGACAGGGGATATTGTTGCCTGGCAGAAAGGCAAGATGATGGCCCTGAGATGGCGTGACAAGAAAAATGTGTGCCTGATGAGTACTGTCCATGATGCCTCCACCGTTCTGGTACACACAAAACATGGGAAAGAAGTCATAGGTGATGATTGACTACAACAACAACACCATGGGAGGTGTCGGCAGAGGTGACCAAGCCATGACATTCTACCCAGCGATAAGAAAACAGGAAAGGAAGTACTACAAAAAGATTTTCAGGCATCTAGTTGAGCAGTGCCTATGAAATGCCTACATTTTGTACAAAAAAAATCGTCCTGTGAATCATTCAGACTTCATTTTGCAAGTTTCCGAATCCATAGTCAAGAACCACCAAACACCATCAGTGGCTATAAACAGACCTGAACGTCGTGCTTCCACTGTTGTCAACCCAGAACGCCTGACTGGTCGCCACTTCACTAAATAAATCCCACCAACCCAGAAAAAGGCGGCACCTACAAGGATGTGCGTGGTTTTCTGCTCAAAGACCGATGAAAGAGGAAGGAAGAAACGCAAAGAAACCAGGTTCTACTGCCCTGACTGTGATGTTGGACTTTGTGCAGCACCCTGCTTCAAAATCTACCACACCCGGGATGTCTACTAAAAATGTAAATTTTTTTTTCCTAAAATCTGCATTTAACTTATATTATTATTTATCAATAATATTGCAACCTTGTTTGGAAAATTTCAGTGAGAAATAATTTCATTATTTATGATTTATAATTATGTATTATATTATAATTTATGATTATAATAAATAAAATTATTATACTCCGGAGTTAATCCTAAGAATTACAGGCCCACAATATAAACAAAAATTTCTATGCAAAAAAAATAGGATCACTTTTTGCATCCAAAAACTGACAGAATTAGAACGCTAGGGGGTTAATGGTGTGTGTGTTTTTTTATATTTTGGATGTCATTGAAGACACAGTGTCAACTACGACAATAGGCTACCTCATCTTCAGATCTTTCACAACAGTGTCAACTATGAATGGGCTACTTAACACATCTTGGATGAGCATGTGCCATCAGGCACCACACTGCACATGTTGCACTGCAAAGCATATCATTCCCCACAGTGCATTAGGGTGTCATTCAGAATAAATTGCACTGAGTGCTCTTTACTGTGTTACTACAATCCAGCAGTTTTAATATGCCATAAAGAAACTTAAACCAGGAAATCAAAAATTGGTGTTACCACCAACTTCTACAAAAATAATGATTTTCGTGGTGTCACTGCTGAGCCAGAATCTGAAAGCTTTTTTTATTCCATTGCCTACTATAATACCTATATACACCGCACAGGGTTTCTGACTTTTCTTGGACTTCTCTAGCTGCATACAGTCTTGAACTCCGAGCCCTCCAGGTAGGTAGAATTTTCACAGGGAGGTCAGAAAGGACTGCCTTATGTATTTCTCGCACTACATGTGTACATAAAATACTTGAATTTTTAAAACACAAATAAGCAGAAAATGTATTGCAGTAAATAGTTAATGAACTAAGCATGAAGTAAATAAGTAATGGGATACGCAATGCATCTAAAATGGTACTTTATTATGTTTAAAAATGCACATAAATTTTAAACAATACTCAATGTATGTAGATCTGCTTTATTAAATATCTTTAACAAAAGAGAATAAAATACAAAAAATACTGATCTGCTCTGTGGAGCCATAGCTTTAAATGCTAAACATTCTTGGTGATACTTGGAGGAAACAAAATCAGAATCCCAATGCTATCCAATTATAGCTGTAAAATTAAAAAAAAAAGTTATTTTAATCAGAACATATATCATTCAATATAAAATAGAACATACAGTACTTGCTCATAGAATCTGGGTACATATTAGTCTGAAATGACAAGCACTGGAACCCATCACAGTGCCATGGAAAAGCCCCGGAGTTCAATAACCCAACTCATGTTCGTAGCAAATAACAAGCAGAAAAGCAAACAAAACCCCCTAATATATATTAAATAATATTACCATGACATTGGTTAGCTACTGCTTACTCTCCTTGCATAATATCTTAGCTACATACAGAGCTGACTACCTTTGTAAACTCATCCAAAATGATCATGTAATGACTAAAGCTCACCATACAAATGAAAATGTCACTGTACAATCAGCTATAGGTATAGCTATATCGGTGGACCTGCCAAAAATACCTGATCAATCTTTATTTAGTGTGGCTGGGATATTGGGACATTATAAAACTGATTCAAATGACTTGAATATGGAATACATTGCAACCCAATTGCAAATCACTGTATTGAAGCCAGTAGAAGTGGTTGTATGGTAAACCTCACTGAGAAGTCACATGTTGCTTCTAAGATACCACTTGGCAATGCCTGCAAATCTATTTGTACATATATGACATTTTAACAACTGCCACTGCTTCCGGCATGCATACATGCGCATATGTGATTGATTTACCTCTCCTCTGATCTAGGCTTTCAAGTTTGTATGATTAGGCAGGTCACTATTACAGAAAGGGATCTTTACCCCACCACCTAAGCCTATTTCCCATGTATTTGTGCACCACTGGAGCCTATTTCCCATGAATTTCCCTAGTATTTGTGTGGGGTTATGCAAGGCTTACTTAGAATCTGGAATCCACTTAAAACAGACCCCTTAGTGGTGCTGGCTATGTCAGTTTGCATCAATGAAAAATTAAACATTTATCATATGTATGGAAGAGGCTACCTTGTTTACGGCAAATTGCCATGCCATCCACTCCTGACCTTCTTCACCCACATCCCTCCCTCACTGCTCATCCCCTACCCAGGCTCTCTAACCAGTTATTCAGTGTGTTGTCTTCTGTGATTGGTTTATGCTGATGTCATAGATATAGATCAGGTCCACCACCACAAAAATCCAGCTTTGTCATTAACTTCTGTGGACAGCGTTGTCCCTCACCCCATCTGTGGAGTGTGTTGCCCCCTGATCCGCGTTGTCCTGCCCACATTCTGTGGAGTGTGTTGTCCCCCCCCCCCAACATTCTGTGGAGCACTTGTCCTCCCCCCACATTCTGTGGAGCGCCTTGTCCTCCCCCCACATTCTGTGGAGCGCGCTGTCCTCCCCCGACATTCTGTGGGGCTTGTTGTCCCCCCCCATTCTGTGGAGCGTGTTGTGCCCCCCCGCATTCTGTGAAGCTTGTTGTCCCCCCCCATTCTGTGGAGCGTGTTGTGCCCCCCCCCACATTTTACATTCATGTACCCCCATATCACTTCATAACAATAGGAGTGCACCCCATCACCTGTCTCTGGCCCTCCTGAACCTCCATATTACCTCACAACAAAAGAAGTACACCGCATCACCTGTATCTCCCCCCTTCTGTACCCCCATATCACCTGCCTCACCCTCTCATGTGCCCTAATATCACCTCACAAAAAAGGGGTGCACTCCATCACCTGTCTCCCCCCTCATGTACCCCCATATTACCTTATAATGGGAGTGCACCCAATTACCTGTCTCACCTCCTGTACCCCCATATTACCTCACAACAACAGGAGTGTAGCCCATCACCTGTCTCAGCCTCCCATGTACCCCATATTACCTCACAATAGGAATGCACCGCATCACCTGTCTCACCCCCTCATGTACCCCCATATTGCCTCACAACAATAGGAGTGCACCCCATCACCTGTATCCCAATATTACCCTGCAATAACACCAGTATACAAAACATCTGTCCGCACTTTTCCCCATCCTTCTATACCCCCTGCAACAATACTAGTGCTCAGCCCAGAAATTATTTTAAGCTGGGTGGGAAGAAATTTTAGGCAGGTGGCAGCCCCTGTATTGTAACCCAACTCATCAGTAACTGGGTTGGGGAGAACACTAAATACTATTTCACCCCATCACCTGTCTGACACTTGCTTCACCCCCATTTCATCCTACAATAACACCAATGCATTTCAATCACCTAACATTCCCTGAACCCCCCATATACCCCAGCAATGTCAGTGCCCCCATCACCTGTCTCCCATATATCCTACATAACTACCAGTGCGCCCTACAAAAAGAGTATGACACCCCAAAATTAAGCTGACAGTTTATAATCTCTAAATCACACAGAAACATACCTTTTTTTCCCCGTTGTGTGCGGAGAAAAAATCTCATCCATTTTTCCTACCTTTCAAATGTAGTTTCCCAGGATTCAAGTTTGATCCGTAAAGCCCTGTCCACTTCCTGTTCTCTGCATAACGTCACTTCCAGGTCTTTCTACTGGGTAGGAACTAGCCGCTGCAATTAGGGAAGTGCTGTCCTGGGAGCTTTATGGTTTGAGAAGAGCTGCAGCCCTAGAAATGCTGAATATGAAGCACGTTATCTTCCTGCCACTGACCGACCCGGCCTGTGTGCTTGTGCTGTTAGTAAGTGCTGAATTTCCCTTGTCGGGAGTTACATTACTTACGGAGGCTGTATTTTTTATACATTGTCTTAAATTTTATAGCAGTCGTGTATTAAATGTGCTTGTATGAATACATAATGTATCGAGTCTATTTCATGCACGTAGCGTAATTTTATTGCCTCTGAGTGGGGGTTGCTAGTAACCTCTATCAGATACTTTATATGCATGCTGCAATTTAAATTAAATTGAAGTTCAACCTAGGACTGATATTTCTAGGCTACTTGTGGCTGCATATTTGTGATTTGCAGAGGATGATGGGGAGAGACGTACATTACACATACAATAACTAGGCCTATGTAATCATGTAGTTTTTGCTTTGTTACGGCCGGCTCGCTGGATTTGCATTACAGGCATTACCCCTTAGTCTTCCAACCACGCTTCGGCTCGCTCGACTGCTGTGTTGTGTCTGTAAGTGATTGGTTGATAACCCGGAAGTGAGAGCTGTAGCACCGGTTCTACACTTGGAAGTTTGCGGCAGTGTATCGGTATACAGTCAGGAAAGAAGGGCGTGGAAAATTACTGCAGAGCTTTTCTATGAAAATGTTGTTACACTTGTACTTTATATCCGCGTGATCTGTGCACTATGGAGCCTTTTTAGAAAAACAATATAAATATAAATTCTGTTTTTCCGAGCTTTTTAGTTATCCGGCCCATATAGCGAATATTTTTACAGTTCATGCATGTATATGTAAAATCATTTTTTGAACTTATAATGTTTAACATGTTAAAAGTTACCTCTTGGCTGTTAAGGCTTTTACTACCTCTCTTTAACCCATACTTACATAATGATGGCATTTTACTTTGCTACTGATTCACACATGCATTAATACTCTGTTCTTTAAGAGAAAGGTCTAAATTGGGCCGTTAAGGTAATACAGTACATGTAAGAGTCTAAACAGGTCCCAATTTCAGTTATCCTGTGTGATGTGCAGTGAGCTTAGCATGCTCCCCTCCCCAGGCATTTTAGCTCACAGTGAGTATTTCAACATCAGGAGTGGTAGGAAGAGGTAGGTGTGACCAGCTGCTAATTGACGATTATTATTATTAAACAGGATTTATATAGCGCCAACATATTACGCTGCGCTGCAAATAGGGGTTGCAAATGACAGACTAGTACAGACAGTGATACAGGAGGAGAGGACCCTGCCCCGAAGAGCTTACAATCTAGTAGGTGGGGGAATTTGCACACAATAGGATGGGAGATATGTAGTGGTGGGAAGTAGTGAGGGTTTCAAAAGGCAGAAGAAGATGGGTAGGCAAGTTTGAAAAATAAGGTTTTGAGTGCTCTTTTAAATCAGCAGAAAGGAGGAGCAAGCCGAATAGGACGAGGTAGACCATTCCAGAGAGTTGGGGCAGCTCTAGAGAAGTCTTGTACCCCTGCGTGTGATGTGGTTATGAGTGAGGAAGTCATTAGTAGGTCATTGGAGGAGCGGAGAGAGCGGCTGGGGGAGTAATTTTTTACTAGGTCAGAAATGTAAGTGGGAAAAAACCTGTGGAGGGATTTGAAGGCAAAGAACAGGAGCTTGATCTTGATTCTAAGGTGAAATGGAAGCCAGTGTAGAGATCTGCAAAGAGATGTAGCAGAAGAGGAGCAGAGGGAAGGATGGATGAATCTGGCTGCAGCATTCATAATAGATTGTAGAGGAGAGAGTCAGGTTAGTGGAATACCAGAGAGGAGGATGTTACAGTAGTCCAGACGAGGACTACTTGTACTGCAAGACAGGACCTTCCCATTGCCTGCCAGAAATTCTTTATACAGCAATATTCTGCATAGTTATTTTTTACCCAAGAGTGCCTGGCATAGTCCAGCCCTGATGACATTGGGCTAATTGTGGAGCCACATGCAAAGCTTAGCAAACAATGAGCACTAATGACTCAGGGAATTTTCTTGAATCCCAACTGAGAAAAACTTTAGCTCACAATTCCATTTAATCACCAGGTTATTTTATAACTCCTTACTAGTCTTCCTGGCAACATTCCGACCAGCAAACAGGGCCTCTTGTTTATTAGTGTCTTAGAGCAGCGCCTAGGGCCACTTAGATACACCAACAATTGCATCAAAACCTATCACATATTTTAAGTTCTTGCATTCAAAGAATTACACAGGTTAACAAAAAATTAATTTTGATAAACATCGGAAACCACAGCAATCTTTTCCAAATCAGTTTTTCGAGCAGATTTTAGATCTGTTTTCAGTTTTTCACTAAAACTTACAGTTCCTAAGTTATGAGTACTATGATAGTTACCATTGTACGTGCATGTATTTTGTACTAAAACGTAAGCACCATTGAAGTGAATGTTAATACATCTTCAGTGTGAAGTAAAATAAGGCACACTGTGGTAAAGAATGTTAATACATCTTCAATGTGGAGTAAAATAAGGCACACTGTAGTATAGATCCACTGGACATTGTCAGTCAGATACCATTGTTTCTTCAGAAATGCTTAGAGTATGATTTTCTTGTGTACTGGATTGTCTGGATTGACGCAGTACAGCATCCATCAATAGTCAGCCATCATACTTTCATTCCAGAAACCTTGGTAGCGCTGCTCTATTAACTGAATGTCCTAGTGCAACTGTTCTCCTTGTTAGTCACTCACCATACCAAGATTTTTCAGGAAGAATTCTAGATGTGAGTGCAAGAAATGTATTTTTAATGGCATGCATTTTTCACACAGCCATCCCAAGCTTCTAGCTCAGCTGCTTAGAGAGATTGTTTGAAAATATCGTCCTGCAAAACAGACTTGATCTGTGGCTCTCTAAACATCCCTTCCTTCATTTTTGCAGTGCTTATGTTAGGAAACTTCTCAACAAGGTACTGAAAACCCATGGAGTTTGATTTACCCATGGCCTTTACAAGGTTCTTCATCAAGCTTAACTTGATATAGAGAGGTGGCAGAAATATTTTATGCGCATCAACCAGAGGCAGAAACTTGACACTGCTTGTTCTGGGCTTATAGGTATCTTTTGGTAGCCAATCACACTTGACATAATGGTCTCCAGTAGATCGGCTGTCCCACAGAATCTTCCTTGCATTCCCATCAGCAAGCCAATGACCTTTAGATCCCCACAGATGTTCCACTGGTGTGTTTTATAGTGGATTGCTTCAAGTACTAACTTCATGTTGTCAATGGACTCCTTTAGGTTAACTGAATGGGCAATCGGTAAACTTGGTTTGGAAATACCATTATGCAGTAAGACTGCTTTCAAGCTTCTTTTTAAGGAATCAATGAAGGTATGCCATTCAGATGGAACATGCCCTTGTGACAAACTGTTAATGAGTGCATTTATGACAGTAGCACAGTGTGCCATTACTAGTGAAGAACGTTGTCAAGTTATGATTTTGCTTTCTGTAGTGAGTTACAGTTACACCCTTTGCAAGCAAGGGCTTTTGTTTAAGCCTTGAAGCAAGAAGTTCTGCTTTGTCTTTAGAGAGATTTAGATCATGAATGAGATCATTCAGCTCTGCTTGTGTAAAGGTTTCTGGTTCTGAATCTTCATCGTCAAATAGTCAGGATCAGATGATTTGGGGTTTTAACTGACTGCAAGTCGTCATGGGCAACAGACCTAATTGCAGAATTGAGGCTGTGATATACAATTTTGTGCTTAGTTTTACCTGAGAATCCACTTTTGTTGTCGCAGGAAGAATAGCAGTCGCTTAGATGGTCTCGCGGTTCTCTCCACACCATCAGGAGTGCAAATGGCATTGCTGCTTTACGCCGATTTAGCCAGTCACGCAGTCCATTGGAACAACTATTACAGATGACATGTGGAGCCCAAGATTTATCCTGGTCACCAATTGCACAGCTGAAATATATATTTGTATATCTTTTTAAGTACAGTGGTAATTTGGCGACGACGTGCTTTCATAAAATCAATCGCAGTTAGGTCTCTAACCTTAAAAAAAGAAAACTGTTGTTAAATGTTGTAATATGTTATGGCTATATATAATGAATTTCACACAATATACATTTAGCTGCATTACAAAAACTAGATGTGCGAGAGAAAAACTGAAATCCGCATTAAAAATACTACATAGCCCACATAAAATTATATCTGATGAAAATGACATGCTGACCTGTGTTATCATTTGCTTGATGTTTGCCTCTTCCTAGCTCCTGTAGATAACTCCTGTAATAACCAGTAAGGCTGTTCATTTTGTTGATATGTCTATAGGAACGTGTGGTGAAGGGGCCTACTCGAAAGTTCCATCTCTTCCTAAATTATGGGCGCTTCTCTTATTGGAATGGCTTGAGAGTTGGCCAGTATATCTGGGCTTTGGTATCTGCTGCAGGCATGTTTCCGGTTTCATTTGGCTTTCAATTTTCATAATGCAGAGCTTTTTGAACTTATAAAATTAACATTTGCTAGTCAAACACATGTTCTTGGTAGGTTGTTTCTATTATTTTGATTGTTTTAGCAGTTACATTTTCATCTGTTTCGATGTAATCAACAAAGTCAGAACATTGCTTTTTTGGGGCAAAAGAGAGATTTTCTCCTTCACATTCAGTAACTTTAAACCTGCCAATTTTTTGAGGTTGGGGGCAGTGAAATATAATATTATAGTATTTATTTAAGGATATTATTTTATGTATGATTTGCTTTTGGCTCCCTTAGCCTTTTCTGTTTAAACAGGTACAACTGGTTTGATTGCAAACCTATGTTTTGTACTGCTAGGGTTTTCTCTCAGCATTTTGAAACATAATAGCATATATTTTGAACAAATCAATCATGCTAATGGTGTAATTTATAATTATTATCTTCGGAACCAAAGTTTGAAAACCCATTGTTTAACTATACCTGCTTATAGCTGTGCAGCTACAGGACCTGTCATGCCTTTTAGTTTCCTTATTGTGTTCTTACAACTTCTTTCCACCTATGTCCTGTGACCATAAATCCAGGCTTTTCATTAAGACTCATGCATTCCTCTTTAATGCAGGTAAATGCAGTTATGCATCTGTAGTTCCTTTGTTGGGTGTCCATATGGTCACAGATTACCACAAACATGACTTCCTGTAGGGGTTTTTGTATATTTGCCCTCTAGTCTCCACTGCTATGTATACACATAGTATCTTTGTCACGTTATCACATTTTTTTAAGCCTGTTCTCTAATAAAAGGGTAGATGGGAGAATGAACGTGTAGCACCCTACTGTGCTATCCTTTATTGTCATGCATAGTTGTCATTCTCAGTCATTTGTCATTGAGAAATAGAGGAGTAGAGAGAGTAGACACCTGTTTCCCTTTGTTAGTGTCAGATATTGCCACACCCCACTCACTTCAGAGAGTGAGTTGTAATAATGAAAAAAAAGAGAAGAAATGACAACAGGTCAGTCAAGGAAGCACGAAAGAGGGGTGTTTTGATTGGCAAATTAAAGTTTGTATTCACATATGTAAAATAAATTGAAAATTACTTCTATGTATTATATTAATCAGACTTCCTATTACATTTTACCATTCTTTCTAATGGACCCTACAGGCTCCCCCTCATTTAGAAATAGTGGCCTGGAACTTCTTAATTTCTCTGACTACAACATGAATAAACAGGGCAAATAAAAAAAGTTTTTGGCCAAGTAAGTTCCTGACTCCACAATACAGATTATTTTTTAAATGTGCAAGACATATATCGATATTATCTTGCCCATTCCCAGATTAATTTCAATTGACCATAAACCTCATTCCAGGTGCATTACAGAAGTGACTCCCTCTTTTCCTCTGGATGTTTCACATACATCTAACATCTATAGTGGTAATATAAGTGGTCTTTTTCATTAATTGTTACCATTCCTATTCCTTCTTAGTTTACAATACAGACATTAAGCCATATCATAATATTTATACTGTATCAGACATCTATACATAACACATTTTGCTATGTATTATATTACCATAATACTAAATGGCACACATGTTTATATTATACAAATATTTTACTCCTGTGAAGTATGTGCTAATAATAATTATCTGTATATATGTACCTACTTGCCAACCTAGAAATGTAATCGCTCTGGATACTACCCCTCAAGAAGCTGTGAAGCCAAATGCGTCGAGCTAAGAAGTGTTCACAGGTACCTCACTCTTTACCGAACATTGCCATTGTGATGTTAACCAGCCACACCATTTAGTAATTAGCTCTGTATAGCATATACTGGTCAAAAATACATCCTGATAATGTTAATCAGGAATAGACCAAAATATTGTGTACTGTACAGGCACTTTATTATGTTTTGATATGTGCTCACTGTAATATTTGTTTTTGATTTGCCATGTGTATACTTATATATGTGTGCCATTTGTATTTGATGTTTCTATTTATACTATACAAATATTTTACTCTTGTGCAGCAAAAACAGAAAGATAAAAACATTTAATTTTAAGAGAGCAACTTTTCCATTATTAGGCTGGGTCTACATGGACGTTTTTTTAAAAACGCATGTAAACGTTCCTATTGCATTTATATGCGTTTTTTTATTCACTTTTTTTCGCTTTTTAAAGCTTGCCTTTAAAATGCTGGAAAACGCCTATGCCACAGCTTTTGTGTTTTACTGCGGTTTAAACTAATTTGCACATTAAGCGCTCAAAACGTGGGAAAACGTCCCAATAAAATTAATGGAAGCCTTTACCTGCGTTTTTGGGCGTTTTCTAGAGTTTACCCAGCGTTTTAATTTTGTTGCAAGAAACATTTAAGATAGATGTCATAAACATGCCTCAAGGAAACATCCAGGTATAGATTAACACATTGTAATGCATCAGGATTTCAAACAAGGGCTTCAAAATAGTCCGTGTAACCTAAGCCTTTGTGACTTGGACTGGGGGACAATCTAGGAATGTCTTCAAAGAACACAGAACAGAAATAGGAATGCTTCTAGTCTGTTCTACAAAAGCACACTGAAAAATATATTCCAGTGGGTAATAAGTTCAAGAGGCTCACAGCTGATGTTAAAAAAGCCATAGGGAACAAGAAAAAGGCATTCCAAAAATATAAAAATGAAGTATCACCTTCATCGTTTGAAAACTATAAAGAGTATAATCGAAGAAGTAAAAAGGAGATAAAATGTGCAAAACTTCACAATGAAAGATTGCAAAGGAAAGTAAGGCAAACTCCAAATTTTTTTAAATATATTAATAGAAAAAGATCAGATCTGAGCATGTAGGCCCCTTAAAGGATGTCTCTGGGTTGGTAACTGGTGATAAAGAAAAGGCAGATTTACTGAACACTTTTTAGCTATGTCTACACAAGAAAAATGGCAGAGCTCAAGTCCAAATTCAAAATAGCAATGTCACTGCCTTAAATGAGTCACACAGACTCAAAATTAATATGATTAAGAAACAGTTGGGCAAAATTAGGTTTAACAAAGCACCAGGGCCTGATGGATTACACCCACGTGTCCTCAAAGAGCTGAGCTCAAGTTATTTCAAAATCATTTTATCTAATTTTAGAGACTCTATTAACTGGCATGGTACCGATGGATTGGCATAAGGCTAATGTGGTTCCTATCTTCAAAACGGGAGCAAAATCATTACCCAGGTGACTACAGACGGGTTGGTTTAATGTCCATAGTAAATTGGCGTTTCGCCAATAAGGCTTCTTCAGGGGATTTTGAGAGCACACAAATGAGGAATAAATGTTTGTATTTTATTTTGCCTTAAAAGCCTACTCACTTTTCTATCCTCTCTCTTGAATCATACTTTCTTCTATTAAAAGAGGAATAGATTGCAGAGATTGAGACATAATCCTGCCCCCGTACAATGCATTGGTCAGACCACATATGCAGTTCAGTTTTGGGCACCAGTTCAAAAAAAGGACATTGTGGAATTGGAAAGAGTGCAGAGAAGGGCAACTAAACTAATAAAAGGAATAGAGGAGCTTAGCTATGAGGAGAGATTAGCTGAACTGAACCTATTCTCCCTTGAAAAGAGATGTTTAGGAGGGTATATGATCACCCTGTATAAATACATAAATGGTCCATATAAAGCCAACCGGTGGTCCTGGTCCGCGGCTCTGGCCAGTGCTCCCTCCCCCACCCCCCCCCCCCCCCCCCCCCCCGAGCGGGGTCAGAAGAGGAACCCTGCTGGGGGGATGCACTGGCCAGAGCGGCAGGACCACACCCCCCCGTACAAATCCTAGGCTCAGCGAAGTCTATGTCTCAGGTTTAGATCTGCGATGGGAGAGTGGGCGGATTATGTAATGATGACGTCACTATGGGGAAGGTTTCTCCCCCTTTGACGCCCGTCTCCCCGCATGTGCGTGGTCAGGAGGCATTCATTTTAGTGGTCTGTGGGACTGAAAAGATTAGAGACTACTGATATAGAGACCTGTCTACCCAAATATTCACTTTGAGATCATTACAAAAACAAGAGGGCACTCCCTGCGTTTGGAGATAAAGAAGTTTAGGCTCCGGATGAAGAAGTAAATTCACGATTATTTTGAACGATCGTATTGTGCACAATTCTGTACATGCTGAAACGATACGATCGTTCCTTTATAATACACCAATAATGTACACACACTAGATAGGATCATTTAAACGACGCAGGAGAAAGTGTATCATAGAAAAATTCACGATCACTGAATGACTGTACACACATTAGATAGCGAACGATCTTCACCCAGTCCGATCTGCTGGGACGGCCACATTCCATGTTCATTGGCGTCGTTGGCCAGTTCACTTTTTTGTGAACAATTATCAGATGATCGGTCGTTAGTCGTTCGTTTCCAACGTTAATTATTGCACGTGTGTACGCAGTCCTAATGTTCTTTTTCGGTAACAAAGGCTTTTTACTGCCACATATCCCATTAGGGGTAAATCCTGTGCAGGTTATCATCTTTTTGTTTGTACATTCATGCATTTTGTCACCAGCTGATGCGAGAGTGATCTTCAGATCTCAAGAGTAGTTTTTGGGGTTTAGTGTTCTCCCCAGTTTGGTTTTGTCAGGTGTACTGCCCAGCACTTTTAGTAGCCACCCAGCTGGATGTCACCCGACAACTTCTGGGGCTTGTCTTTTTGTAGGTACAGGTTGACAGTCGAAAATCCGGCCATCGTTAATCCAGTCCCTTCAAATTTCCGGCATGAATTTCGGATTGCATTTTAATACAGGGACTGCAGTACAATGTTTGGTCACTGATGTTTTGATGGCGCTGTTTTGCAGAAAAAGCTCTTATGTCTTGCTTGCTACACTAAATACACGTTGAGACGTCCCTGCTGCCTGCTCCCTGGAACTGTGCCAGATGTCCATGGGTGCTGTGAGAGGAAGGCTGGCCTATGTGTCACCACCACTTATCACCACTATGCAAACTTTATTTTTTACATTTGCATTTTTTCACTTATTTTAGCTACAGGAACTGATAGGAATATCTTTTTATGCAACCCAGTCCATCTGACTGGACTCAGCAGTTCAGCTGTGCTACACAGGGACTCCAAAAAAAAAACACAAATTTTGAAAAACCTAAAACATATTGCTTCCTCATCTCTCATAAACAGTGGAAAAGTGATCATAAAAACGTACTAAACCACAGAACCATTTTGTTCCATATCTTGAAACAGCCAAAATGCCACAGACATGGAACGGTGAGACTCTGTGAAGTGTTACACCTTGTGTTCTATGTTCCATTTAAGCCATTCAAACACAGAGGAAGTGTTCAAGAACATAAAAATATATTTTCCCATGTAGTGGTATTGTAGACGAAAGTATGTTTTTATTTTATAATTTGGGTTAAAAAAAATTTCCCTTCTCAAATCTCTATTTCCAAGCCAGACAACAACCAATATATTATCATGCTGTTGAGGAATCGGAATCCTACAAGCACAAATCCAATATATTATTCACACCCTCACAACCAATTTGGGAGAACAGCGATTTTTTTTTTTTATACCCCAATATATTCTGTTTTCCAGGGTCAAAATTCTCTCCGTGCCATGCCCTGACAATAATTCAAAACTGTTTAAACAGATGAGACTTTTTTTTTCAATGAAAATATTCCCATAGAATTATAATTGTATTTAAGGAATTGTATGTTATTTATCTGTAAAAAGTCTCTTATGTAACCATCATTTTTTTAAGTCTTTGCACATCCATTTATGATTGGAAATTATTTGTCAGGTATTGGAAACAATTGAAGTTTTGCACCACACACTTTTGGAATCACCTAGAAGACCAGATTGGGAGACATAAGGGGTTAGCTCATACGTGAGCTATATAGGTGTTCAGTGTGTAGATTATGGACAATTTTGCATATAGTAGTTTTCTGCTGTTTTGTATTGTCCATCTATTAAATTTCATCCCAAATTTGTAAAGCTTTTTACTCACTATTACTAGCACACACCTACCATCTATGTCAGTGGAGTCAAACTCAAATACACAGAGGGCTGAAATTAAAAACTTAGACCAAGTCGGGGGCCAAACTTGAAATTTATTGAAAAAATTGAGGAAGTGTACTACTTCGTCCAAAAGACAATTGGTAGTCATAGGGGACTCTATCATCAGGAGGACTGATAGAATAGTTTGTCGCCTGGATACCTTCACCGAATGGTTTGCTGTCTCATTGGTGCCAGGGTTCGGCATGTGGTGGACCGAGTGGACAAACTACTGGGAGGGGCTGGACAGGACCCAGCTCAGCCGTCTTGCTCCATGTTGGAACCAATGACAATATAAATTGAAGATGGAGGATCCTTAAAAATCAGTTTAGGGAACTAGGTTTCAAACTGAAGAAAAGGACCTCCAAGGCTATATTTTCTGGAATATTGCCTGTGCCATGCACAACACAGGAAAGGCAAAGGGAACTTAGGCAGCTAAATGCATGGCTTGAGTCCTAGTATAGAAGGGAAGTGTTTGGGTTCATAGAGCACTGGGCTGACTTTTCATTGGGGTACAACCTGTATGCCAGAGATGGTTTGCACCTAAATGAAAGGGGATCTGCTGTGCTTGGGGAAAAATTTAGGGGAATGGTGGAGGGATATTTAAACTAGGACAGAGGGGTGTGGGAGAGTCAAATAAGGGTGGATTGGGGATAGTTGGGGGAAGGATTATGGATAATTGTAAGGAGCTTCCCATGTTACAAACAAACATTGGATTGTGCAGTACTAGTTGTACTGAAAAACAAAATGATTTGGCAAACAAGGATGGTAAAAGCAGCAATGGTTTAAAGATGCTAGAAGTCTAGCAAACAAGATAGGGGTGTTGGAAGCCTTAATGAGTGAGGAGAATTATGACTTAGTTGGTATTGTTGAATCCTGGCTTTGTTCTTCGCATTACTGGGCTGTCAATATTCCTGGCTATACTCTCTTCCGTAAAGACAGAGTCAAACGAAAGGGTGGTGGTGTCTGTATGTGAGAAAGGATCTAAAATTAAATGTGAAAGAAGAAATTGCGGAGGGAACAAGCGATGAGGTTGAGGCATTATGGGTGGAGTTGAATGTGGGGTTGAATAACACACAATTATTGATTAGTCTGCTATAGGCCCCCCAGTGCTAAGGAAGAAATAGAAAATCAACTACTAGCACAGATAGAAAAAGCAGCAAAAAGTGGAAGTGTTTTAATTATGGGAAATTTCAACTACATTGACTGGAGTAATGGCACCACAGGACCAGCAAAAGGGAGGAAATTTGTGAATTTAATACAAGATAATTTTATGGTACAGTGTATAGAAGCCCCAACTAGAAATGATTCTCTGCTGGACCTAGTTCTTTCTAACAATGCAGAGCTTATAACAAATGTGCAAATAAAAGAGAATCTGGGTAATAGTGACCATAATATGATTTCATTTAATGTAAGCTAAAAACAGGAAAGATAAAAACATTTAATTTTAAGAGAGCAAATTTTCCATTATTAAGAGCGGCTCTGACTTGGTGGCTTGGACTGGGAGACAATATTGTCCTCAAAGAACACAGAGTCCAGTCTGTTCTACAAAAGCAAACTGAAAAATATATTCCAATAGGTAATGGGTTTAAGAGGCTAAAATTACAGCTGATGTTAAAAAAGCCATAAGGAACAAGAAAAGGGCATTTCAAAAATATAAAAATGAAGGATCACCTTCATCATTTGAAACCTATAAAGAATATAACAAAAGATGTAAAAGGGAGATAAAATGTGCAAAACTTCAAAATGAAAAGACAGATTGCAAAGGAAAGTAAGGCCAACCCCCAAAAATTTTTCAAATATATTAATAGCAAAAAGTTCAGATCTGATCATGTAGGCTCCTTAAAGGATGTCGCTAGGTTGGTAACTGGGGATAAAGACAAGGCAGATTTACTAAATGCTTTTTTTTAGCTCTGTGTACACGAATGAAAATGGCAAAGCTCAAGTCCAGATTCATAATAGCAATGTCACTGCCTTAAATGAGTCACAATGGCTCAGAATTGATATGATTGAGAAACGGCTGGGAAAAATTAAGGTTGACAAAGCACCAGAACCTGATGCATTACATCCACATGTCCTCAAAGAGCTGAGCTCAGGTATTTCAAAGCCATTATTTCTAATTTTTAGAGACTCTAGTCACTGGCAAGGTACCAATTGATTGGTGTAAGGTCAATGTGGCTCCTATATTCAAAAAGGGAGCAAAGTCATTACCAGGTAACTACAAACCTGTTCGTTTAACGTCCATAGTTGGAAAGATCTTAGAGAGTTTGATAGAGAGCCACATGGAGGAGTTTCTGCTAGAAAATAATATTATAAGTGATAGCATGGCAAGTACACAGGTAGACAGTGGAATAGCAGTTGATATAGTGTACTTGAACTTTGCTAAAGCATTTGACACTGTACCCCACAGATGCAAGTTAGGGTCGATAGGTTTAGAAAAGTCAATCTGTAAATGGATAGCAGCTGGCTTAAAGATTGCATCCAGAGAGGTGTATTTAATGATTCATATTCTGAATGGTCTAAGGTAATTAGTGGTGTACCCCAGGGTTCAGTGTTGGGACCTTTACTGTTTTTAACATCTTCATAAATGATATAGAGTTTTGGATTAACAGTACCATTTCTGTGTTTGCAGATGACACCAAGCTATGTAATGGAAATAAGTCCATACAGGATGTCCATAATCTACAAGCAGACCTGGATGTAATGTTTGATTGGGCAGCCAAGTGGCAAAGGACATTTAATATAGATAAATGTAAAATTATGCACTTTGGAACGAACTAACAACATGCATGCTTCATACTGTCAAGGGGGAATACATTTGGGGGAGTCAGAAATGGGAAAAGGATCTGGGGGTTCTGGTAGATCATAGACTTAATAACAGCATGCAATATCAAGCTGCAATATCTAAAGCTGGTAAAGTACTTTCTTGTATTAAAAGATGAATAGACTGCAGAGATTGAGACATAATCCTGCCCCTGTACAAAGCATTGGTCAGATCACATCTGGAATATGCAGTCCAGTTTGGAGCAACAGTTCACAAAAAGGACATTGTGGAATTGGTCCATAAAAGGAACGGATGAGCTCAGCTATGAGGAGAGATTAGCTGAACTGAATCTATTCCCCCTTGAGAGGAGACGTTTAAGGGGGATATAATCACCCTGTATAAATATATAAATTATCCATATAGAGAACTCTCTTCCCAATTATTCACTTTGAGATCATTACAAAGAACAAGAGGGCACTCTTTGCGTCTGGAGGAAAAGATGTTTAAACTCTGTGAAAGGTCTGTGAAAATGTGGAATCAGCTCCCTCAGGAAGTAGTTTAGGCAACTACTATAGATTGCTTTAAGAAAAAGCTGGATGTTTTTCTAGAAGCACAGAATATAACTAGGTATTAAGGCTTTAAATTAAAAATACCAGAGACTGTTGTTCCAGGGAACATCTGATTGCCTCATGGAATCAGGAGGATTTTCCCCGTTGAAGCAAATTGTACCAGGGTTTTTTTTGCCTTCCTCTGGACCAACTATGTCTTATAGAGTTTTTTTTATCTGGGATATGTTTATTTCCCTAGTGGTTGAACTTGATAGACTATGTCTTTTTCCAACCTTACCTACTATGTAACTAACAAAAACAAATCCTTCTACACACACTTTAGGGTTGAAAATACTAATTTCTATCTATCCATGCAGGCTGTGTTATTCATCCTCTCACATCACAAGTTTGTCTGACAATAAATATTACACTATGCAGTCTCTAATAGATTGAAACCAACACCATGCCCCTGGTAGACAGGCACCATGTGATCATTGCCTAGTCTTTGTGTCACATGATGAGTGTACAGGAATAATGTCTATGTATTACATGTATTGAAAATGATGATGTGAGGTGGAAATGTGGGCGGGCGGGCCAGATGTAGTTCATTTTCTGAATTCCTTGGGCGGTCAAAAAAAAGGACCTTGAGGGCCAGAGTTACTAACTTTAGTTTGACTTGGTATAATAATAATAATAATGTATAAAATGAAGCTTTGAAGCCGTATTTGATACGTTATAAATATTTTAATCCATAATTGCAAGCGGTAAAAGCTATTTGCAAAAGATGCAGTTATGTCTAACTTTTTTTAAATTCAGATTTATGGTATGTTAAGGACGAAAACATTGGTGCTCTCAAAAACCAGACATTTTATTGTCACTAAACTTTTGAGCGCCATTTTGTGAAAACTGACTTTTACGTTAACCATACTTTAATTGGAATTTTTTTCATCTGAAATTTAATTTTGCATCGTTTTTCTGGTACTACTTTACAATCACTGCCTTTGCCTGTTTAACTAATAATAGCTTTAAACATTAGTTTTTGTAGCCTGCCAGACTTATGCAAATAAAGCAGGTTAACACGTTGCAAATATTTAAATGCCTGAAGTACCCAGTGGATGAAAGCAAGCCTTCAACCCCATAGGGTTTAGGCCCCTAGGTGAAAGCGATAATGTCAATCTGGATTAAACAACGGCTGGAGATGTTTGCCAGGCAAAAACTGTTTCCTTGCAAGAAAAAAAAAAAGGTTAAACGTGAGGAAAAGAGTGGTTAAAAAAAATCCTGTAGCATGATTAGATTATTTTAATTAGGGACATTTATAAATCCGCTTTACACTCATATTTTCATTTATTCACTTAAATTTGTTCTAAATGAGTGCTCTATATCATAAACTTTCTACCAGAATTATTCTGCTTTGCTATTCTGAATGTGACTGGTGTGATTGAAAAGGAAAGTTGTCCTACAGCACAGACTTTAGGAAGTACATGTCTGATCATATATATAGAAGTATGTGTGTATGTGATTGTCCTTTGTTCTTCATTATGCAGTAAAAGTATAATAAATGGATTCCTAGCCTCTCTGGTAGATAGAAGGCCAGTTGGAATAGGGTATGACTCCAAAGTCAGTGGTGGGTGTACGGGATAAGAAGTTTCCTTGGGTACACTGTTTTCTAAAAATTAGTAAGCACAACCTTTTGGTGCATTAGGAGGCTTATTGTAATGCGCAAACATGTTAACAAACTGCAGTTGTGTGAATCAACAGCTCCTTTTTCACTGTTTTATTTTTCTCTTACAACCTTTAAAGTTTTGTAGCATACTCGCACACCATATATTTTCTGAAAGCACAGCACCTGCAAACACGATGCTTTGTATATTGTAAGCCCTGTGATAGTTTAGCTGTGTATATTCAGCAAAGCTATATATATATATATATATATATAAAATTAATTTTTTTTTTCTTTATTTTATTATTCCACACAGTATCTGCTTTCAGTGCAGAGCATGTGAGTGGTGTTTTGGTGTTGTGTAGAAACAGAATTTGTTTTAGTGGCAAAGGGGTAATTATTTATTTTCATATTTTCAAAATTTATTTCATTTATTTATTCATACTTTGTTGTGAAGTAAGTATAGTGGGGAGTCCATTACTGCCCACAATGGGGTTGGCTAGAAGTGTGGAGAAAAGAACAGCTTGATGGTCAAGGGTGTCTGGAATAGGGTCACTTTGGTAGGGAGGGAGCCTAAAAGAGGACCAATTTAACCCCCCCAGCGGTAATCCCGAGTGTAACTCGGGGTTGATTATCCATGCAAAAATCGTTAATCCCGAGACACATCCGGGGTCACTAAAAACATAAGAAAATCCACTTACCTTTATTCTGTTGTTGACCCCCGGCGTCCTGCTTGTCCCCACAGCTCCTCCAGACATGTCTTCTCTCTTCTATCTTCATCCTGCGACTGCAGAAACAATCTCCGGGGTTTCCCGGTGACGTCGGTGCGGGCGTTAGAAGCGGTAGGAAATTTAAATAGTTTTGTATTGGATTCAAAACAAATTAGCTGTATTGAGTCCAATACAAGAAATCTTGATATAATAATATTATTATAATAATATACAAGCTACTGTACAGTTATATTACTTGTTTATTTTTTTATTTTTAGATTTTTGTTTTTTTTATTAAATTTTTTAAATATTGGACATATTTTGGTGAGTTATACCTAAGAATTATAGGCCTACAATGTAAAATAAATTTCTGTGCAAAAAAATGTACCGCTTTTTGCATGGAAATATGGACAGAATTAAAACGCTAGTGGGTTAAACCAGAAAAGGGAGGCCCAGAGAGGCTCAGCCTGAACAGCAGCAGGCTAAGAAATGAGGGCAAAGGGGCAACTGGATGGGGGAGTCCTCAAGATGACTGGTGTAATATGTTGGTGCTTTAAAAATACAGTTTAGTAATAATTTATGGGGGAAGGGGCACTGGGAGATGAACAGCGTCAATATTGTTATATCAGGCAAAAGGTAGACACAGGGATACTGGCTGCTGTCTTGTGGATGTGATCAGCCTCCACCTTTAAGTGTGTTAGGGTATGGTGACTGAATCAGGGTTCAGTGAGTGGTGAATGCTGCTTTCATAAGGGATATTGAGAGTGTCTGCTACGAGTGTTTCTGTTGTGGGTTATTGGGTGGAACAGCCAATGTGCAAATAGCTTCATTTCTCTTGGCAAGAGCATGGTTACTCTGGTCCATGTAGAGTTATTTTGCAAAATCATCTACACTAGTATACTGCACTTTATCCAAGAAGGATTACAGACAACAAGACACATTCTAGACACTATATAGCAGTGTTTTTTTTTTTTTTTTTTTGCTTTCTTAGACAGATTTTGCAAAATCATCTACACTAGTATACTGCACTTTATCCAAGAAGGATTACAGACAACAAGACACATTCTAGACACTATATAGCAGTGTTTTTTTTTTTTTTTTTTTGCTTTCTTAGACAGATATAGAAGTTTATCAGGGACCCACATCAGTAATTTTTGCCGATGTCGATATCCCGATATCGGACAAAAATTTGAAGTGTGTACAGCGCGCGTTGTCCATCGTCTGCACGACTGTCCTGGCGGATACAAGGATGATGAAAGACGAATGATCGTAATGCAAGTGAAGGGGAAGAGTGCGGGACAGGATGCCGCTCCGTCGCTCTCCCCCTCCCCTCTGCATAGTTCATGCATCATGCAATAATAGTCATTGGAAAGGATTGTGAAAGATCCTTTCCAGTGACTAATATTGCACGGGTGTATGCGGCTCAAGTGTGAAATCACTCGCACATTTAGAAGGGATTTTTATGACCTATAAAAGCATTAACAAATAGTAATGTTGGCTGTTTGCTTTGAATAGGGCATCATGCAATGAAACCTTAATCTACAGACTAAAGACAGGAAGGAATTAAATGAGCAATACTATCTAAAACTAAAGTTAATCAAAAAGTCATACCTTTTTAATATAAGATCAAAATCTTTATGTGGGGTCACTGTGCCCAAGTATGGGGGTTGTTTTTTATATTTTGTTTTAAGCCAAATTATCAGTGTCTTGTATATATACATATGATATAAATTTAATTCATATTCATTGCATTAGCTGATCATTCTCCCCTTTTACTGCTCCGGTTAGTTCCCTCCACTTCCCTGACTTTAACCCATCTGGTAACCTGCAAATTTTCTCCGGTTTTTCTGTTGGGAGCCCAGAACTTCTGACTACCTCCAAATAAAAGCGATAGTTATTTTTACGGACTTAGGTAGGCATGTATCTCCTTTGACTCAACAAGTGGTCATGGTGTGTACTCAGTAAAAGTATAAAAACATCTCAGTATAAGTAACCCGGGAGATGAGGATACTAGGACATCATTTGATGGTTTCAAATAGAGTAGTACATAAATTACATTTGTGTGCAGGTTTTTTTTTAACATATTAAAATGCTTAGCCGTGATCATAAGGCAAATATAAAAAAAATCTGTTAGTAGATTTTGGTTTATAAATGACCACAATTTGCATATAGTTCTTTGCTTGTACTGTTTGTGAAATAGAGTTGTTTAATTAATTTCTAGTGTATGGATTCAAATCGCCAATGAAAAAAATATTTATAAGCATTTACGTTAACGGATTTAACTTGCAGTTAATTCTTCTTGGTCAGAATTGTATATGGAGTCATTTTTCTGTTGTGCTTAGCAACATACTAATGAATATTATTTTTTTTTTTCTACAGGCAACATGGGCTTGCACTCCACTAAAAGGTGATATTGTAAATCTAGAAAGTAGCAATATAGATGACATTTTAGGTAAGCACTTTTCTTCTTTTCATAAATTCCTTGCTTGTTTGAAGAAATACTTGTCCCTGCAGACTGGCTACCTTAAGCTTTAACAAGCCGTGGCACCTGGAATTTGAGAGACAAAAGGGCTTTCGTGGAAACAGCCTACCTAAAGTTTTCTTATTCTGGTCTCCTAATAAAAATGTTACAATCTAGTAGTTCTAGATCATAACAGAAATGTTGGAAAATTCCCATATATTTACATATGCTCCTCCAACTTCTAGGCATGTTTCGCCGTAGCTGAAAAGCAATGAGAAAATATATATTATGAAATCAGTGTTGCATTCTGGAACATATTTGGATAGTGGAGATGTGTTGTTTACAACAGGGAGTTATCAGGTGTAGTTTGTCTCCATAAGGCAAACAGGCTATAAAATTGGGGAGGGATATCCCCCTTATGGGGCAAGCATAAAATGTAACAAATGCATGAATGTTTTTGTATTTCTGTTTTGCTGGTTTTTCTATAAGTATACTTGGTACATAAAATTTACAAGGAATCATTAGATCAGCTATAATAATATTTTAGATATATCAAAACAAAAAGGTGTTGAAAGTCTTTTGAATTTGACAGTTTTCTAATGAAACCCAAGTAGAAAAGCCTCTTCTCTGCTAGCATGCTGCAGAGAAGGACCACTGTTCTGTAGAATTGGGGCTCTACCGGCAATTGTGGTGGGGGAAAGCTGTAGTCCGATGGTCTAAAAGGGGGCGGGCCAATTTAGTGTTGCCAGTAGTTTGTCACAGGTATCCAGTAACCCCTATTAGTGTCAGTGTTCAACCTACCCCTTATACTTTGTTCCAACCTTCTAATGCCTGCCCTGTTAGTATGTCCAATTTTTCCATTCTATGTATTATGCCCCAACTGTCTGTGCTGTGTGTTTTAAGTTTTAAGTGTATAATGCCTTGAAGTAGTGTAATAGTGTGATCAATGTGGTGTAACAAGTGAGGCTTGGTTTACCAGCAAAAAACGTGCCATTTACTGTTCTCGAGTGAGAACAGAAATGATTACTGGTAACTGCTAGGCACCTGAGATTGGTAACAGGCGGTAAGTGCTAGGCCTTATCAGGGCTAGCAGTATGGCGTGAGGAAGGGGAATTGCAGCAAATACAACCTTTACTACCAGTGTGAACTCACCCTAACTTCAGATGTGTCCCATGCTGGCTCAGCTTCCCTCTTTTTTCTGATGCCAACTGTAATGTCCAGCGCCGCCTTGCACTGCACATGCATGAGATTAGGCACTTTTTTTCCCCTTTTTTTACATTATGAGAAAGCCTCTGAAGATGCATGCGCAGAACGAGCAGCCCATTGCTTCTTGGTATATGTGAAACAAATATCCCAGGAGGCTGCAGATTTCCCCCTCAGTTTTACCACTATGGCAGTAAAAAATGGAAGGGGAAAGATCCTCCCCAAAAAAACAAACACATTTTTCCATTATATAAAAAGGAAAGTCACTTTTACATATTATTAGAAATGTGGTTATACTTTAATAGCATCATGCATGTGGTATTAGATGGGGGCAGGACAGCCAGTGTCCCCCTCTTATCACTTCCCATGTTCTATAAAAAAAAATAAAAAATAAAAAAAAAAAGCGGTGAAGATTACCCACAATGTGTAATAATGTCATCGGCAGCACAGTGTGATAGCTGTGTGTGTAAAAGCTGCTTGTCATATTCTGCAGCCTTACAACTCACTGTGTTTAAACCTTCAGATCTCCTAAATATTCGTAATGTCTTAGGGTACATACCCTCATAGCTACTAGTAACCCATTTCTTTAAAGAATTTTAAGAAATAGGGGTCACAAGTTTAAAATTTGTGAAAATAGAACATTGGGGTTGCTGTTTCAAAAAAGAGTATGTCTAAGAGCCCAAAATTGAAAATGCAAATTGTGCACTCCAGGACCCCTTACATTTCTTACAGTAAGAAGCACTGGGGTGGGGCCCCTCAATTTATACCTACCTTTCACAGAACTATAATTGTCATACTATGCCACCCTGTCTGCTTCTCTACCTTGAACCCCAATTTCTCTAAAACAGAGGTGCAGGGAAACAAAAATAAAGGTGCAAGTGGGGGACACTTGTGGCTAACACCCCCAAACCTTCAACACCATGATATCATTACAACATAAAAAAATTCTATCCATAAAAAGCCAGCTCCCTGTTAAACATGACTGTACCCTTCCAGTATCTGAACCTCATTTCGTTTTAGTGGGCAGAGATTATGTTCTAATGATGCCATAGTGATGAAATTGTGGGGGATGGTAGCCACAGATGTTCCCCACACGTTTTTGGTTTCTTATACCCAGGGCTGTAGAGTTGGAGTTAGAGACAATTTTGGGTACCTGGAGTCGATAAAAATGTGCCGACTCCTGATAAATTTATGTAATATAGAAAATACAGCAAGTTCAAATGTACTATTTCACAAACAATAGTCATAATTAAGTACTTCTCTGATGTAAGAATAAAGCCCAGTACATAACTGTATTTCTACTAGTGTGAAGTTCAGCTGAGCTATTATACAACCCGACAATCACATTATTGTAATCTGGATTATGTACATTACAAAAAGTGTTTTCATTTTATTTAAGAAATAATATGTTTAACAAGTTCATTGTGTAAACAAGTGTAACGATATAGATGTAGGTGAGTGCTATAGCCTGATGTGTGTTCAGGTGTCCTGTCTGCACTCTCCATATATATACATCATTTTGCACACCACACCTAATACTAGAAAGTTAGTCAAGTAGCCCCTTGGCCCGGGAGCCTTCCGCTGCCCTGTCTTCAGCAGAAGATCAGCAAACAATGCTAAAAGCAGCAGCATCTGCTCAACAGTAGTGATTATCTTCAGAAGTTAGTGGAGGATGTTCTAGAAGATTTCGAAATTAAAAAGGACCAGATAATGCTTCTAATATGTTGAGCATAATTGAGAAAATGAATAAAGTAGATGAATAAAGTGACAGACAGATATTAAAGGAAGACAGTCCTGCAAGTATTGGAGAAAGTGAAAGCGAAGAGAATAGTGACATTTTGGATAACATTGTTGAAGAAACATCTAAGCGTACTACTATTCAACATATGCGTTGTGCTGTTCATGCTCTGCAACTTGCAGTAAGTGGCATGGATTGAAAGATCATCATGCAGCTACTCTCATTAGCAAATTGAGGCAAGTAACTGTTGCAGCCAGGGCCCCTAAAACACATACCATTTTGAAAAGATGTGCAGGAAAAGGAGCTATTTCGGATCAAACAACACCCTGGGGAGCACCTATTTGATGGTAAAGCGTTTGCTTGAACTAAAAGACTTTCTTACGAACTGGACAATGAAAATGTTTTAATAAATGAAAGCCAGTGGGCACTGAAAAATCTACTTTCTAACCCCTTTACTGTCACCAAGAGTTTGCAATCTGAAGATTTAACACCTGGTAAATTCTTCTTGAAATGGAAGAGCTTCATATATTGCCTGAACAAAAGTGGAGGGTTAATAGCTGATGGCATTGTATCTTCAATGAAGAAAAGAGAATCTCTTACTGGATAATCAAATCTTGTTAGCTGCTATTTATGTTGATCCAACAAGCCAAATTTTGTTGAGCGATGACCTGACTGACACTGCAAAAAAGGCCCTCTATGATGTAGCAGTTCGCATGAAGGGATTACTACCTGAAACACCACCACTGGATTAAGCTATAAGCACTGGTAACGCAGGATCATCCTCTTCAAATGAAGAATTAGACTTTGATTCCTACTTTGCCAAACTTTCAACAGTAAAGTGACGTTGCATATGCGTGAAAAATAAACGACCAGAAAATGTCCAATTCCAGCAGGAGTCTTTTAAAGAATTAAAGAAGTAGAAAAGAATGATCGCTCATTGAAACTGACTGTAGAAGAAGCCATTATTGTTTATCATGAGATTATTAGTGATGTGGCTAGAACCGTAACAGCAAAGCCACCCACCCAAGTCAGTGTTGAAAGACTATTTTCAGCTCTAAAAATAAACAAATCAAGATTTAAGAGCTTCTATGAAAGAGTATTTGGCAGAATCAATTCTGTTTCTTAGAACAACACTAAATTAAGTTAGTTTTGGATTGCATTTAACAGCTCTTCTACTCTACAAATATATTCCAAGTTTAATATATAAACTGTTTTAGGTTTTCCAGCTTTTTTGTTCATGTAGTTAGGCTTTGTTTTTGTTTTTAAACAACCAAAGGATGTAGTTCATATTTTTAAACTGGTAAGTTGCTGATCCTGATTTTTATGCATGCTATGCTACTTTATAGCCACTTAATAAAAACAATGAATAAAACTCTATTGTTTCACTTTTTTGTCTTTTGTTTAAACTGGCCAATACAGTGGAGCGTCCGCTTCCTAGCCAGTAGTTCTGTGGATAAATGGTGTGCATGTTGCCTCCCTTCAATCAATGTGGAAAATACATTAGCATATTACAGGGTTTCTCATTTTATCTTTACACGTTGGCATTCAAACTTCACACTTTTGCAACCAAACTTCACAAAAAAAATGTAAATCTCTTTATTCAAAAATAAATTTATTTTAAAATTAAATATAACACAGTATTTTTACCATAAAGGTTTTTCTCAAGAAACAATAAATAAAAATTTGTAATTAAATAAATGATTTATTAATCCTTAATGCGTTCTCCTTTACGGTATTTAGGCAAAAAGCTAAACTTTTTTGTATAACATTTTAAGCAATCCTGCTCGCTTATTGTTAAAAATACACTATTGATGCTTTCTAATAAAGCACCCGAATTAATTAGGCCTATTTCTTATTACTACTGTTCTCAACAGGATTAGGAATTGGAGAGTATGGTGGTAAAAATAGGAGTTGGTGTCCCAACCAAGCTCTTTCATAATTAGGATGGCATGCTGAACACTCTTTTCACTAAAAACATTAGTAATGCTTTTTGAATAAATACTTGTGCTTGTGAATTAGGGGGAGGGTCACATTTTTATTCCTTACACAACAAATTGAATAATTTCTGGAACGCGTTCCAGCCACAACATGCACCGCTCTTTGCCCAATAGGAGATCTTTACATTTTGGTTCTCATTGAGATTTTAAAACCCACTTCATCAAGAAAGTAGATTTTTTTCCCATGTTCCTTAGCAGTGAGATCAAGGATTTTGTTAGCATAGCTAAGCCTTTCTTGAAGAGAGTGGGAATAATTGCGCATTGCAGGGATTAAAGACCATTGGAATTTATCAATGGATCTATCTATTGTTGAAATAGATACATTAATTCCAAATTTGGCAAATAATTGATCCTTCATTTCCCTGAGGCTTATTCTGCAATCTTCGGACATTAACTTGCGTAACTCCTCCTTATGGAATTTTTCAGACCTCCTCCTGGTAATTATTCCACTTTGCTAGAAGATTCATAGGTCTTAATATTTTGGTTATTGTTGTACGATTACAACCCAAAACCTTTGCTATCTGGGAGGCATCACTTCCATTCAGGTAACTGTCTTACCACTCTTTGATGTTCTGCATTACTTAATTCTCTGGCCATAAGGGTAAGTGCATTACTAAATATAAAGCTAACCTTTGAAGATAAAACGATGAATAATATTGTTATCTTAAAACTTATAAATCCCTGAAATAAAGATATTTAATTTTAAAATTCTGTAAAGTAAAAAACACAATAGTTGACAAATTATCAATTTATTTTCATATATTTTTAATTTACATTTTTTAATGAAGTTTGTTTGCAAAAGTGTGACGATAAAATGAGAAGCCCTGTAAATACGTTGGAGTCAAAGGATTTACCTACCGACTCCACAGCCCTGCTTACGCCCCCATTCCAGGGAAGTTGGAGTTCAAGTTTTAGAAGTGGGCAGTAATGTGTAACAGGGTAGCGCATTTTGATGGGCAGAGTTTTTAATGTTCTAATGATGCTATAGTAATGAAATTATAAGGGGAGTTAGCCAAAGGTGTCCTCCACTTGCACCTATATTTTCATACACCCTGCCGCTCTAAAGAAATTGGAGTTCAAAGAAGAGAAGCAGACAGGGTAGTGTAGTTTGACAATTAGGAATTTGTGACAGGTAGGTATACATTTCGGGGCCCCACCCCAATGCTCCTTGCTATGTAAGTGGCCCCGGGGTCCCCAATTTGGATTTTCAAATTAGAACTACTAGTTACACTTTCTTTTGAAACAACAACCCAATGTTGTATTTTCATAAGATTTTATATTTTTGACCCCCATATCTTGCAATTCCTTAAAGCTAGGAGGCTGCTATTTTAGTTACTAGTTGCTTTGACCGTCCCATCGACCCGTAAACTTTTAATTCATAACAACACCTCTCACCAGCAGCAGCAATCCTCTGGATCAGTGGTCGCCAACCTTTTCGGTCCTGTGGACCACTAAATTTACCATCCCCCCGCATGCCGGGGAGCCGGATGTCACTCAGAGAAGAAACCTCCCCCATAGTGACTTCATGATTCCATAACCCCGCCCACTCTCCCATCGCAGATCCGAGCCTGCGATGGGAGAGTGGGCGGGTTGCGTCCAGAGACAACCTGCCCACTTCCCTGAGCCTGGGATTTGTACGGGGGACATGGACCGGCCAGAACCGCAGACCACTGGTTGGTGACCGCTGCTCTGGATGACAGCTGAACACAGAGCAGCCTCAGTGAGACCCGTGCAGAGCATCCGAGCTGCGGATCGGAGGTAGGCACGGCAGCCGGGCGGAGCAACCGGCAAAACCTACTGGGGAGTACTATGTATATTATTGGGTTGGGAGAATGGGGTCTTACACACAAACGTGTGTATGGCTGTTGTAAAAGTTGAAGATGGTATATGAGAGTTCAAAGTGGCATTGTTGCTGGATCTAAAGTTTTAATAAATGGTATGCAGGCCTGTCTGTGTATAATTGTCAGAATGTATTTATCATTCCAGTTAAAACAAAATATAGGAAATATGTGCCACTACTGCTAATATATATAATAAACTGTATACAATTGCCTTTTTATGTTGCCTTAAAAAAAACAAAAACATACCCAGAATTAGATTTAAAAGTGAAATTGCAGAATGTATGGTGACAGTTAGACTTAACTTTCAAAACAAGGGACTTTGTAGATAGATATGGTAGAAATGCATGTAACCCTTTAGCATATATCAAACTCTCGCCTTGCAAAACCTTAGTTTGCCCATGATAATATGATGCCTTTTCAAAAAGACATGCATTTTGAGTCCTGTACTATTGCCCAGACATTAAAGTGAAAGTCAAGGTAAAATTAAAAATATTTCTCCCTTGCCCACAGGGAACCCTAAAGCTTAAGATTTTTCTTTAAATGTTCTACTACTCCTTAACATACTGATGAAATGTTTAAATAAAAAAATCATTTTTCATTGCTTCTCCAGCCCTGAAGCAAGCCGTAGGGTTAGTTTTTGGAGGAGTTCTGCACATAATAAAATGCTTTTTTTGTTGTTGATTCTAATGCACACGCCGCATGAAGCTCACATTGTGCAGTGAAATCAAACTTTGTCACTACAGAAGAGAATCTTATACAACTGTACAAGGCTTAAGTCCTGGCTGGAATTAAAGCTGACATAAACTCAGAATTTTTACTTTTCATAAAAGGGTAGACAACCCTTTTATTTAAAGTAAAAAAAAAAATGTTTTTTTAAAGGGTGCAGGTCCTCCACTTTCTGTCTTGATCGAAGCGACTGAAGACTGGTACCGGGACAACGTGGGACCCGATGGAAGAAACCTGACGGATAGACTGATGTGTGGCATTAAGGGTATGTGTGTTTTTTTTTTTTTGACAATGCACAGTAGTATTGTGGTGTGAGCCCTGTTTTGTTTACAATGGATCCCAACTAACAGTGGAAACCATAGACACTAACTTACCTTTTAAGCCCCAAGATAAGGACTGGAAAGGCAAGTAAAACAGGAAGTGTGCACATGACATGGAACCTCTTTAACAAAATGTGTTTAAGTGAATTTTTAACAGATCGTGTCGGCCTTGCTGTTCTGTAAATTCGGTCCCGCTTGATGGTATTTGAATTGAAATTTCATAAAATAGGAGTGTTCCTAAAAATATTATTTTTATTTTTTTGTTTTGCTATTTTAATAAAAAAGAATACTAATGTATATGTTTTTCCCTTTTTTGGTCACAGGTAATGCAGATGTCGCTTTTGTTAATTTTTATGCTGACTGGTATGTTTTATTTTACATTTTAAACTACTGTATTTTAAATATGTATATTTCTGTAATGTTTTGGGTATTTCATTAATGATGAAATCTATGCAAAGTTTATATGTGGAAATCTTTTCCATTACCCTTGCTACTTCCATTTTCCCCAATACGGGCATGCTTTTGTTCATAAGAACATACACACAGGTGACAATTGCTTTAATCCTATTCATGTGGAATGTGTTGAGGCACATATGGGTTGTATGAAAACATTTCTGGAGGTTTTTGAAATAGCCCTATTCAGGCCCCCACCCGTTTAAGCATAGTTGTTGACTTGAATTACCTGTCTTCATGCCAGGTTAAAATGTTCACCTTTCCATCATAAATGTGTCCCTTTTTTAAAGTATAGGAACACTGCTAAGTCCTGCATAGTTTGTGTTGGGACATCTATTTAGGTTTTTTTTTATCCCCTCTAGATACATGTATTTGTATTCCTCACCCACCTGGACTTCATTTACTAAGTGTTTGAGTCCTGGCTCTTTTGGATGTATACATTTTTGTCTTTGTGTTTTGCTCTACTTAAAAAACACAAGACTGAGTTGTTTGATCAAAACATTTTTTTTATGTTCCAGTGGGTGTTAAAACAACCATCACTAAACAAGGTATGGCTCTATGACACTGTGGACCTAATTTATTAAATCTCTTCTAGACTTAAGACAATAGACGCTCATGGGGGAACCTGGGTGATGCAACAAACCTAGAATGGATCTGGTTCAGGATTCAAAACATTTGTCATGTAACCATTCAAGGTGTGCTGTATCACCCAGGTTATCCCATTATGGTCTATTTTTTCCAGTCTTGGGGAGATTTAGTAAATATGGCCCCATGTGTCACAAAAAAGTTTCTGTTGTAACATATCTACCCCCAGATTTAAGAACAGTTCACTCTTACGTGTCTTTTGGACAATTAGCAACCCTCCTAAAAACTTCATGGCACTGTGGAATTTTAATACTTAAACAGGGTTTTTTCACAAACCTTTCTACCTCCCTTTTTGGACTATCCCAATATTTGCCTCGATACATTGCATGGAGATTGGATTGGGGTGACTGAGTGACCTTCATGGCAATAAATGCTGGGAAATGTTCCCGACTCTGAAGAAACTGCTACCATAAAAACAAAAAATGTCTTCAACATTACAACATATTGAATATGACTAGCCACCATTAACTTTTTTTTCTTCTTTTACAGTATTAATTCATCCATATGCTTCCAATAGTTTGGATGTAATAAAACACTATTCAAGAAATAAAGTTTTCTATATACATATAAACTGTAATATATATGTGTATGGTGTACTCATTTGATGTAAAATTGCATTTCTGAGACATGGTTATGCTTGTTAGTTTTCTGTGTAAAGTTTGAAAAACAAATCCATAAAAAATTTACAGTTTGTCACTAGAAAAATTGTTAAATAAGTATAATGTTTAATATTGGCGTCTATGTACATTTGTACTGTTCATGAAGGACCATGCCTAACTAGTTTATTTTATTTTTTTTAAATGTTCACTCTATTCCACATTTAGGCTTGATTAGTGAAACCAAGCAACTTGGCTTTGTTTTTGTATTATCTTTTGGCAGGTGCAGATTTAGTCAAATGCTACATCCTATATTTGAAGAAGCTTCCAACATTATTAAAGAAGAATACCCTGATAGAAGTAAAGTTGTCTTTGCAAGAGTGGATTGTGATCAGCATTGTAAGCGTGTTCTGTTAATTTAAGTCTGTCACATCCTTCCTTCCTTTTTTTGTTCTTTTTTGTTCTTGTTCTTTGTCTTATTGGGACAGTTCAAGTAACACCTAAAACGCCCAAAAATCCTAGCACGCAAAGAGGAGATCTGGTATATTCCCTTTCTTTTTTATGGCATGTTTCCATATTACCATTTTAACATGGTGGATTCTATAGATTAGGTTTTAAATATTTTCTTAGGTACATGTGGTATATTGTACCATGACTTTCTAAACTCCTGCCTACAACATCATGCATGTGCATAAGTTTAGTGCTACTAGGACATCATCGTAATAAAAATATATATATTTTTTTAATAACACAGACTTATTATCAACGTGCATTTATTTCCATTAAATGTAAAGGAGAGCAAAATTACCCAACTTAAGACACCTGACACAATTATGGTATTTGCACATAGACAGTCAGTATTAGTCTACAAAAATATTGTTTGTACACATTTACATTACCTTAAGCAGAGTACCTGTTCCCTCTCAGGAAAAAGCCTTTGGCAAGTGGTTGGTCCAATTAGTTTATCATTAAAGTGGAATTTTTAAGAGAAGACTGAGGAAAGTTCTGTTTGCTCTTTTACCATGTTTTTGCATGGGTATCATAAATAACCCTATTCAATATTATGTAATTGAAAGAAAATATCCACATCAAGACAAGTTAATACCTGGCAGTGATTCTATCGATTCTGTATTTTATTTTACAAAAACCTTAAGCCTATAATAGTTTCACCTAAAGCTATTGGTTCAACAGTTGCAAGCCAATGAGGATGTACCCACAGTGTTACGAGTGTATATAGACATGTTATGTTACTTGATAGGTATGTTACTTGATAAGTATAGGCAGGTACAAACATCATCTGTAGTGGATTTTCACAGACTCTCTCCTCCTAGCATTGCCTGCTTCATCTGCTACTTTGCTAAACCTTTACAACTGCACATACAAGATACATGCAGAGGGACTAAAAAGTTTTTTTTTTTTTTTTTGTCCACAGGCTTGGACATATATGAAAACTGTTTTCTGCTAGGTATGAACAGTTTTAAAAACGCATGTAAACGTTCCTACCACGTTTATATGTGTTTTTATGCACTTTTACAAGCGTTTTAAAGCTTAACTTTAAAACGCTAAAAAAGTTTTTAAACGCGTTTGATGCGATTTGCCACGATTTTACATATGCATTTATAAAAGTTTTACTTTTAACCCTTTCAGGGAATGAGTACAGGGTTACATAAAACCCCTTACTCATTCCCTGAAAGGGTTAAATCATGTGTAAAAAAAATTGGACTTAATGTTTAATTATTTTATAAATGTGTGTTTGTGTAACTAAACTTTTTCTTTTATTATTTTTTTTTTTTTTTTACAGGTAATCTAAATGACAGGATGATTCCCAGGGCTGCAATCATGACAATGAACACAGCCCTGGGACTCCTTCTGACAGTGAGGGATCACAGGGCACTGGGGGTTAAATGAGGAGAAGGCTCTCTATTCACCTCTAGTGCTCTGTGATTGGCTGAGGTTTTACGTTTCTCAGCCATTCAGCACTAGACTTGAATGGGAAGGCTTGTGCCCATTCATCTCTAGTGCTTTCTGATTGGCTGAGAAATAGGAAACCCTGATGACAGCTCAAGCATCATACTACAGCTCCTCTAGGACTGTGGGAGTAATCAGGGGAGCAGAGCTGTCAGCATAGCAGAGCTCCCTTATTGGCTGAGGAAAAGGAAATCCTGATGATGCTTGAGCTGTCATCAGGGTTTCCTATTTCTCAGCCAATCACAGAGCACTAGAGATGAATGAGGAGAGCCTTGTCCTCATTTCACCCCTAGTGCCCGGGGATCCTTCACTGTCAGGAGGAGTCCCATGGCTGTGATCATATCATGATTGCAGCCCTGGGAATCATCCTGTCATTGGTATAACCTGAAAAAAAAAAAGTTTAGTTACGCAAACGCACACATTTAATAAAATAATTTAACATTAAAGCCTCGTCCAATTTTCTACACACATTTTAACCCTTTCAGGGAATAAGGGGTTTTATGTACCCCTGTACTCATTCCCCAGGGTGGGGTGGTGGAGATCTGGCAGTCTCCTTATTAAAGGAGGCTTCCAGATTCCAAAGACATGCTAAAAATGTTTTTAAAAGCCCCCATTGTTTTCAATGAAAGCTTTCATAAAAAGGTTAAAAACGCTTGTAAAAGCCTCCATTGAGTTCAATGGGAGCGTTTTCCCACATTTATCCTGCATTTTAATGTTTAAAACGTTGCAAGCAACGTTTAAGATACAGCTCATAAACGTGCCTTAAGGAAACGTCCTAGTGTAGGTTAGCCCATTGGAATGCATGGGGAACTTCAAACATGGGCTTTAAAAGCCTCAGGTTAAACGCTGGGTAAACAGTCCGTGTAGACTAAGCCTAAAAAACTGAAAGCTGATAGGTCCATCCAGGGCGGCAGAGTAGTGATCTGGCAGAAATCAAACAGCCTTTCTTTTTAGAGAGCGGTTGAAAAAGGCAGTCTTTGATTTGTGACTATTTAAACTGTCTATGCAGAACTAGCATAGTGGCAATTTTTACAGAGAGCATAATTAGTTGTGTTAAAGCGGAAGTAAACCTAAAAAAAAAAAAACACACCTTTGATCCCGCATATTAGTCTATCCGTTGGTGAGGTTTCTTCCACCTGTGTCGTCCTGGTATCCGTCTTCAGCCTGGCAGAAAGAGCACTGGGCGCCGACATCTTCTTTTCTTTTCTTCCGGGTTCTTCTTCCTGCGACACCAGTTCTCGCACTGTGCAGGATCGGGTGACGTGGATTAGGGAAAAAATGCAGTTTTCACTGTAAAAGTTTTCCTTTTTTTCACTCATGTCTCTATTGATGAAAGGGCTGCTTTTGCACATGCCCTGAGATTAGGGTATGCGCAAAAGGAGCAGCCAAGAGCCTACCGGGATACATGGCGTAGGTATCCCTGGAGGCTCTGCGCTCCCATCAGGTCTTTATCTTTGCTGCAATCAAACTTAAATGGGTGTGGCTACAAAATTTTTACTTTAACTAAAAGGGTTGTTTACCCTTCTATGTAAAGTCAAAATTCTGAGTTTAGGTATGCTTTAAGCTTACAATTACACCTCTAAACACTGAAACAGGCTGAGAAACTTTTTTTTTTTTTATTTGCCACCGAACCAAACCTATCATGGTCTGGGTTAAGAACACATTCAAATGTGCTAGGATCTGTCATGAAGTGTACATAGTCAGACAGTTGTCTGGACTGCAGTGATTACTTTCAATAACTGTTGTAGTAATGTAGAGGGGCAATACCTACCTATATGAAGAGGAAGGCACGTGGGGTGCTTTGCTGAATTCTTCAGTTCACTGCTGCTGGTGTTTGGAAGAGGGACCTCACAGGGACTGAAACACTGTCGCTTTAAATCTGAAATATTTGTATAAACACATTTCTGTGTTTTAAGTATGTATCATGTTTAATTCCAAAATGTCTCCTGTTTCTTATTTTTTTCCCCATCATTTAGCGGATATTGCTCAAAGATATAGAATAAGCAAATACCCGACATTAAAGCTTTTCAGAAATGGAATGATGATGAAGAGAGAATATAGAGGTCAGCGTTCTGTGACAGCAATTGCAGACTATATAAGGCAACAAAAAAGTGATCCTATCCGAACAGTTGAAAGTTTACAAGAATTAAAATCAATTGATGTGAGTATGTTGTCATGGAGTTAAAAAGGAAACCTAATTTAGATTTTTCCTTTGGACTACAGTATTCTTTTCAATTAATCATTTATTTTCTTCAAATTTTTCAGTTCTAACAATTTCACATACCTGTAAAATTAGCAAATATGGGTATATGGTCAGGTTCCTTTTGCTTGACACAGACAGGGATGGCTAATGTGGGTGCAAAACCTTAGCTAACTCATAGCAAAATTTATTAAAAATCTTAATATGCTATGAATACTTTTTTTGGGCAAAGCTTTATTGGTTAAAGATCTCCCTAACGCCCATGTGTATAAGAGCGCGCGTGTGTGTATAAGAACACACTCGCACACACACACAAGAACACACACACACGCGTGTATAAATGAACACACGCGTGTATAAAAGAACACACACACATGTATAAAAGAACACACACACACGCGTATAAAAGAACGCACACACACACACGCGCGTGTATAAAAGCGCGCGTGTATAAAAGAGTGCGCACACACGTGTGTATAAAAGAGTGCGCACACACGCGTGTATAAAAGAGTGCGCACACACGCGTGTATAAAAGAACACACACACCCACACACGCGTGTATAAAAGAACACACGCGTGTATAAAAGAACACACACAAATTTTGATGTGTGTATGTTGCTTAATAATAATGTAAAAAGCTATTCATTAAAACATTTTTCTTTCACATTGTAGCGCAGTAAAAGAACAATCATTGGCTTTTTTGAATCGAACGAGTCTGACAACTACCGAACATTTGCAAAAGTGGCAAACATTTTACATGATGACTGTGTTTTTCTTGCTGCATTTGGGTAAGCATTGCCTTTCTGTATAAAGTGATATAAATGACTTATTGTTTTTGTTATTATTGTGTAACAAGTCCTATATAACTTTTTTTCTTCCTTAGTGAAATTTCAAAACCTGAGAGATTTAGCGGTGACAATGTAATATACAGGCCCAATGGGGTAAGTGTTTTTTAAGTGTTTCCCAGTGACGTCAGTGCATGCGTCGGTTCGTGTGTGAAGCTCTGCGGGCAATTTAATTAATTTTGTATTGGATTCAATGCAAAGTTTTGGTTCGGTGGCAATATTATCTATTATATATTACATGCTACTGTAATTATTTTACAGGTTTTACTATTTTTTTTATTTAATATTAAATTAAAGATTCGACATATTTCGGTGGGTTAAGCCTGCAATGTAAAATTTTCATGCAAAAAAATGCAGGCTTTTTGCGTGAAAATATAGACATAAATAGAACGCTAGGGGGTTGAAGGGTGATTTACATAACATGATTTACATAACATGATTTAAATAACATGATTTAAGCCTTATTTGAAGGTAGCCATAGACAGGCATCATTCATTACTCTGGAGATATACCAGATATATGCAAGGAATTTTTTTACTTGGAGGTGAAAATTTGTGCATGCTAGTTGCTTCTGATAAGAAAAATTTGGAATATGGCAAAGAGATAAAAAAAAATTTAATTTAGTTTTATGTGAGTTTCATGATGAATAAAACAGATTTTGCCTGAAGAAAAGTTTGAGCAACATTTTTCATGTTCTTTAAAAAATTCTGTCTGTAATGTTTTCATCTTTGTATAAGAATGATTCTTTGGTTCTGTTTTTTTCTGTAACAACTTTCTATATGAAATAAGGCATATTTTTTGTTGCAGGAAAGTGTCCCTGATATGGTGTATTTGGGTTCACTCACAAACTTTGACCTTTCCTATGCTTGGACTCAAGATAAATGTGTGCCCCTTGTACGAGAGATAACATTTGAAAATGGAGAAGTAAGTGGACTTTGTTTCATTATTTGTACATTGAAAACTGTTTGGCCTAGAGATTGCACCTCAGATGCCAAATGCTGGGTTTTGTGTAAATTTAATAATTAGCATGCAATTTGTAAAAAGTAATTGCTCCCACCGGTCAGTTTGGTGACATTCTGTGGTTAGGTCAGTGTATACGGAGTGTAGACTCTCACAGTGTATACCCTTTCCAGAGGGTTACAGGTTCTTCGCATTTGCTCATACAAACCATATTGGCAAACAACAGGGTTTAACATTTAATTCATGGTAAAATAAAATATATAATACATTTTTCAAACCAAAAAATGAAAAAGCCTTATGTACAAACAACATTCGTATTAGGGACATTCTTAGGATTTGCAATTTTATCATATTATAATATATTATCATTTTATTTTATTTATTTTTTTTTATACAGGAGCTGACCGAGGAAGGACTTCCCTTTCTAATACTTTTTCATATGAAAGATGATAATGAAAGCCTAGAAAAATTCCAACAAGAAGTTGCACGACAGCTTATTAGTGAAAAGGGTTAGTTTTCTTGCCTAATATTTTTTGTACTGCTCTCATCTTATTGCTAAATGTTATTAATTTATATTAAATGGTAATTAATTAGTGGCAATAAGCCTAAAATAGGGGGCTGATCAATACCAAATATGACCAATTTGGCAGTTTTACTTTTATCCTTTGTAGGGGAATATCATGTTATAAACAATTTGCTGTTAAATTTCTATGCATGTGTAACCTCAGTTTAACAGAATTTGCGAAGGATTCCCAAACCATCAATGCATGATGTATAGAAGCAAGTAAACCTTTAAGTTTAGTAATCCAATTTTAAATTTAAACAAGGAATATTGGATAAACATGGCAATTTCCTTTTTAAAGAAATAAGTGGTCCCTAAAGAACTGGGTACCAAAAATATATATAATAAAAATTATATATTAAATATTATCACATATAATAACTGTAGTGGTCTGTTTATTTAAAGATATATTTAATTGTATAGTTAATGGTTTCATTCTGTCGTAATGAAAAGGCCAGAGGGAGGAAGAATTTTATGAAGTTTTGTGCTTGTACCAATACTTGACTGTTTGTTAATATACTAGGGTGATTGTCTATTGGGAGTAGGTGTTTTTTGCTCCCTACATCTTTACTGTTATTTTGATTGAAAATTAATGTTGATATGCATTATGATATGATATGCATGTAAATGTGTACATTAAATTGGGTGACAGTTGTGCTGGGGGTACAGTACTGCTTGTCCCTTGATCAATTTATCCTGTTCTGTTCTATGGGGAGGGGCGGAGGAAAGACATGCAGCAGAGGTCCAGCTGTCGGGCAGATCATGAACAGTGTCAGAGGACATCTGTACTGCCTGATTTGCATCCTGGACAAATGTTTAGGTAGTGAAAATGTAGTGTATGTGTGTACTGTAAAATCTTGTTTTGTTATCCTGCTGATATGGTTTTCCATCATGTCATTCCCACTGATTAGATCACTATAAAAATCCTAAAGATTTTAAACCTTCCTCTGTTTTCTGCTTTCCCACTGAAAAAAATTCCCTGATTACCTGTCCTAGTGACTACACATAAAATAAAGGGGAAATGTCCCTAGTGCCATAGTCTTGTTTGGCGCTTACACAGGGCTTTTTTTCCCTAGTCCCAGTGGCTTTTTTTTTAACCTGCTGTACATTTTATTTTTTTTAAACCTGCTGTACATTATAACAGATTCAGCAGGAAGTATTTAAATTGTCATATGTAAAATAGCCCTTGGCAAAAAAAGGTGTATGCTGTAAAACAGTAGCAATTTGAATTGCACAGGTAATAATATTCCAGGTAATCTTCCTTGGCTCAGCTGTATGTATGTATGTATTTTTTTTTAAATATGTTTTTATTGTGAACTATTTTATTACAATATACAGAGCAAATTGTCATGATATTGAAGGATAAAACATTTACATAAGGTACAATATAAAAACTTTGGCCAGATGAAATAGCATTTCATTACCATTAGTTTTTGGGCTTTTGTTAGAAAGGTGAACAAACAAGGTGATGCAAAATTTAAACAGTAAAAAGTAATGTCATATTGGTTGCAAAGAACGCAAAAATAATCATATCAGGAGTCCGCAGACCAATGCCTAATAATGAGAAGTAATGGATGCAAACTCCAAGCGCCAGTGGAGTCTACAGCCATGTATTTTATTTTTTTTTTACTGTTGCTTACAATTGCCTTCTTTTCAGTAAATTTCTTGAGTCTTTTTGTTCTTGCTAATGTAAACCTTTTTTAAAAGGAGAAAGGGGTCTACCATTGCTGACATGAAATTGCTTGTTGTCTGGCATTTATTTTGACCCTGTGGCTTCGGTGCTTTGAAATTTCACCTGGAAAGCACACAGGAAAGCAAATCATGGAAACTGTCAAAAAATGGTCCTGGTTAGTTGATTAAAAAACTTGGGGTCAGATGGTTAGCATAGCAGCCAAACAACTTGCATGTTCATCACTTTTTCTGTGGTCATTTTGTTTCTTCCTTGGAATGCAGTTAAAAAAAAAAAAAACGTTTTCTTATTTTCAGCAATTGGATGTGGTAAACCATATTTATTCTACCTCAATATATTTGCTGTAGCAATTTTCTAGCTCACCTAATTTTCCCAGTAGTTCAAAGCTCCCTTTAGAAGATCACAGTAAGCAGTATCATTCCAGACAACTAAAGAAAATTGGTACTTTCCTTAGTGAGCAGCTTCATGTGTACTGAGCACTAATACATGTACAAGTTGGCCAGTGCTAAAACAGATTTTAAAACCATGTATTTTAGGTATGCTTACACTGTTGATGAGAGTAACTTATTGCAGAAAATGTAATCTTTAAAACAAAAAATGTACTAAAAAAACTTTACTGTAATACAATTTTAAGTCTTTTATTTTGGCCCACTATGCAGGGAACTACATCTGCATTTGGGCAAGGCAATTAGGTCAACAGTACTCATCCTATGCACACAGGTACAGCTTATTACTAGAATTACTTCTCATGCTATATGGATTTTTTAAATATATAGCATCAAAGAAATACAGTTTTTCTATACATTGCACTTCTTATAGCATCCTGTATATTATTTTGAACTGATTGATTCAACCTTTAAAACATAGACTGGTGACTTCACAAATTGCTTTACTTACTGGAAACCTTTCCCCCCCCCCTCTATGCAGGATCAATAAACTTCTTACATGCAGACTGTGACAAGTTCAGACATCCTCTTTTACACATTCAGAAGACTCCTGCAGATTGCCCTGTAATAGCAATTGATAGTTTTAGGCACATGTATGTTTTTTCGGATTTTAAAGATTTATCGTAAGTATATTTTATACTATTCCACCCCTTCTTAAAATAATAAAATATTTCTGTATTAAATGTCTTAACATGGTCAGACAATTGCTATTCATCAAAAAGCTCTGTTCTATAGTGTCTAATAGCAAGGCCAGTGCATGTGAAAGAAAATCACTCCAAAGTATATTACAGAAACAAATGGAGAGTGACTGATCCAATTGTAGACACAGGTGTCAAAAAATGCATTTATTACAAATGACTACTTAACATACACTCAAAATTGGGCTTGATAGGAGCATTAGATTGTAAGCTAACATAACTAAAAACAATAAAAACAACGTAAATTATCAGTGCTTTTTCAATAAATTATAATAGCGTATGCTGAGGTATTAAAACGTATATGCACATCCCCCACTCACAGAGGTTTATGCAAAAGGGGCCAAGGCTTCATCTGAGTATTTGGTCCAGTGGGCACTGTGCTTCCCTTGGGTTAATTAGAAATATTGGGATTTGGTAATGGCTTAAAATAAATATATATCTAAACTGGCATTCTTTCAATATCTAATAGCTTTCAAAACATTGTTGAGATTCTGTGGCAGGGGTGTCAAACTCAAATAGACAGAGGGCCGAAATTAAAAACATAGACTGACTTGGGGGGCAAACTTGAAATTTATTGAAAAAATTGAGGACGTTTACTACGAAGACTAATTTCTCTCTATCTATGCAGCCTGTGTGTTGTTCATCCTCTCACATCACAAGTTTGTCTGACACTAAATATTACACTACGCAGTCTCTGATGGATTGAAACAAACACAATGCCCCTGGTAGTCAGGCACCATGTGATCATTGCATAGGCTTTGTGCCACATGATGGGTGTACAGGAATATATACATATATACATACATGGGGATCCCGCCATGTGGAAAGGAAATGAATGCAGATTATCTAGATCCTCAGCCTAGTACTGACTGTAAGTCCTCCCAGCTATGTACTACAATTATAGAAATACAGTTGGGACAATTTATCCCATTGTTTTCCTGCTGCTGATACTACCTGATATAGAAGATTCAAATTAACTGCGGTGCTGCTTTCACCATTTGTATGCAGAACTACAGTTACAATGTATTACTGTAGGTGCCTGTGATGTGTGAGAGGGGGGCAGGGATATCTCACCTCCTGTTCCATAGACGCTAGTGATGCCGAGACTACAAATCCCGGCATTACTTACTATAGAAAAGTCAATAGAACAGAACAACAATGCCAGGGACACGCATAGGCCGCTGGCCTATATATGCGAGTGATGCTGGGAATTGTAGCGGCATCTCTTGCTGCAATATGTAGTAGCGGACAAGCAGGCCGGATGTAATTTATTTTACGATATCTTTGGGGGGCCAAAAAAAAGGACCTTGCTGGCCAGAGTTTGACACCCCTGTTCTATGGTTTACTTACTTTTTTTTAAAATGGGCCTGTGATGGGGGCAACATCCCAAAAAGGCTCTTGCAAAGTTTTAATCTTTGAATTGCTTCTTGATCTGTAAATTGATGTGATATAAATGTTAAAATGTGTGCATTATGTTTTCATATATCCAACAAACCATTTGTGTTCCTTTGGAATAAATCATTTTCAGGATCCCTGGAAAACTAAAGCAATTTGTGTTAGATCTACACTCCGGTAAGCTACACAGAGAATTTCACCATGGACCTGATCCAACTGATGTATCCCCTGGACAGGTATTGTTCAACAGTATGATTTAGTGTAAATTTCCTTTCTCATAATGGGGTAATTTACCCAACAGATTTTGGCAAATGATAGACCTAAACCATCTGACAGTTTCTTATCACTGTTTCTTATCACTTATCACTGTCTTATCACAGTTTCTTATCATTCTTATTGCTGAGAATCCTGCTTAAGATTTTTGGGCTGCTTTGTGGTAGGTGGTATAAGGGATTGTATTTATTTTTATTTAATTACTTGGTATTGTTGAGAATGCAACTGTGCACAGGTGAGCATCTGTAAGCAAGAACACCGAAAACGTCCAGAAACTTTGTTAGAAATGGTGGCAGTAAGATCTTGGTGTTAGAATATCCAAGATATAAGACAGGGCTTCAAAAATCAGAATGTTTTCTCATGTAGGAATGCTTTTTTTTTTATAAAAGTACTGATAGGGTGGAGAGTTTTACCGTTTTAACATCCCAATTTGAACATTTTTACCACAAATATTTGGCTGAGGTCAAAAGTGATTTTTCACAGCTGCTTTGAAGATTTAGAATAAAATATTATTTATATATTTATATTATTCTAAAAATAGTATAACATACATACATACATAGATGTGTGAGTGAAAATTGACAGTTTTAATTTTTACATTTTATAGCAAACTCAAGATGTGGAAAGCATACCTCCTGAAAGTTCTTTTCAGAAGTTGGCACCAAGTGAATATAGGTACACCATACTGAAAAGGGACCGTGATGAGCTTTAAACACTTAGAACTACCTTGAAGCCTTAACATACGATGATCATGTTTCAGTACGGTCAAATAAAGTTAGCCTATATTTTGATAATTGTATTTTTATTTGGGATAAACAAACAGTAATTAATGGTTTATTTTTATTTGTTCCCACTGTTTGTAAATATGTTTGTGTTAGTGGTTTCTCTCTGTACAGACTTTTAAATCCATAGAAGACAAAATTCAAACCCTGTAAACAAGCTGTCCCGTTTTATAACTCATAAAAATGTGTCATGACAATATCAATGAACTGATAAATTGCACTCCCAACCCCAATAAATTAGATTTTTTTGGATGTGGTCTGTGAGTGCGTTGTCTTTTTCTGTGTTAAATTTGAGTAAGCACAAAACTTAAATATACATTTTTGTTTAATTGGCTAGAATTTCATGTGAAGCAAGCGCAGAATTTGTGCAGATCTACACAATCCTAAATATACCCGCATACTGAAGTGAAGCTAATGCACCTTGCAATGACAAAAATGGAGGAGAAAGAGGAAAAGGAAAGGCTTTTATGAGACACTCATACACTTTCTAATATAAAACATACATTTTTATTAAATTGTAAATGTTAAAAAAAAGTATTAGTATTAGAACAATATTTGAATAATGTATGTAAATCATGTCATAACACTTTCAGTACCATACAACTTTTTGTACATCTAAAAAGCAAACAAAAGTACAGAAATCAGAAAGGGTCCCCCTTCCCGACACATTTGGCCCAAAAGTGCTTGCTCAGGGGAGTGTGAGGGACCCCAAAGCAACACTAGAGGAGAGAACAACAAAAACCTATATTTGCAAAGAAACCAAAAAATACAGTGTATTATCTAAAGTCAGCACTAAAAGGAAATGTCTTCCAATGTCATCATATTTTCATGAATTTATCACTTACAATTGATGGTGTCAGCAATATTCAAATTCTTTAAAAACAGCGAATATCAACTGCTGGGATATAATTGCAGATCTGATTGATAAGGAAATTGTTGTGTTCTGGTGAAAACATAAAACCTTAATACATTGTATTTTTTGGCTTCTTTGCAAATATAGTTTTTTGTTGTTCTTTCCTCTAGTGTTGCTTTGGGATCCCTCACACTCCCCTGAGGAAACCCTTTTGGGCGAAACGCGTCGGATAAGAATAATGGTGCCAAAGCACACATTCAAAATGTGAAGTTTTTATTTACTTATCTTTTAGAAATGTTGTGGTACTGGGCAGGGTAGAACACCTGGTTTGGAGCTAAAGGCAAGAATGTTACAGGGTGGGCTGCCTTGAGGAAATTTATTAAAAGTTGTCCTTTGTTTATATGTGACTTAGTTGAAAAGTTCATTTCTGATGATCCTGACAGCACTTCCTGTTGCAGACTGACATTGCTTTGTAGAAGTGTTGCTAACCTGCTGTGTAAGCGCAATGAGTTGGACTTTGGCTTCTCTACCCTAAAAGCAGACCAATGGGAAACGGAGGTACTGACCATAGCAGGCTAAAGTCTTGTTTAACTTTGCAGGATTTATAAAAAAAAAATGTTCTTAAAAAAGTGATACATGTAAAACATATTGGTTGGAAAAAAATGGTTAACATGTACATTAGGACCACAAGCTGACCTTCAATTGCTTTGGTAAAAATAAACCTGCCATATTAAAAAATAAAGGCCTTCATTTTAAAGCACCAAAAGAAAATGGACCTTTAAATCACGGTACAAGTATGTAGCCAGCTAGGCAAGTATGACTCTTGCATTTTGTGTATTCCTCTTACACAGGTTACCTATTGTAACATAGTTTCTGTCATTTCAAGACAACATCTAATTTCTCATTTTAAATACATAATTTCAAAATTTTATTGACCATTTGTGCACAGAAAATAGGATTAAAAGTGTAATCAAAATGCAGAGCCACTACAGGTCACTAAATACATATCTTGCACCTGAACTTTTCCTCAACGTCTTTGCTTAAGTGCATGTTGTCAATTGCTGGAAATAATACACTAGAGGAAAAGTCTGGAAAAGGTAGAGTTTGACTTAACATTTGCAGCAAACAAAACACTTTTTACTTTCGCAAACCACATTGAAAAGAAACTAGGAATATGACTGTATACTATATGCAACAAAGACGCATAGAGCTATTACTTAAACTGTACACTGGATGTTGACTGTGGTTTTACTAATGCCGTACCTGAATAAGAACCTTCAGTGGTCTCTACACTTGAGACAACTCAACATTAAAGACAACATTGGGACAACAACAATTAAAGGCATTTCTTAAAATAATGTGGGATTATATAGTTATTGACAAATTCTTCAGGTGAATTTTTCTTCTTCTTCTTGGTTAAAATCCTTTGTATTACAGGCCAGTTCTTCAATGTTTTCCTTTCTATGTTGTAAAATTTTTCCACCTGTAAAGCCTAGAAGTCCACCGCCAATTGCAGCTGCAACACCTGATACTTTTAATCCTACCAACAAGCCGATTGGACCTCCAACCAAACCACCAATAACAGCACCTGCTGCTGGAAGCACTGACAGCTTGTATTTTAATGCCTAAAAAAAATATTAATAACAGTCTCTCACGTAGGCAATATAAATCAAAAGCAGTTAACAATTAACTTTATTTCTTGCCCAAGGGATACAGGAAGTCATAAACCTTTGTGTTATGTTGTCAGAAAAATAGCAAACAAATACTGTAGGCCAGTCATGGGATATAATAAATATGCTACCAGCATGCCTTTTTTATTTGCTAGTGTCCAGAGAATATGAACATCTTTTGTAAGGTTCCCTTCTTTAAGATCAAGGCTATGTTTAGAAGCGAGGTTTTTGACGTATTGAGGGCTAGAAGGAGGTCTCTACATTTAACCTTAATCAGGACATTGTCCACTTTGTGTCTAGCTCTAGTTTACCAGAAGATTTCTCCTTACTATTCCCTGTTCATTCAAGTTCAATTCTTTTTCTAGCCATTCAAGATGGCCCTAGGAAGGGAGCCCCTTCTCCTTTCAACACTTACTCCACTAGGGCTTAATAGTCATATCCTTTAGGACACCCTTAAAGCTACATATAGTACCCAGTTCCCAGTTGTATTGTTGTTAGCAGTTGTATTAATTGTTGCCCATCATTTATTTTTAACGTTTTGACTTCCTCTATCCAGCAATAAATTAAAAAAACATTCCATTTCTTGAGGGACACAGGTCCCATGCCTGTGTTACTGCTCAGCTACTAAACTGAGAAATGTTGGTAGTAGGTGGAGTTATCCTGGGGTTGGACCACTGTCTTTTTGCTGGCCAGTATCAAATCCTCCTCTTGGGGGCCGTATAATATTCCTCTAGGTACTTACTGCGTACCTCAATGAAGCCTGCTGGTCCATTGGTGGATATACATGGGTGTATATGTATGTGGAGTAATAAGGACGAATAAGGAAGTTATACTGTTTAAGACAAGGAAAGAGAGATTCCTCAATATAATTCATCTCAATGCCACATCCCTGATAAGGACCATAGCACAAGAACAGAAAAGAAAACTTGGGGCTTTATAATATTAAAAACCTTTATTTCAATACAAAATCACTACAATTTGTGACATAAAACCATCTATATTGAGCACGGACTCCTGTTTGAACATGAATGATGCTAAAGCCATCGATGTGTTTGAGAACGCTTTTTTAGGACATAACGGGATCTTTAATTTCAATACATGATCATATATTCAATATTTGTATAGTGCATATATGTATATATAATATACACACATACATACATATGCACGCACATACATAAATGGACACAACACCATATAACAACCATAATTTATAGAGAAACTTTAATATAGTATAACTATATATAACTATACTATACTATAGTATATCTCCATGTCAAGATCGCTTCTGTGTGCCAGCGCTCCATGTTTGTGTTTGACTTTTGACTTTATTGCATAGTGAAATTCAAAATATATGATTTCCTCTTTCTGTTTCTCTTCAATTTCTTAAAGAATTCTAATAGTAGAAGTGTTGAACCCCGCCATAACAATATGTGGCGGAAGTACACTGACAAGGTCTCATCTGCAAAAATCTCCCTCTCCCATCCCCCCAGATACAGGTTGGCATAGGCTGGGATTTTTATCACCACTCTTATTTATTAAAAAGGTTCCTTTGGAGCTGCCCTGCTCTTCTGGTATTTTCTCTTTGTGTCTTTACTATACCTTTACAAGAGGTTTTTGAACAGTCATGAGCAGTTCTTAAGTGTGACTATTATGTTTCCACATAAATTATGGCTGTTATATGTATTTGTGTCTATTTATGTATGTGTGTGCACATGTTCATATGTATATGTATGTGTGTATATATATATATATATATATATATATATATATATAAATATTTACGTACTATACAATTATTGATTATGTTACCATGTATTGAAATTATGGATCCCTTGTTATGTCCTGAAGAAGAGTTTTCAATTCCTGCGAAACGCGTCGATGACTTTATCATCATTCTTTGATGTTCAAACAGGAGTCCGTGTTCAATATAGATGGTTTTATGTTACAAATTGTGCTGATTTTGTATTGAAATAAAGGTTTTTATAATTTTTATACCAGCGTCAAATTGTCCTGTAAAGTCCCAAGTTTTCTTGTCTGTCCATATACTGTGCCTTTATTTATATACTGCATTATTCGCTACACTGAAGCATGAATCCATACTGCTCCAATCAGACTCTGATACTCTGTGTTATCTTTTCCATACCATTAAACATACCAGTATTTTCTTAATAATAAGCAGAAACTGTATGCATTCATTAAAACTAAGTTTAACCACCCTGCATTTCTCCATCCCACAACCACCAAGCATGTGCAGCTCAATGTTGGTTGAACCCAGCATTCCCAGCTTCCCATGCGCATGATAGGAATAACTGAACTCTGGCGCATCCCAGCCAAAGATTGTCTTCCTGTGAGTAAGATGGTTGATTAACTGCTGGTTTTGTTCCACTTTAAATCAAGCCTAAGATTTCAAAATCACATCAACTTTAATGAAAAGGCACGCTTCTGCTAGTTTTTTTAACCAACAAACTGCTTTTAAAAGAAGTAGTCATTAGTGGGTGTAATAAACATGCTAAATGTCTCTTCAGAATTAAGTGGTCTATGATCAAATATCAGAAACCAATGAGACATGCATTAATGCACAAGTGTCACTTATGTATAATACAGGGCACCCTCACTGTTCATCAATTCATTTATTTAGAAACAAAGAATCTCTGAACTGTGCCAAATAAAAGATGTCTGATTCTTAGTACTAAAAGAATGATTGTTATAGCATATCACAGAAGAGATTGATTTCTTCTGTACTAAGCCCTCCCTTCTACCCATATGTCATTCCTTTTTTATTTCCTTAATTGCTGTTTCCCTCAGCATTAAAGACGGCAAATCAATTGGGTTAATACAGAAGATTGCTAGTAGGCAGAGTACCATTGATTCAACAGCAGGAGAACATCCCTACCTTCCCCAGGTTTTTGGTTCCCTCTTCAACATTCACAGCAGCAGTGTTGACATGGTCTTCAATGCTGTCAATCTTCTCCTGCTGAGTCTAGATGCACAGGAATTATGAGTGAGATTTCTTGCTGGGAAGCAGCAGAAAGCCAATACACACTTTTTAATTTTTGTAATCATGGACCCTGCAGCAGCTTTCATCTGCAGCACTGTGTAGCAGCACAGCTGTTAATGGCAGCTCACTAATAGCACCTGATAAACAGTGCTGGAAGGAAGGAGAAATTAAAAATAAAGCTTTAACCATTAGACATCCATCTTCCTTTTCTGCTGCTACTTTAACTTAACTAATTTATTTGAATAAATTAACATGCTTTAAAACACATGTCATATTTACCTTCTCCTTTAATATAAAGTCAAACATTTACCAGTATTGATTGGTGTGATTAAGTGCATACTCCATGGCTGGCATCTGTGTTACCTTTTAAGGACTTACTAAATAGTGAAGGGGGATGAGGATGACAATCTTGAAGTATGCACCTTCATGTACAGTAGTCAGTAATGGAAGGACCAATATTTTATCCTGACTGATTTATTTAAACTTCAAAATGTGCCAATAGATATGGGTTACTGTCATTTACAGATTACCATACATGAACTCTCTGTTTTGGTACATTTACCTCCCTATAAAACCAAGATACTTATCCACAGGATCAATATCAGGTTATTTCACCACACACTCAACACTGTCACACCCAACGGTCCTGAATGATGTATTTATTGCATGTAATAACATGTTTATGGGTGTAGAAAGGTGTATAGTGTATTTTCAGCTAATGCATATTATTAAATTTTTACAGTGTTCATCTCAAAGCAATCCTTTGCTATGACAAGGCATCATAATGGCTTTAAATGTATTTGAATTCCTTTCAATTTAAAACAATCTTTGGCAAAATATTTATTGAAGAAGCTCAATAGTAGCTTTAAGTCAGGGGTCCTCAAACTTTCTTTTTTTTTATTTTTTTTAAAGTTTGAATAAGAAAAGAAATACACAAATATAATGGGGGTAAACATAAGTGAGGTGAAGCGAGTGAAGCAAAACAGCAGTGTCAAGAGGAAATTAGGTGGGTAAAATAATAGAACAGTGATCTGTTGGGGAAGGCAATTGGAAAAAGGCCAATGCAAGCCTAAACTTTCTAACAAAGGGCCACTTTACTCTCCTTCTTATCTTAGAAGGACCAGGTCGTGGTCTGGACCAACCAGTGTTCAGTGGAAGTAGAAAATACCTTAGCATCTAACCCTTTACACTGTCAAATGGAAACTTTAATGTAAATGTTTACAGTTATCCCCTGCACATCCTAACCCATGTCAGAAGATATTTTGTTGATGCCAAAGTTGCAAATTTCTCCATTTATCCTTATTTAAATTTACTAAATATTATTCTAATTTAAATTTCTTTAAACAGCTAATTAGGTGGGTACTTCTACTTTCTTTATTTTATTACTATACCAGTGTTCTCCCCAGAAATTTTTTTCAGCCGGGTGGTGGGAAGCTGTAGCCGTAGCTTTCTAGTGTTCTAAGTTTTAAGAGTGTATTCCTTTGTAGTAGTGTAACAGTAAATAAATATAATGAATGTGGTGTAACAAGTTAGGCTTAGCTCATATTAGCAGCAAAAAACATTTACCCCTTCTGAGTGACTTCTGGCAACTGCTAGGCACCTAGGATTGGTAACAGGCAGTATGTGCTGGACACCTAGGATTGGTAACAGGCCGTAACTGCTAGGCACCCAGGATTGAGAACAGGCGGTAAGTGCTGGGCACCTAGGATTGATAACAGGCGGTAAGTGCTGAGCACCTAGGATTGATAACAGGCGGTAAGTGCTGGGCACCTAGGATTGATAACAGGCGGTAAGTACTGGGCACCTAGGATTGATAACAGGTGGTAACTGCTGGGCACCTAGGATTGGTAACAGGCGGTAAGTGCTGGGCTTTTTCAGAGCTAGACGTTTTTTAAGCAGCAGTGGTTCCTGGCATTAGGAATAGACAAATGTAACCTTAATGCCAGTGTGAATTCAGCCTAACTTCAGATGTGCTCCTGAGGCTATATTTAGTTAAAGTGAACTTTTGTGAAAACATTTTTTTTTTCACTTGATTCTTTTACAAAATTAGCCCAGCAGGCTCATGCTGGCTAAGCTTCCACCTTTTCTCTAATGCTCACTTGTACATCCAGTGCTGCCTTGCACTGCGCATGCATGAGATTGAACACTTTTTTTTTTTTTACATTATAAGAAAGCCTCTGAAGGTGCATGCACAGAAGGAGCAGTGCAGAGCCTCTTGGAATATGAGACACAAATATCCCAGGAGGCTGTGGATTTCTCCTTTGGTCTTTACTGAAATGAAAGTGAAGACTGAAGGGGAGAGGTCCTCTCCACAAAAGTGTAAAAACAAAAAAAAACCACATTTTTCCATTATATAACAGAGAAAGTCACTCTTTAATATAATGTTAAAAATGTGGAGATGCTTTAATAGCATCATGCATGTGATATCAGATGGGGACAAGACAGACAGTGACCCCATCTTATCACTGTCCATATTCTTTTAAAAAACACTGTCTGTGAAGTTTATCCGCAGTGTGTAATGTCATCTGCAGCGCAGTGTGATAGCAATGTGAGTGTAAAAGCTGCTTGTCATATTCTGCAGCCTAACAACTCGCTGTGTTCATACCTTTATATCTCCTAAACGGTTGGTTGTATTAACTTGAAATTTTTAAGGTACACGTTGAGGTATAGGAAACTGAAACTGTAGGTGCAAGTGGGGGACACTTGTGGTTAAACCCTTCTAAAATGTAATTAGTAAGGCATTATGAGAAAATAAATCTCTACGTAGCAAAGTTTGCTGCCTGCTCTGGTACACATATGTGTCTGCATCTTACCTTAAACCCTCTTTCATCACCATGGCATCATTACAACATTAAAAAAAAAAAACTGTCCAAAATGCACTTCCTTGTTACACATGACTGTAACCTTCCAGTACCTCAACCTCAATAAAATTTTTTGGGCAGAGTTCATTTTCCAATGATGCCATAGTGATGACATTTTAGGGGATGTTAGTCACAGATGTTCCCCACTTGTACCTATATTTTTGGTTTCTTACATCTCCCCATTCCCCAATTAAAGTTCAGAATGTTAGTTAAGTGGACAGGAATGTGTAACAGGGCAGGGAAGCCCATTTTAATGGGCAGAGTGTTTTATGCTCTAATGATGCTGTAGTAATGAGATTGTAAGGGGAGAATGTGCCCGCCACTTGCACCTATATTTTCAGTTTTGTACCCCCCACCTCAGAGAAATTGGAGTACAAGGAAGAGAAGCAGACAGTAGTCTCAAAGGTATAGATTTGTGACAAGTAGGTATATATTTAGGGGCCCGCCCCAATGCTCCTTGCTTTGTTAGTGTCCCCAGGGGGTCCTCAATTTGCATTTTCAATTTAGGACTCCTAGTTGCACTTTCCTCTGAAATAGCAACCCCAAAGTTCAATTTTCATAACATTTTACATTTGTGACCCCCATATCCTGAAGTTCTTTAAAGCTGGGGGGCTGAAATTGTAGTACCTAGTATCTATGAGGGTCCCCTGTACACCCTGAAAATTACAAGTCATTATGACATACATATTAGGAGATATGGAGGTTTGTACACAGAGAGCTGTGAGGATGCAGAACCGCATGCAGACTTCACACACAGCTCTAGCAGTGGATACATTTCACCAGCAGCTTTTTTTTTTTTTTTTAAATAGAAATCCGAGCTCGTGCTATCAGATAGGGGGGAGGCTGTCTGTTTCTCATTCACATGAAGGCTGAACTGTGTGCTCACCTCTCATCACAGCAGCAATCCTCTGAACGGATGACACAGAGCACAGATGGCACAGAGCAGCCTCACTGAGATCCGTGCAGAGGATGAGTGCTGCCGAGGAGAGGTGGGCGGGGTATTCAGAGCAGCCGGGCGGAGCAACCGGCTAAAACCCTTTCGGGAGAACTATGCTATACACAGTATTTATATAGTGCCAACTTATTACGCCGCAGTTTACAAAGTCCAAAGTCATGTCACTAGCTCTCCCTCAAAGGGGCTAACAATCTAAAGTCTCTATCTCAGTCATGTGTCATTGCTACAGTCTAAGATCAATTTTTGAGGGAAAGTCAATTAACCTAACTGCATGTTTTTGGATTGTGGGAGGAAACCGGAGTACCCAGAGGAAACCCACGCAACATGGGGAGAACCTGTAAACTCCATGCAGATAGTGTCCCGGCTGAGATTCAAACCTGGAACCTAGCAGGCCAGAGTGCTAACTACTGAGCCACCATGCTGCCCTACTTTTTTACGTTCAGTACAGGTCTTACATTGCATAAAGGAAGCAAACACTATGAGAAAAACATAAAAATATGCAAGCAGGTATTACAGTATATCATTTTGAGGATATGACATTTTTTTTCAGCACAAAAGTGTAACTACTGTATGATTACCTGAGCATCAGTTCTATATTCATATTATTTCTTTATAATATTGTTTACATGTGCAGTGAGAAAAAGAGAGTTTACAATACCTAGTTGCTGATAGAATGTGGCATACACTGATTGTATTATCTGTACCTATATTAGACTGTCATGCAGGAAAAATATTACTGTCAATTACTATTCACAAATTACATTATTCCTTCTCATAAAAATAAAATTTCATCAATTTACATCCTCCATCATTTGTGTTTATGTATATGTGTCACAGCCACATTTTTCTATTTTGTAAAGAGCATTTAATTAGCACAACAAAATGTGATCACTACGTTGGTGAATCATATTGTATACACTCGGAAAATTGAAATTATACGGAAATGTGATTTAAGCATTGGACAACTGCATACTTACATGTACCAGGTGAGAAAACTCATTTACCATGTCATTTAGGTCAAGTAAATCCTAATGGTAAAGAAACAGAAACAAGGCAATCCTAAATAATAAATTATCCTAATTTCCTTTATCTATCAGATAATATGAACACATATGTAAATAAATGAAGTATAAAACACTGAGTTTTTACCTTTTCCAGTGATGTCCAGGATTCTAAGGCAATCTGATCTTGAAGTTCTATGAACTGATTGTTAATTTGGATTTCAGAATCCCCTACACAAAAATCTACAGAGAAAACATACAACATAAAAGTAAATATGAAAACCAGGAATAAAACCAAAAATAGCAAAACGTGCAAATTATTAATCAGTATACTAGGCTAGACCTATGCTTCTAACCATTATTCATTCTGATCAATGGGGATTTCTCCCTGGCCACGAAGCTCGGGACAACACTATTAGAACGATAAATCTGACTGATTTTGCCCACGTGCATTGCAATTCCAACATACAGGGAGTTGGTGTAAAGTGGCAAGAACATAAGGTAGCAGCGTTTGCCGATGGTTTGCTCTTTTATAAAACCTCTCCCAGGACCTCCCTGCCTAATGTAATAACTGAATGAATGCGCATTCAAAGATATCAAATTATAAAATTAATCTTCGAAGCACTAGCTCTCTCCATTCCACAGGAGCTCACTAGTGACCTATCTCTTTATTTCCTGTTCAAGTGGGTGAAAACAGCTATCACTGATCCTGGGACCCAAATCCCTGCTGTTCTTTTTTTTTGCTGGTAAATCTAAATTTTCTGCCACTATTGAATTGATTAGAAGGGATTTGGTTCGGTAGATGCAACATTCTCAAAATGAACATAATTCCCCATTTGCAGTGTTTAATGCAAACACTCCCAGTTCACTTGCACCATATGTTGTTGTACAGGTTTCGGAATTTCTCCGCTTTGTCCATGTGTAAAGATGCAGGTCCTTCGACTGCCCAAAGTGAAAAGGGGTATGGCTTTTCCGGACCCGATTCTTTATAAAAAGGCTGTGCACCTGGCTTGGTTTATACACTGGTGCAGGCATCGGGACCAGAAAGCATGGGTGGGGTTGGAGGATGCTTTATCGCCTGTGCCATTAGCTGAAGCACTATGGTTCCCCCTGATGCTCTTACAGGAGGGCTTAAACATCCGCTTAACAGTCTGACGATGCATATTGCTCAGAAATATTTTAGAGCAACAGGGTGACGGACCTATCCATCGCCACTGTCTCCTGTGTTAGGTCATCCACAGTTTTGGCCAGGACTCTCTGACCCATTTTTTCGTTTATGGAGGGTACAGAGTGTTCCGAGCCAGACATTTTTCAGATGGTTCGAGATGGCTTGCTGTGACAGCGTTGCAATCGGAGCACTTTCTTCCCCACTGGGTACCTGGTGGAATCTGGTGCAACTGACGCACTTTTTAAATTTCCTTTCTACTCCAACTCAGTTTGACTGGCCGTTGTCTCACTTAGAACCCACCTGCATTGGTGAGGGTCCATAAGGAGGGACGTTGTCATATGTCATATTTCGATTGCTATTAGAGGGGTCTGCTCCTTCCTGTCTCTTTTTACAAAATGGGAATGGGACCTGAATACTGTCTTTTCGCCGGAACAGCTAGAACAACTTCTATACTTTGGTCACAAGCATCAATAAGTAACTCCTATCAAGAACTGAATTATAAACTACTGACTCAGTGGTATAGGGTCCTGGCTGTCCTGACAAAAATTTATCTGCAGGTAGACACTCACTGTTGGAGATGCAAGACAGACTGAGGTAGTTTAATAACATGTATTTTTGGGAATGTCCCCCCATAACTCTATTTTGGTTCCAAGTAGCAGACATCATTTACAAGTTACCAAAATGTGTCTATTTGCAACAAACCGGAATTAGCTCTGTAATATTTGTCCACTTTCTCAAAAAAAAAGTACCATAATTCTTTGCTTAGACATCTTTGGAAGCAAACTTCTCCCGAGACAATATCCCTGTGGTTCCGCCTGGTAAACGAGATTATGTTGATGGAAGATCTCATGGCGACCAGGGATAGGCAATCCGAGAAGTTTATTAAAACATGGTTTTACTGGATGCAATATGCCACCACCCCTGCTTATATAGCCATTAAGAGTTTGCATACGGATGAGGATGATATATAATTAGATGGTGGCTCTCCCTGTTTTAATGTCTAGCACTTCAGAGGTTGGATTCTCTTAACCCTTATCAGTTTATGCTATGATGCCATTTTTTCTCTTCTTTTCTATTTCCCACACTCCCTTCCCAGGTTTCCCCCGTAGCTATCTTCCTATTTCTCAATCTTGCGTGTTTCTTCCCTATGTTTTATCTTTCCTTTTTTTTTTTTTTTTCTACTGTTTACCTGTTAATTTAGTGGAAAATGACTCCAGTGACTGGTTCTTGCATTATATGTTGATTGTTCTGATGGATATGTTGAAATATTTCAGCTGTTCTATGTCATTATTTGATCTTTGTATTTCAATTTTCTGTATGTTTAACTGGTTACTTATAAAAATAAAGTACAAAAAAACTACTAAAATGTTTGTTTGCCCTAGTTTTTTTAACAAGTTGCAGAACTTAGGTGTAAGGGGTATGCAAAAAAAAGTAACTTGGACATAACTAGAATGTCCATGTGTTTTCTCCCACAGTACTGAGTCTGAGAAAATCACTGGGACCAGTTGTTATTTTGACAGGCCCTCTGTTTAGTGTTTTTTGCTTATTCTGCCCCTTTGGGGAGACTGACTCTCTTTGTGTGTCCTTGTGATCATTGTCACAAAACACAAAAAGTGAGGGGAAATCAAACATTTTTAAATGTCTTAGGTGCAATGTGTAGAGAAAATTCCCAAATGTAGACACCTGTTCAGGGGACAACTTTTCAAATACTGGTTTCGGAGTTTAGGTGTTAGTTACGCCCCCCCCCCAAAAAAAAAATCATGTCAAGTTCCTTGGACATACCTAGTATGTTTACCTGTTTTTTATGACTGCTGGGTTTTAGTCTGGGAGAGGTCCCATGGAAGGGAAGGAGGAGCATGAGTGGGAGCTATCTCTCTGCCATAGGACACAATAGCAATTGTCTTTGGTTGGTCCCTACAGATCATTAAATGACGTTGGGAGACTGCTGTGCACATACTAGATTTTTTCTCATAATGATTATGACAAATTTTTATTATTGAGACAAATGAGACAAAAATCTAGCATGTGCATAGTGGTCCTCCAATATTATCTAGCAAGTGTGCACACACTACGTCTGAAGGATAAAATAAGTAAATCATTTACCTTTTGAAACAGAATTCTGCTCTTGAGTTAAACTTGCTTCATTTATGAGTAAGTTCTCCCCTGTTTTTGAGTGAATCTCCAAAAAACTACTGATTGAATCTAAAGCTAAATTTTTTACTGGATGCAACACTTTTGCCAAGGCCTGAAAATCATCACTTCGCACTTTAAGAAAAAGGGTTTCCATCTGCTTGATATTGGCACGAAGTTGCTGTAAAAATATCAAAGAAATTAAGTCAGTTTAAGTAAGTATCAAGTATAATAAACATGCAAAACAAAAAGAGACATTAGGACTGTTTTACTAAAGATGGTTAGAATGTTTACATAATAAATTATGTGAATATTCACTTTTTTATCCAATCATGTGTAGATAAAAAAAGATAAACATGTATTTGCTTTTCAAATGATTGGTTTGGTAAAGTGAATCTTTACAAAATTTATTGTACGAGCATTATCAAAAGTAAATCAGCTTCAGTTTGTTCATATGATCATATAGTGTTCACATTTCTATAGCCTGTAATATTGCACTATTGCATTTTAAACATGGATTGTAATACAGCCCATTAATAATCGCAGACACTTTATTAGCATTTAAAGAAAAAAACAATTTAAACTTTTCCTTTGCCAGCCTAGTTTTTAAGTGAGACTATTGATCTGATGGTAGATGCACCCACGCCAGCTGCTCCTCAAGAGTTTCCCTGCAATGATTTGTGACTCCTCTGGATGTTGAAAGAACTCTTGCAGCTGCACACCCAATAGGAAGTGCCCATGTCATGCAGGAAATGACTCGTAACTGTAACTGTAGAGATCACATATCAACACGCAGCTCATAGACACATTTTTTTAAGACTCATTGGAGTCTATTTATAAAGCAGGGAATCGGAAATTTACTGAAACATTCCTTGGTGGAAAATTTTCCAGGACCATGTGTTTCAATAGCAGCAATGAATTGTCACCGTGGAATGCTTTAGTGAATGTCAGATTCACTGCTTTATAAATACACACCATTAGGTAAAAAACTTTAAACATTTTGTAGAACTTCAAACCTGAAATCAGCTTGTGTAATTTGCAAATACATATGCTCTATGCATATTTTGAAATCATTCAAAAAGTACCCTCCATGAAAACAGTTGAGTTTTTAAGCATATTTGAACAACCAAACATTAGTTCTTTATTTAAACCAGACGTATAGACAAAAGATGATATACTAAAGTTACACAATGTATTCATGGGATTATAGCCAGCATTTTTAAAATAAAACCTAAACTCTAACCTAACACTAATACATTTTTTCACAACTACTACTTTAACTTGGATTCAAACGGCCATGGCTTTTTTATTGGCTTACTAAAATCCCTAAAGTTACCAAATAGATGTTTTTTCAATATTTATTTAACAACTACTAATGCAGACTCGGCCATCACAGCTCAAGTCGGAAACTAAATAAAATTCTATTAAGGTCCTCTCCAAAAGAAGAGACCGTGCCACATAAATTAGACCGTGACAAAGAGGGAGGGAGGGAAGAAGCTTCTTGCTCTCTGCTGCCAATGGCTCTTTCTTTTATAGGTTCCTATCCACGTGCTGTGACCGTTGGAGAGGAAGGGGCTCTTACTCTTGTGGATCTTCCATTGAAAGTAAGTACCCTGCAATATTAAAATGAGGCTATGCGTATCTTAGACATAAGAGAGCAAAGCAAATGCCCTGTATTTGCTGGCATAATCCCATGAAGGAAGCTAGGCATTTGCTACGCTCTATTATCATTCTCATAATCTCATAAAAATACAGATTTGTTGTGGAATAAAATATAACATCCTCTACATTTACCACTAAAAAACCTGCAAAATTTAGTATTCTGGTAGAATATATAATATTTAAACTTCGGATATTGAGAGTCTGGTGTTCTCTTTGCTTTTCGCGTGTGCAAGGGATTTCCAAAGATAGTAAAATTATTTGAACTCAAAATAATTCCATTGTAAGAAAAATAATTTACAAGTACCATAAATTTCAAATTCATACCAACTTGCCCAGGATTAACCAACCCATCAAATTCTAGCCTTACTGCAAAAAGTTAGCTTGCAAAGAGAAAGAAGGGAATTTTAAATCCTAAATTCTTTTCTATAGTATAGTGGAGCGATACCTTGGCTAACGAGTGACCCTGCTAACGAAATTTCCGGGTAACAAAGCCTATTTTGTCAACTCTTGTTGCTTATTTTGAACTCTTCTCATACCAGTATCAGTACGGTGCACGCCAATTGTGACTTTAAATTTGAGAGGTAGGTGTGATTTATAGCTTTATTCTTTACTTGGCTAAATTCTGCTATGGGGGATTGATTTAAAATTAGTAAATTATTTTCTTGTTTAATTAAATAAATATTATGCTATACAGTATGTCATATTTCTTTTATATTTTTTATAAAACAAACTTTAAAACATAAAAAAGTCTAAAAAGTCCAAAAAAAGTGAGCAACAAACCCAAGGGAAGCAGAAAGTTGCTCACAATTGAGCAAAATACAGAAAAAATGTCAGCATATGAAAGAGGAGGATTTAGGGGCTAAGCATGGCATAGCATCATCATCAATAGCTACAATTTTGAAGAAGGAGGTGGAGATTGAGGCAGATTCAGTTGCAGCCGGTGTGAAGATCTTGGTCTCTCAGTTCCAAAGAAGTTCTGTGAGTGAAGAAATGGAAAAGCTAATGATGATCTGGATTAATGAGCATCAAATGGCCGGTGCCAGATTATCTTCAGCAAAGCCAGAATGATTTATGAAGATTTGAAGAAAAATGTGGCAGGACCCAGCAGTGCAGAGGAAGAATTCAAAGCAAAAGATGGTTTGAGAAGTTCAAGAGAAGGTCAGGGATCCATAGTATTAGACATGGAGAAGGAGCCAGTGCAAAAAAAGAGGATGAGATGTTTGCTAGGGAATTTCAGGAGTGGATCATCCTTCATGGATGCAAGCCAGAACAAATGTTTAACTGTGACGCAACTGGTTTGTTCTGGGAGCAAATGCCCAAAAGAACTTTCATCACAAAAGAAGAGAAGCGTATGTCAGGTTACAAACCCTATAAAGATAGACTTACTCATTTTTTGCTAATGTAAGCGGTGATCTCAAAATTAAATCCAATGTTGGTCTACTACTCTGAGACACCAAGAATTTTCAGGAAGAATGTTTGCAAGTCCCTGCTTAGTGTTTATTGGAAGTCAAACACCAGGGCATAGGTAACAAGAAGGATATTCACAGAGTGGATCCTGGAGGTGTTTGAACCCACAGTGAAAAAATAACTGAGAGAAAAAAAAAAAACTTACCTGAAAAGGTTGTGCTTCTTCTGGAAAATGCTCCAGGACCTGCACCTGGCTTGGAAGATTTGGAGGAAAATTTTACCTTCATCAGGATAAAATTTCTTCCTGCAAACACCACGTCTATTTTGCAACCCATAGAACAACAGTTAATATCAAACTTTAAGAAGTTGTATACAAAACACATGTTCCGAAGATGTTTTGATGCAACTTCATTTACCAGTCTGACTCTGAGAGAATTCTGGAAGGATCATTATCATATCCTTCATGCTATTCAACTCATTGCCATTGCATGGGACAAAGTATCAGTTAGGACACTTACCGCTGCCTGGAAAAAGTTATGGCCAGACTGCTGCAAAATAAAAAGTGCTGATTCCACTGTTGAAAATGCTGAAGAAGCTGCTATTGAACTTGGTGCTGAAAATGCTGACATAGTAGATAAGATAGTCTCCTTGGGCAAAGCATTACATTAGGAAGTAAATGAGGAAGATGTAGAAGAATTAGTTGAAATAGCAACGCAAAAGATCTGACAACAGAAGATTTTGAAGAGTTGAAATAGCAACTGGATCAAGAAAGGGACAAGGAATATAAAAAGTGCTCATCAGAGGGGGGCAGCAACAAAATGGGAAGAATGCCAACAGGTGACATTACAAAAAATGCTGTATTGCAGAAAGTTTCAGGCTTTGGCTACAAAATGGCATCCTAACAAAACTGAAATGAACAAACTTCGTGGCCTTGGTTAAGACAAGTGTCTGAAAAAAGTGTTCAGAAAAAAAGAGAAGTTCAATCAACTTTGGACAGATTTTTAACTTCTCCACCAGCAAAGAGACAGAGGCCAGCTACTAAAGAGGAGACTTACCTTGAATAAACAATGAAAATTTGGAAGAATTGTAAAAATATTGTGTACATAGTAAAATTATTCCACAGTACTTTCCATTGCATTCTTTCATTCTCCTTCATCCAATTGGAAAGCTGTTCATCTCAGCCTTTGGTGAGTTTATGACCTTTTATATTGTGCTTTTTACTAATATTATAAAACTTATCTTTAAATTGTGGGCAACATCCAGAACGAATTAAGCGATTTTCTATAAAAATCTATGGGACATCACGTTTCAGCTAATGAATGTGATTCCAGAACAAATTATCCTCGTTAGCCGAGGTACCATTGTATAGTAGCATCAAGGAGCGAATGTAGCAGTAACGACTAAACCTTATAGCTCTAGGTTACATCTTCGACTCCACTTTGGGTGGAAAAGGTGCCCCACTTTGGGAATTGAAGATAAAAGTTTTTGGATGTATGTAGGGTTAGCATGTAGTTTACAAGTCCTGATTCTACTGGCTCAGTGAATGATCGCCTCCTTCTGTCACTAGGTAGGTTTCCTGACCAAAACAGATGACAACAGACAAAAGAGATGTTACCATTTACCCAAGTATTATACTTGGCACACAGTGAGGTGGGTAATTGAAAAAGGTTGTCAGAAATATCAGGAAAGAGGGGGTCTGTCTGCTATAGAGACGTAATTTAGAGTCCGCAGGGCCAGACAGCCTTGTGCCCAGGGCCTAGCCCAGTTGGGGATAGAAACCCAGCCAGCCTGGAGGAACAGGATAAACATTTGAGAGCAAGAGGAGCCTGGAGGTCTATCAAGGTGTCTGCTGGGGAAGAGAACAGATTGAGAGGATCCCATGATCCTTTTACAGTCAAATATAAAAAGGCACATAGATGCTATAGGTAAAGGGTCCAAAAATGTTGCAGGAAAAGACAACACACAATAGCTAATCTGTGTAATCTGGTTTCTAATTTAAAATGTATTATGTAACTGTAGTTTATTTTAGTAACAGTCCCCTCTAGTGGTTAGTAAAGATGAAACAGGTTAAATAATATTTTTTTTGTTTTTGAACAAATTGCAAGACATCTGGAACAATGTCCTTTAGAGAGATGAGACCAAAGTGCAGATATTTGGCCACATAACACAGTATCACACTGGTGGACCTTTAATGATTTTAGCTTGTTTTGCTGCCACATGACCTATGCACCTTGCAGTTAGCGACAGTGAGCTTCTCTGTAAACTAAAGTATTCTAAACTCAACTGTAAGGCCATTTATGCAAAAGCTAAAGCTTGGCTGATAATGGGTCATGGGGCAATGGTCCCAAGAACACCAGCAAATCTATAACAGAGTGGCTTAAGGAGTCAAGGTGCAAGGTGTTGCAATGACTGTGAAGGAGTCTTAAACAAGAACTATACTCAAAAACTAGTCTTTCAATTATTATTCTATTCTTACTTACTTGCACTAAAATGTCAGTCTTCCCTGGTGGCACTGGCTGGGTCAGCTTGTATCCATGAATCATTCGGTTGACAAGCTATAAGGGGAGGAGGGCTAGGGAAGAATTTTATTACTTAGCTGCTTTGTTCGTAATTAAGTGAAAAAAAACTGAGCTGATTTCTCCGGTAAATATTGACTAAAGGTTTTCTAATGCATTTACAAGCATCTAATTTCAAAGAAAAGTGTGAACAGGAGAATATTTCATATCACAATAATTAATCTGATTTATTTGCACACAAACAGAGCAGAAGTCCATTGGCAAACATTTAAATAGCGCAAAGGAAAAAAATTAATATTATGGGCAGGGTGTACTATCAATTGTCTAAATAATGTAAACAATACAAAAGTATATTTTTGCAATTTTTGTTTTAACTAAAATAACAAAAAAATTTACTTGGAGGCTAATGCACCAGCATCTTTTCTATTTCATCAGTTATTCAACACAGCAAGAAAAATAAAAATTTGCTTTCTTTACACTGAAAAACTACAACACATATATCCTAACCTAGGTCAGAAAAAAGCCAAAAATGGATTTCATGTATGATTGCAGTATTTAAAAGCACATCATGTTACTTTTTTTTGTAAATCCAAACACCCATTTCTTCATATTCTCCGTCTGTTAAGTTTTTCTAAGAATGTTAAATATGTAGTCTTTCATAAATGGGTTCACTTAGACAAACACATTAGGAACTTCATGTTTCTCAACACACTGCTAAAAAAAATGTGCTGTCTCATTGGGACACCATGTTGTTGAGAGGTGTAGGAGGTAAAGAGAAATCTCATCATAGATCATTCGTAGAAAAAAAGTGGAGCTGGTCATTTACCGACTATAATTGGGGAAAAAAGGCAGAAATTAGAGAAGACAAACATGCTAATAATTAGCTGATGAAAAACGGAATGTGAGAAAAGGACAGTGGAGGGGTAAAGCAACTTGAGCTTAACAACCAAAAAATAACTGAGCTTCATCCAGAGGGAAAATAAAGAGGCAGTTGAATAGGATCTGACCACAGACCACTGGAAAGAATAGGTAGAAAGGGAAGATGACATCAGCTAAGGAAGAGGGGTGGAAAGTAGAAAGACAAACTGTGCCACAGAAAAACAAGCTGTAAGATGTACTTAAACTTGCAAATCACTTTAAATTTGGGTTCAGATCACCTCTACCTGACGACAGTAGTAAACCTACTACTAGATTAGAAACTGCATCAACCAGCTTGATATACATTTGCAACCTATTAAAGCTAAGCACACAAATAAAATACATATATAGCAGCTTTTATTATCTGCCAAATTATTTGTATTTGCATCAAAAGAGGAAGACAACAATATTCATTCATACAAAGCATGATTTTGTATAAAACAAAAAAGCATTAGTAGCCAAATACATCAAGGTCATCATCAAATACAACAGAAGGTGGAGTAGGAAAAAGGATCAATCAATATTCATATCAGTATATGTTACCCTGCAAATCATAGATTTCATATTTTGTACCTTGTGTCAGACATATTCTATTGGGACCAAATTTTGTAGAACTTTTTAGGCCAGCGCCTACCATCATATCTCAGTTAGCATGGAGGGACAACCTAATTCACTAGATTATCACTTTCTTTTATTTACTTAAGTAAGGGGATCAGAGTTTTCCCCAAACAAAAGGCAGCATAAAAAAGAAAGAGAGCCTGTAATGAGCTTTCTGATTAGGTACAGGTAGTCCCCGAGTTATGGACATCTAACATAAGGATGACTCCTAGATACAAACAGGGCTTGACTGGACAGATATTCGATGGGGGAGGGGAACGGTTCGCATGACTTGCAGAAGAAATCTTTTGCTAAACACAGCTTGTGGGTGATCTTAGGGGGTGAGCTCTTTCAGCAGTCTCTTGTAACTCTTAAATTACCAAGACAAACTCTGCAGTTGTTTCTTTTTACATATCAAATCACAGCTTGCTCCTGAACTTAATGAATGTCTAGGCTCCATAAAGTTTTTTTTTTTTGGTTTGTTTGTGATTAACTTACAGTGAGGATTTAATACAGTAACTGTCACCACGCTGCCTAATAATATGTTGAGCCATCTGTCCTAATTGCATTTATTAAAATATTGTACATGTTCCGACTTACATACAAATTCAACTTAAGAACAAACCTACTGTCCCTATCTTGAATGTAACCCGGGGACTACCTGTATCCCAAAAACAGCATTCTGCTTTAAACATATTGGTATATCAAAACGCTCAGTAATAAAAGGCCAATCAGATCAGATTCTGATTTGGGACATTCTAACCTTGAATGTATAGAAATTACTTGTTACTACTAATAATCCGATACATAGAATTACTAAAGAATTTTTTTTATTTTAAACTTTATACTGTTGCCATTTTACTTATTTTTGTAAAGTCTTTCAGGGTATAATATATCCAAAAAACGTTTTATTATTATTCTTTAGAAGAAAAAGAGTGTCCATAGATTGTAGTTCTGTCATTTAGCCAGCTTTAATGGAATTAGTGGAGGTCAATTGTAATGTCCAGTGAAAAAGTAGCAAACTTTCCAAAGAGGAAGTCACCTAAATGAGCCCAATTAGAACTCCAACTGCATGCTTAAGGTAAAGATAAGAAAACATAAATTGGCAAAATCTCAAGTTCTGCCTTGTTTTGCCTGTTCAAAGGATTTCAAACTAATAACAAGTAGGCATATTTAAGATCATGTTTTACCCATTTTGTATAATTTATGCTCACAAAATAATTTGAGTTGAAAGTTACACCAGACTTGTTGAGGAGGGTTGCAAAGACATACTTTATACACAAAGATAGTTTATACACGTTTAAATTACATTTATTAAAAAACTCTAGCAATTTTGTGGCCTACCTTTGTATATAAGTTTTTAGGAGTTTCAAGAAAAGCTGTTGCAGTTGCTAATTCAGCAATGGTTTTCAAAGGGATTATCAACATGTGTAGTTAAGACATATCAAAGATGCCAAATAGGAAAAAAAAAGTAGGGACAGCTCACACTGTGAAAGCTGGAACTGTAGCATTAATAAAATATTTTGGTCAGAAAGCAACCCCAAAGAGAGAATGTTAGAAGATAATTAATTTCTGAATTAATAATATAAATAATGAATATAAAGGAATTTAAATAAAATATACAATATAAATGAATATAAAAAATGTGTGTTTTTTTAGAATAAAAGTTGGCTAAAATAAATAAAATTTGGAAAAGAATATAACCTAAAAAAAAATTTACTTTCCTATACATTTCCTTGTAATAAATAAATGTATATGCATGTAATAATAAATGTATATGCATGTGTGAGTTTTTCTCTCATGTATTATTTTTATTTGAAATATTTTTAGTTTTACCTACTATGTTAAGGGAGCCCCCTATGTGATCATAATAAACAGGTCCTTTCTATAGGTATATTGGGTCTATTAGACCGCTGATATCTTGTTTGCCATTTGTGAAAGCACACTGAGGGAAAAAGTCCCTTGCCTACTTTTGTGCTTCGCATCAATGTAGGGATTTTGACAGCTCTGAAACCAGAAGTGCTTATACCTTGTCAGTTGAGGATTTTGGAAACACAGTTACAGAAGTGATGGTGAATGGGTTCAAAATGTCATTACATCAGTGAATGTAGTTGCCAATCAAAACTACAAGGTTCCCTAAAGCAGCCCCAATGCAACCTACTCTTGAGAGAACAGAGTAATCACCGAAGAGAGTTGCAACTGCAAACTTTGGGCTTTATTAAAGAAAAACTCTTGGCAGAGATGTTTATTTGTAGACTGCAGATGGACAGAAGCTAAAGCAGAAGTATGTAGTTGGTGGGGGTGTGATTATGACAATAATCTGAAAGTAGTAGAATGTTGTGATTTAATACTAGAATTCCCCCTCCTTACCTTCTTGTGTTACCACCAAGACTGCGTTTTTTTTTTGGTTTTTTTTTACTTACTTGAACAGTACGCCCAGCATTAATATGTTCTTTGTGCAACTTATCCCATGAGTTGCATTTTCGATACTAAGAAAAAAAATAAGAATAAGAAAAATAGGATATAAAGGAAAACTTCAAAAACTTCAATCTTCCATTTTTCACAACTTTGACCCTGTTCTTTGAACAAACTGGGAACCTGAATAACTTAGCACTGGAAACTAGCAAAGGAGTATTCTAAAATGTTAAGGAGAAAAGTATGTACATTAAAGCACATTTTTTGTATTGAGGTTTGCTATGTTACTGTTCCGAATTAACTTTAAATTGACTGGCAGCATGCCACAAAGCCCAAAAACAAAAACTTCTACCTGCAGAATTTTTGCCAATGGTGCATGTACTGTTGGGTACTGTAGCACAGTGACATGATTTTAATCCTATGGCACCTCCATGAACATGGAGTACCAAGTTAACATGTACTGAAATGCAGAGGTTAAGAAGCTCGAGGTTATTGGTTGTAACTAAAAAAAAAAATAGTCATGTTCGGGTTTATGTAGGAGTTTTAACCCCCTTGCGGTAATCCCGAGTGTGACTCGGGGTGGAAAAAACTAGCAAAAAGCGGTAACCCCGAGACACTTTGGGGTCCCCCTTACCTCAGCCCCACGTTGCAGCGGCGATCGGACGATCCTGCTGTGATGCCAGGCGTCTTTCTGTCGGGGGGCATGGCCAGGCGGGAAATTTTGAGCAGATTACCAAGTATTCTGCTTTTAGATGCTGCCTGGGTGCCCGCCACCTCGCTGCACGCATCTGCAGTTAGATGTGATGCACCATGCAGGATTTCTGCATGGTGCATCATATCTAACTGCAGATGCGATCACCAATAGTAAATTCCAGGGGTGATGCCAGCGGCGAATTCCCGCTGGCATCACCCCTGGAATTTACTGCAGCTGCTTGCATCACCCGGAGATCAGCCTCCGGGTGATAAAAGCAGCTTCAGTGGAGTGAGCAGGGCAGGACATCCCCACCGCATCACCCAGCAGGATGTGTGACATCTTTCGGGTGATGCGATGGAGTGATGGATTCTGGGGGCGGGAAATTTAAAAGCAGATTACTATGTATTCTGCTTTAAAAAAAATTTTTTACAGTAAAAAACACAGCAAAACACATAATAAACGTATAAATACATATTGTAGTGCACCAAGCATCATTGCCCAGTGCCCTGATTTACATTTTGCCCACTATTTGCCCTGACCTTGATCTGACCTTTTGATTACTGATCACTTCCTGAATGTATCATTTCATCACTTTGTCTTTGACCTTGATTGTTCCTGACTGATTGTTGGAGACCGCATGGCATCCAAACGGCATCTCGCCGGCGCAAGCTCTGTTTAGGAGGAATTTGAAAGCAGCAGTAGCGATTTGGACTCCCTTGTGGAATCGGGCTATAGTGATTCACCAGACAGCGAAAGTGAATTTACCGACAATTCTGAACCTGAGGCCAGTTCTGTGCGCATATGGTGTCCTATTGACCTTGATGCAGACCAGGCAGCACCGCCAAGATTTCTATTAACTGGCGCACCTGGGATGAAAATTGAGACTGAATGCGATGACCCCCTGGCATACCTGAAGTTGTTTTTGACCGATGAAGGTATAGAAAAAATTGTTGCAGAGACAAACAGGTAAGCCGCTCTTGTGTTTGCTATTTGAAATTTGCTAAATTTTTTTTTATGTAAACGTGCTGCTTTGTGTTTGCAAACTTTTTGAAATTTTTTGGTCTTTTTTTTTATACAAACATGTATGCTGCTTTGTGTTTGCTAACTTTTTACATTTTTTTTTATGCCAACATGCACGCTGCTTTGTGTTTGCTAACATATTACTTGCAACCTGCACACTATAAAAGCACATATCCTAAAATACATTTTTTTTGTTTTATGCAGGTCAACAACAAGGTGCTCTACACCTGAGGTTTGCAAGAAGGAGAAAGTGTGAACCTGTGACCAAGGATGACATTTGGCTGTTTTTGGGCTTGGTGATCCTGCAGGGAGTTGTGGGCAAACCCATGCAGAAGTGGTACTGGTCCAAGAATAAAATGATTGCCACTCTATTCTTTGGCACAGTCATGCCAGAATACCGCTTTTCCCTCATAATGAAGTACCTGCACAAACAATGAAGAATTTGATGAGACTACCCATCCTGCACTAAAACTGAAGAAAATTGGAGTCTCTCAGTGTCTCAGATGATTCTACAAAATTTCCAGCAAACCTATGTGCCAGAAAGAGATGTCAGCATTGACGAAAGTCTAATGGCTTACAAGGGGAGGCTCAGCTGGGTGCAGTACATTGCGTCAAAGAGGACACGATTTGGCGTGAAGACCTATATGCTGTGCGAATCCTCATCTGACTACATCTGGAATACAGTACTGTACTCTGGAAAAGGGACACAGTTCAACCCCAGATACAGCCATTATGGATTGGCAACATCTTCAGTGCTATCCCTCATTGAGCCATTGCTAGATCAGGGCTATTGTGTCATAACTGACAATTTCTACACCTCTCCTGAGCTTTATGAATTCCTTCTGCAACACAGAACCGATGCCTATAGAACTGTTAGGGCTAACCGGCGCAACCTGCCATCACTGTTTGCAAAAGGGAAGCTAAAGACAGGAAAAATTGTTGCCTGGCAGAAAGATGATGGCCCTGAGATGGCGTGACAAGAAAGATGTGTACCTGATGAGTACTGTCCATGATGCCTCCACCGTTCTGGTACACACAAAACGTGGGAAAGAAGTTATGAAGCCACAGGTGGTGATTGACTACAACAACACCATGGGAGATGTCGACAGAGCTGACCAAGCCATGACATTCTACCCAGCGATGAGGAAACAGCAAAGGAAGTACTACAAGAAGATTTTTAGGCATCTAGTTGAGCAGTGCCTACGTTCTGTACAAAAAAAATAGTCAGAGGCCTGTTAATCATTCAGACTTCATTTTGCAAGTTTCCGAATCCATAGTCAAGAACAACCAAACACCATCAGTGGCTATGAATAGACCTGGACGTCATGCTTCCACCATTGTCAACCCAGAACGCCTGACCGGTCGTCACCACTGAATACATCCCACCAACCCAGAAAAACGCGGCACCTACAAGGATGTGCGTGGTTTGCTGCTTAAAGACCGATGACAGAGGAAGGAAGAAACCCAAAGAAACCAGGTTCTACTGTCCTGACTGTGATGTTGGACTTTGTGCAGCACTGTGCTTCAAAATCTACCACACCCAAGATGTCTACTAAAAATTAAAATATTTTTTTTTTCTAAAATCTGCATTTAACTTATATTATTATTTATCAATAATATTGCACCCTTGTTTGGAAAATTTCAGTGGTAAATATTTGATAAAATACATTTTTTGATAAATTACACTGTTGTGGTCTATTATTTCATTATTGTTTATAATTATGATTTATAAATATGTATTATATTATCATTCATGATTAAAATATAATAAATAAATATAATTATTATACCCGGGAGTTAATCCCAAGAATTACAGGCCCACAATATAAACAAAAATTTATAGGATCACTTTTTGTATAAAAAAACTGACAGAATTAGAACGCTAGGGGGGGGTTAATAAGAAGTTTTCAATAATATAAAAATGCAAGTTGCTGTCTAACTTTGAACACTAAACACATATATCACAGTGACCTTATTGTTGTAATGGTAATGGTGTCAGGCAGGAAGTGAACCTTTTTGACAACATACAAGGTACCGTTCGGCAAAGATTATTCATCTAGCTGCACCTACACAAGCACTGTCCAACAGGAGGTCAATCTGCCTGCTAATCCCAAGCAAAAATAGTCATCAAGGTGGATTTCAGGAAGTGCGTGGGAGCACCTTGAAACAACTCCCCTCTATATGCCCATGATAAAAAAACAACAACCCACTACTAGTTTTTGTTTCATCCTCTGTTCTCTGTATCTTTCTCTTTGTTTTGTCATCTCACTTTCCTAATTTTTTGTTACAAAAAATTCAATCAAAATAGAGTAAAATATAAAGTGCGCATGCACAGAATAGTGTGATGGACGTGTCCTGATCTGGATCCGCACTACTCGGCTAATTAATGGGCAAACGGGCAACCGTATTGATGGCACATATCACTGGAGGCTGTATGAGTACCCCTGCAACCTTCTACTGTGACTTCCATCACTTTGTGGCATGTCACCTAGCCACAAAAGATGAATTCCTCATTGCACCCCAAAAACAGCCCCATCTAAGACTTAAACAAAGATGGGTAGTCCGGAAGATCATAGAGTGGCTGAAGATTTACTTCTGAGAGATCACCAGGGAGTTCTCCCACACACTTATTCTCACCACCTACACCAGAGCCTGTAGACATGATTGAATGCTTCCATTATATCCTATATCTAGCCCTGGATGATATGGCTAAACGCATCACAGAGCACTTTACTCGGGAACTGAGAGAGCTAGGTAACCGCACAGTCCAGTTGGAGGGTAGAATGGATGATGCAACCATAGTACTGGAAGCCTACAAACTGACTTATGGTTCTAACCTACAAAGTTGATGATCTTGAAAATAGATCACACAGAGCAAATCTGCTGTGAGTGAAAGGATTGCTGGAAAACATAGTTGACCTACAAGCTCTGGTCACAACCTTGTTTCAAGAGTTATGCCCAGATATTCCAGTGTAAACGTTGAATTCGATTGAATTCACCCTACTCCCAAGATCTCAATCAATCTTCTCCTACCAGAAATCTTAAACCTCAAAGTCAGTGATCCAAGAAAGATAATCCAAAGCGGGCTATGAGTAGACTATTGTTTTCACAGTCAAGTGTGCCCTCATGAGATCTAGATCTCCCGAGAATCTATCCATCTTGTTTCTATTGGTGGCGGATATTTTTTAACTCACCTTCAGGTTTTTTGACAACAATTTGATATTAAGTACCAAATATTGTTTAGGGCCAATTCAATATTACAATGTTTGGTTTTTTATATATCTCTTGCAAAATTCAGTCTCAAATTCTCAAACATATAGGATGTTTGATAGTATTTTGTTTTTTGCACCAGGTTTACTGGGATACTGTCTTTACAAGGTTATTGATATTAGAGGTTGAATGGTTGTTTTACTGAAAATTTCTATATATACTTGACAATATTCTATATACTTGATATAATTCTGTTTTGGTCTGCCATGGTGTTTCTATGCCTCATATCCAACAATATATTTAGCAAATACATTGGTTAAAAAAAGGGGGGGTCTTAACTGGATTCCGTAAATCTGCTCCATATTCTTTAAAACATCAAATAGCTGACCCTGAGGGAAGATTACGGATATTGGTAGGTCAGCTATGTGATGCCAAGGAGACCATAGTTATATATTACAAACCTAACAATCAGCAACTACCATTCCTTACTAATTTATTTTACATTTTAGATACACATATGTGTGTAACACTTATAATTAGCAGAGATTCAAATGACGTTCCAGTGCCTAGGATGGGCAGGAAAAAACTAGGGGTGCAGCAAGATTTATGTGAGTTCACGAGGTTGTCTCAACAATTTATTAATCTCCTACAGTCACACTCAGAAGTGAATGTTTGGAGAGAACTACATCCAGTAAAACAGGATTATATTTAATTCTCCCACTCTCATCAGATCTATACTAGAATAAATCATGTGTTTGTACATGCACAAACATTACAGTCGAGATATAGTGACAAACACTTGATGTTAGTGAACAAACTGAAAAGACCTGACAGACAGTTTAAACCAATAAGATTACGGAAGTAAGTTTGCACTTTAACTAGTGATCCTAAAAAAATTGTAGGTTTATTTTAGGTGCATTGTACCAAACCTCCTCAAATCAAACCGAACCAATTGCAATCCTTTTTAAATAAGTTACAACTACCTACCTATTTCTTAAGCTTTATGCCACAAATGTGAAGCTCAGATAACAGCATCTGTAGTAATACCTGCTATCAAGTCCCTATGGCTTTACTGCCTCTTAATACAAAAAATATGTGACTGAATTAACTTCGGATAATATAAAATGGCTCTATTCACCTATGTGACTATATCTGTACTGTTACCATAAGTGAATGGCATAATGAAGTAATTTTTAATACTTATATTTGGGTCAGTAACGCTGATATTATCCTTCCATTTGATGCCCTTTAATGTAACAATACAATTTGAGTTTGAAAAATACAAATATGAAAGGAATAGGGGCTTGATCTGGCGAAGTCTTAAATTAGAGCAAGTTGAATAAATTAAGGATTTGGTTTGGACTAAATACAAATGCTTGCAGGTGCACCTGCTGCCATACAGGTTTGATGCTCCTGGCCTTGCGTCTTGTCATGATACTGCTCCCTCCACATGAATGATCTGTGCACATTTTTGAGGAGGTATCCACAAATAGTGGTAATTCAATTTATTAGTTAGTACATACAATTTTTGAAAAAACTCGAGGTAAAATAAATTTTGATTTAATTGTTTACTAAATGAAGTATGTTATACCAACAGATCTCTGCATTTATTTGCTGAAGAAGCGGATATATCCGCGAAACGTGTTAAAATTTTCATATATGTGAGACTATGTACCTATAATGCTTTTAATCGGATATTACCATCTAGGAGTACAAATACCTGGATATAATGATTCATTAGGATGACTCCTGGACTGTTAGCAAACACACTACATTTCTTGGCTAGGTCGCATCGCTGCAATTAGGATGAGATGGTTTCCAAAATTCATATATCCCCTGCGAGTATTACCGATTGCTCTACCTTCACTTATAATACACATATTACAAAGACAAATGCTGAACTTTATATGGGGAGATAAGCGCTCAAGAATTGTGAAGAAAGTCCTGTTCCAGCCTAGACACAGGGGCGGTCTGTCTGTCCCATGTGTTGCAAATTTATTTAGCCACTCAGCTGGCCCCATTGACGTTATATCATGTTAACAACAAACCCCCTTTGTGGATATCAATGGAAGCCTATTCTCTCGAACCAGTTTTCTACACCTACACTCTTTACGCTCGGTGTTCCGTTGGTGGATAGTTCAAGGATTAAAAAAAGCCTATCATTTTATGTCCATGAACGATCTTTTGATTGATTTAAGAAAGAGTTCAAAGTACGTAACTCTGATTTTTTTATCTTCAAATCAGACATTACATTTAGATGAATATACGATTAGTATCTATACCAATTAATTTGACAATATTTGAGCAGATCTGTCTAAAAGAGCTGCAAACTAAAAAACTAATTTCTATTTTATATGATTTCTTGTTAACAAATTTTACCCATACCTTATGCGCATAAATGGGAAGTTGATTTGGCCATAAGATTGGAACAAGAAGATTGGGTACAAATATTGGAACCAACAGCACACTGCAGCATAAATGTATCAGCCATTGAAACCATTTAAAAGTTACTTATGCGCTGGTACATGGTACCACATGGTCCACATAAAATGTCCCCTTACTTACCTAGCAAGTGTTTTCGTTGATGTTCCACTAACTTAATTTTATTCCATACCTGGTGGGACTGCTCCAAAATTAGATGGTATTGGATAGGAATATACCAATTAGCATATACTGTAATGGGACTATCTTTCCCAAAAAACCTGTGGAGGTATTACTTATTCTCCGTCCCCCACACTGCAGCAATTCCCATTTCAAATTACTGACCATTCTCTTCCCAGCAGCAAAAATGGTTTTAGCAAAAGCTTTTTGGTCAGCAACTCACATGGTTTCGTAAGTAAAAGCAAAGCAAAAAATGTCATGGTTCCTCTGTAATGACAAAATGCGAGCATTAAGATCAGACACTGTGGCTAGATTTGAGCGAGTCTGGTCTCCATGGCTGGAAAATTATTTCCTGCATTCATTCTATACTATCTATTGATACTACTTTGATGACTATTTAAGTCAGTAATTCATTGAAGTCCCAAAATAGTTTGGATTATTGCAGCAACATACTCTGGGTTTTTTTCCCCCTCTTTCTTTCTTTTGCCTTTATTTTTCTTGTCTTTTTTCATTTAGTATTTACAGATATACTTATTTTTCGTTTATATTAAATAATGTTATTTGCTAAATTGTATTGATGACATACAGTTATTACACAATGTCTATTTCTTTAATGTTTTATTTCCATTTTTATTACTGTTGTAAAATGTTATTTGTTAAAATTCAATAAAATATTATTGAAAAAAAAAACAAAATTAGAGTAAAATATAAACATCGTCAAGTCAAACTTTTTATTAAATAACACTAACCTTCTCGATATTTAACTGATTGTTCCTTAATCTTTCCAGATCTGTTGGAATAACTACTTTAGTAAACTTCAGCACAGCACTTTCAAGGCAACGGTATGGCACTTTTTGTTCATTTTCCATCTTTTGGAGAAGCGCAGACTTATACGTATAATTCACCTGTAAAATAGTATCATAAACACCTAAAACAACAGAAACCTATGGGAATAAATATAATGTATATTACAAGAGCGTAATCAAGCACAACACAAGTCAACTTATTTCCAAACTAAATTATATATTAATTATGGACTTCAGTTACAGTAATAGTACAAATAAGGGGTTCATGTTTACACTCACAGTTCACATTTTTTATCTGGATTTGAATGAAAAAATATATGAAAAAATAAACATAAAAAAGGCCCTCCATGTATTGTTTACTATATTTACAGTTTAATTTACTATAGACAGGGTCACATTAACTTTATGCATAAACAGAATATATTTACAAATCTCATACCCAATCAAAGAAAAATATATTTTTTAATTGAAAAGGAATCAATGGACTAGTAGAGAACAAATATGCCAGGAAGAATTTTAGACAGTGTGCATATGATCTACTCAGCAATCCATTGTTGCATCAAGGACAGGTAGGTAGACTGAAGGGGTTAAGTTCTCCCGTGTCCAGAACACCCCTGGTCCATGATTGCACAGATCAGAGTCAAGCAGGCTCAAGATAGGAACGAATAGAACAGCAAGTATATAAAAGAAAACGCTCAAAAAAGACATTGTCAACACTTCGGCTTTGTACTTTTGAATGTATGAATTTGAATTTTCAATTCGGCTTTATGCTTTTGAATGTAGCAGTGCCTCACATTGTTTCCAGTTCGGAGACATATACAGGGGTTCAATAGGGGATTCCTATATAGAGATATATCCCATACCTGTTTATTTCTACAGTGGAGATATCAGCCCGGATTCATCAATGAAATGCGCGTACGCACGCGCCGGTCAGCAAGCTCTATTAACGCGAGTCGGGCCCGAGTTCTAGTGAACTCGCCTGCCGGTTTCCTGCAATAATGAGCAAAGATCTCAAATACGCCAATTAAGGCGATTAATTTTCAGCTGCGTGGTTCAGAAGGAGATGTTAACCTCAATGGTGAGGTGATAGCAATTGATTAGCGCACACCGGCGTCCTGTTCTGTGCGCATCTCCAGTTCATTTTACAGGTCAGTTTGAATCTTTAATGCTTGATGATTTTTTTTGTGTAAGGCTTAGTCTACATGGACTGTTTCCCCAGCGTTTAACCTGAGGCGTTTAAAGCCCACGTTTGAACTCCCCATGGATTCCAATGGGCTAATCTACACCAGGACGTTTACTTCAGGAATGTTTTTGAGTGTTAAAACGCTGCATAAACGCGGGAAAACGCATGAAAATGAACTCAATGGAGGCTTTTTCAAGCGTTTTTAAGCTTTTATGAAAGCTTCGATTGAAAACAATGGGGGCTTTTATAAACGTTTTTAGCAGGACTTTGGACTCTGGAAGCTCCCTTTAATGAGGAGACTCCCAGATCTCCACCACTAAATATCTATATACCATTGTAACAGATATTCATTTAACATTTAGATGCCTTCAAGAAACAGAGCTTTGAACATCAACATACGTAGCATCACCCCTGAGGAAGCCTAGATTGAGCGAAACGCGTCGGGTTAACAAAGCTGCGTCAGAAATACGTATATGTTATATGTTCTATGCATTATAAAATAGTTGGTCTCTGTCTAGCATAGGAGGCAAATGACCTCTAGATATGAGGAAATACTCCTCTAATTTTTACTGTGGATGTTTACAAAAAGATTTGGGTAATTAACCTCCAAGGGTGAGGAAGTACCTGATAAATTTGTACTATTGACATTATTGTTTGTTGTTTCACATTTATGAGAATGTACTATTGATTTTTGCTGAATACACTAAAATTTGTTCCCAAAGAATACCCTGTCTTTGAACTACATTCATTCTAACACCACTAATTTCCAGGGTTGGGGAAAAAATTTAATTTTCCTGTCAGGAATTTATCTATAAATTCCCAATCTCTTGTTCCACACTGGTCCCCAATAAAAAAAAAAAATTCTTGCAAATTTAAAACAATTGTCAACACTTCACAATCACCTACTGCCACAAAACACTACAACAACCCACACAATAAAGGCAATAAATAATCGTGTTAAACTTAACCTCTAAAGCATGATTTGAACATGTGAAAAATGCAGGATATGTTGTGTAAAGAGGTCCTTAGATCAGCTCTGAAAAAAGTCAGAATCCAGAAATTTGGATAGCAACTCTGCTAGGGTTGCCATAGGTAATATATTCCAGGACCCTGGAATGGGAAGAAAAGTACTGGGTGGGCCTTCCCATTCAATCCCAAGTACATGCCTACGATTGGGCTTCAGCACAAGCCTGTGTGGAAACAAGCTACGAAGCTGTGTTGCTGTTAAATCAAAAGATGTTGATGCGGACTGTGGAATTTTCACTAAGGACTGTACTAAAGAAGAACGTACTGGGGATTCATGGGTCTCTGCACTCTTAGAGGAGCACTCTCTTAACCTGGGTAAACTAATGTAAGCTGCCTTATCCATTTTGTTTTCAATATACGCTGAAGAAAGCATTATTGTTTTGGATTACAATAAAGAGATAGGTACCATTACTAACTTCACTGTGTGCTTGCTACAAGGGCTAGTCCCCCTCCATATCACAAGTGGTGCTCAGATGCAGGAAAAAGTTTGTGTGTAAACTTGCAAAAGTGACATTTTAAGAGCCAGGCTCATTTTCACCATGGAAGAGTTGGTGAGGCAGTTTGCAATGGCTATTTTTCAAATACAGCAGATGGCCACGGAGGTACAACTAGCAACCCTCAGAGAGTCCACTACAGTTTAAGCTGTGGCCTTGCGTGAGACCACTGAAGCCCAGGCCAGAATACTGTCAGTGGTGGTCCAGTAGCTTTCTATGGATTGAGAATCTACAGTTGTTGCCCCAGTTCTTGTAAAAGGCCCGCCATTTTCTGCAAAAGCTGATAGCAGCAGATGTGGAGGCCTTTTTCCTGCTTTTTGAGGGGACTCCAAAACAGGAAGGGTGGCCCAGAGACAAACAAGCTGGCCTCAATGCTCCATTCCTGTCTAATGAGCCACTACGACCTCAGCAAGGATCTCTCACTTAACTATGCTAAATGGGAGATCCTTGCTCGCCTTGGAGTGACCACAGTAGTCAGGGCACAGGGAGGTAATGGCTAGAAATACTGTATGGACTTACTACCATGGTCTCAGATGTATGACCCCATACAGTTCACTACAAAATGTTTGCAGCCTGAGAGCCTGACTGGAGCCCCAGATGGGGTAGTGTTTAGTGCTAGACCAGTTCCTGTGAGCCATGCCTGTCGATTTGGGGTCTCTAAGTCTGCAGACCAACTTGTGGAGGCATACACTGCAGTAGAAGAGCTGCTCATCCCAGTGAAACATCGGGACACAGCCTTACCTCAAGGAATTAGGCTCCCACCACCAGAAAAAAGGTCTACACTGTGCCCTGGAACCAGCATGGAAAATCTCCATGATGTGTCACCACAGCCTGCTCAGGGGTTGAAACCTGCAGGCACTAGCAGGGGGGTATTAACCAGTGCTAAAGGTGTTTCGCCTGGGGCCACACCAGGGCCCAATGTCCCCTGCAGAAGGAACTATTGCTGTGTGACCTGTCCAGGCGATCATCCTTTTACACCCAGCAAGTGTACACTGTTTGTCCCAATAGCTTCAAGGAGGGCTTTGATTGCACTGTTTTTGTAAACCAGGTTTCCGCCAAACCCTTGCTGCACTTTAGAACCATGGTGACACTGGTGCAAGCCAGGGTGGTTGACAATGTTCGTGCTGTAGGAAAACCTCTCAGAGTGGTCTGCATCCATGGGGACACAAGATACCCTGATATAAGGTTTTTCCATTTTGCAATGAATAAGGATCTGTTGTATCGAATTATCAAGGTGCGGGAAGAGGTTGTAAAGCAATTGCTGGTACCGCAGTCCTTCAGGTGCATGGTCCTAGATCTGGCACACAATGAAGCATTAGGGGGGTCACTTAGGGGCTAGGAAAAAAGAGGATCCCATTACTGACCATTTTTTCTGTGTAAAGGTAGAAAGGAAAAAGTACTGTGCTTCCTGTCGCACATGCCAACTGACTGCGCCAGTATCACACTATCACCTTTTGACTGTACTGCTATAGACATAGCGGGGCCACTGGTAAAATCAGCCAGGGGGCACTAATTCATGCTAGTAATACTGAACTATGCCACTTGCTACTTTTTAGGAAAACCTCTTCTAAATTGCCTGGGAATTCTTTAATATGTTCACCAGGACAGGTTTCTCAAAGGAGATACTTACTGATCAGGGCACCCTTTTCATGTCTAAAGTGATTGATGGCTTGTGTAAGCTGTTCTAGATAAAGCAGTTGCGGACCTCTCTGTACCACCTGCAGACAGGTGGCCTGGTCGAGCTGTTCACCATTCGAGAAGTCCCACAGGCCTTCACCGGATTTTCACCTTTTGAGCTGGTGCATGGGCGTAGGCCTCAAGGACTGCATTACTTGGTAAATGAAACATTGGAAATTGAGACCAGCCTCCACAAAAATGTGGTACTGCAGGTTTAAAGCAGCAGGAACGTATACCCAGGCCCAAAGCTGGGCATATTATCAGTCAGCCAAGGTAAGATAAGTCCCGGTGGGGGACAGAGCGGCTGTACTGATTCCCACTTTAAAGAGTACATTTCTGGCTAGGTGGTTTTAAGGTGGTTGATAAGGTTGGAAACCTGAAATAAAAGGTTCATCAGCCAGGGAAACAGAATCCCTACCAGATTTAACATATACAGTAAATCTGTTGAAACCTTGGAGAGAGAGAGAGAGCCTGTATCTGCCATGGTTAATGTAAGTATTGAACCTGAAAGTATGGAGAGTGTAAAGATAGCCAAAGAATTACTTCAGAGGAAAAAAAAGATTTTCTCTGAATTGCCTGCGATCACTCATATGATAGGCTCGGTAATATTACTGTGCTCTACGGCAAAGGTGTTTAGTAAGTCATATTGTATACCAGGGGCCTAATGTAAAGCCCCACCCTCTCACTAAAAACAGATTTGGGTGTTCCTGTGCATTGACAGTTACTACCGAAGGTTTGTACACAATTTTTCCACCCATGAAGCCCCCGTCAGATGGAAAAGCATTACAGAAGCTTAGGGCTGTACTCTGCCAACATCCTGCCCTAGCAGCCCCAGGCTTTTCCGTTTGTCATGCAGACAGATGCCTCTGATGTGGGACTAAGAGCAGTGGTGTCACAGGTAATTGAGGGAGAGGAACATCCTGTAGTTCTTCCAGGCCGGAAATTGACAGCTGATGAGAAAAACAATGCTGTAGTGAAGCAGGAGTGTCTGGCAGTAAAATGGGCCCTGGATGCCATGTGCTACTATCTTCTAGGGAGAAAGTTCTGTCTGATCTCTGACCATGCATGTCCCATGAATTAGATGAGAAAAAAACCTGTGTATAAGTGCATTAAATATTACAGGTTGTAATAAGTGCAGACATGTGCTTGTGATCAGCAAGCTTTCAGTCACCTAGTACAAAGCTAGGTACAGTAGTTACCATTTACAGATTTTGTGGATGTGATAACTGACTTGTTATTCATCGATTAAATCAACTCACATGGGAGCAAAATGTCAGGCACCATCTGGGTGTAAGTTTATGGTCAAAAAAATTGACTGTATTCTTCTATTAATCAACAATCTTTGCATTCTATTTCCAGATATTCTGTTTCTAATTATTCTAGATTTCTAAATTCATATGTAGCTTTGTACTTTTGTTATCTACTCTTTTTCCTTTCCAATTTATATAATTGAATTGCCTAGACCTGTTAAATCTTTTTTCTCATTTCCTCTACTCATATTGTAAATTGCTGGTACTGGAGTAAAAGTTGCTACTATAGTATGACAATTCCAGTCTGTTTGTGTGCTCTGTTTACTTTTTTAATCTTGGTTTTGTGCAATTTTTTTTTAGCTTTCTCACAATAAACACTTGCATTGCACATATTCCATAGCCCAAACCCCCTGTACTACATCTCTTTACCGATGACAAATATCTGAAAAATGCTGATGAAGTTCCATATCTGTTGCAGAACTTAAACCAAACTTTGAAAGATAAAAATAACAAAAACAGCTTTTATGGCTATATACAGCCTCAATCCAGTGATTTTACTAACAGTACTTTTTTCCTGAGATGTCATGAGTCAGGGAACCAGCACCATTCAACTCACTTGCTCTAAATCCAAATTGTTGCAGCCTGTTAAAGGACAGTGAAAGGAAAAGCACCACAGTAATATGTTTATATGTTTATCTTTGTCTTTTCTTTAGATTCATCTTGTCAACTCTGATTGTACTGCTTTTTTTTTCTATCACAATCCAAGTCTGCTGTACAAGGACTGCAAGAGGCTGATACAAGGTCAAATTTAGGTACTTACATCAATTAATGTATTTTTTAAATGTACGCAATGTAATATTGAGCACAGAGGTACAATAATTTGTGTCTACAGCTTTAACTTGTGACATTAAATTTTAAAAGCAAGAATGTGTGTAGAAATAAAATACAAATATATTTGCTTCATGATAGCACTTACTAAACAGATATTAGTTTAAGCAAACCTAGTGTGAACATAAGGCAGAAAAGCCCAGCAATAAATCAATGCATTTACAGAAGTAAGAAGGCAGTAAACAATGCAAAGATATACAGTATCTTTTGTTTTACTTCATCCTTGCATCCTTGGAGCCTCTTGAAAATGCTAGTATGCTAAAAGCCAAAACACAGATGAACCATTTGCTCAATCAAGTGCTTAGTAAATTCTCAAAAATTTTCACAGGAAAGGTCAGGCATATGCCTCCAACTTTTATAAAAGTATGCAGGGCCTTTCAGTAACAAAAAAATAAATAAAAAAGATGCAAACCTCTTTAGAAGCTTGAATCTCCCTACAGGTCCATCTTAACGGTAATTATCATAATCATTACATTAGTAATGATCGCCCACCCTAACCTACATAACTGAACTCATGTAATAAGTACAGGTCTGTGCTAAAAGAGATCTAATAATTACTATTCTTGGGTGTTTCAATAGCACTCTGTTCCTTTTTATATATTATGTTGACTTTTCCTTGTCTTTTGAGGTTCTGCCACTAATTAGGAGTATATTTCATAATACATATGTCATTGGTCATTGCTCCCATTCCCCTGAAATTTGGTAATATGCAATTTTGCTAATAAGAGAATCTGAATAATAATAGATCTGATACTTGTGATAAAGCTTTGCAAGTAACTTCAAAAATACTACATTCCTTAACCAATATCATTTTCTCCTAAAACTTTAAATGGTGTTACTGAACATAGCGTTACAATGTTAACATAATGTTACAAGAGGAACGCGGAAAAACAAAAATTGCTGTGTTAATGCTGGTCACAGAATCAGCCATGTAGTTAAGAGCAATATTTGCATTTAAATTTGATTATCTACTACAGGCCACATGCAACTTTATAAAATGTTAATGCTTTACAGAAGAACATCACTTACTGATTATGGGGTGACCATGCCTTTACTAGTCATAGCACCTGTGGAGAAAAAAAAAAATAGGACATTTTTGTAGCCCATCAATTTCATCAAGAGTAAGTAGTCACAACCCTTCTAAATAAAAACATACAACAGAACTTTAAAGGTATAATCTGAACTAAACACATAAAGCCTGATTTATTAAAGTTCCACAAGACTGGATAAAAGGATACACTTTCATCAGTGATAAAAGTGTATCCTTTCCAACCTTGAAGAGCTTTATTAAATCAGACCCATAATCTCTAAATACAAAAGCCCAAGCACCCCTAGCGCATAAAAACAGTATTACTAAATATTACAACATGCTTAGTGGAAATTTGGAGTTTTCCCCATCTACCAATATGCGCAGATGGGCTAAAGATTTGGGTATAAATTGTACTCCTATTGAATGGGTTACCACCATCAGAGATACCTACAGAGCCACTAGATGTGAAAATCATTGGGATCTCTTCCAGTGAACACTTAATTTTTGGAATTTGACCCCTTATAAATTATCTAAATTTTCTGACTCTCACTTGGCATACTGCTGGTTTTGCAAATCTCTTCGATCCTATTGGAATTTAATATTTAAATTGATCTTTGATATTATGCTTATACAAATCTTACCCACACCTGAATTGGTTATTCTGCACTTAGACACTGGACGATTTCCCACTCGTATCAGATCTATTATTATTCAGATTCTCTTATTAGCAAAATTGCATATTACCAAATTATGGAGGAACACTCAAATCCTTAATTATAATGATGTTATCGCGGACCTTAATCTTTGTTGTGCGTATGAAAAGACGGTTGCTATTATAAATTCCAACTATAACAAATTTTTGTTTGGATTTTTGTATTTCTCTGAATATTTACTTTTCCTTTGTCCCTAGATGCTCTAAATTTTATTTTTCCTTTTTTTTTTTTAAAAGGTTTATTTGTTATTTCTTTGACTCTTCTATAGTATATTTATGTTCTGTTCTGTAAAATATTAAAATCTTCTAATAAAGAATTATTGAACCATAAATACAAAAGCCATGTTTATGTTTGCTCTATTATTGGTGTACCTTGTATAGTTTTTCCAGATCTATGTAGTAATCCTGGTTAAAACAACTCCTGCTCCTTGCCTCGAGTTTGCTATAATAATAAAGACCAGTTAGTGCACTCTCTCCTGCTGCAGGATAACTGGTCTTGTATCCGGCCCCACACCATAGTTTTCTACAGGCAGACATTAGTGGTTGGATCTGCTCACTGCACTGGTCCAGAGCATTTATATGCTGTGTTTAAGCACAGAGGAAACTGCAAAAACGTAGCCTTAGTGCTGGCAATAAGAATTAAGGAATGTAAAAAGAATTTATAAATTTTCTTGCCATGGATATCTATTATGACAGAAAGTAGAATTTCACTTTAAGATTAAGGCTATGTGTACAGTGCATAGAATTGAAGGTTTTTAACTCACACTCTGACACTCTTCACACCCATTTTGACCGCTCCCATAACCCGCCACAAGTCCCCCTAACCACCAAAAAAACTTGCAGATCGGTCATCTCTTCGGAAGGTGATACATTGGTTGACTTCATACAATAAAAGATCAATACACCGCTTTCACTGGATGCTACACAAATTATTTGCTTACATCACAGTCCAGGTGCAGATAAATTGTCATTTCTAATTTACGATTACTAATACCGAATGCGATAATACCTGTTTAGTCTGGGGATCTCTGCAATAGGGACAGTTTCCCTTCATTAAATAAGATACCGGATAGTTAGCGATAACCTTATTATGAACATATCCTTCTCAGCGTGCAACACGGAAACTGCTCTTTAGTTGTTGACAATGTTCGTCATGTGATCGAGGATGTGACATCGCTGTGTCACGTGATTGCACTGGCTGAGCGATTATAGGCACGGCAGCGTTCGAGAAAGTGTGATTCAGATGGATTTGGGATTAGGAGGCTGATTATAAACAAAAAAGGACATTTTTTTTAAACATCAGCTGATGTCACTGAGCCTTCCAGGAAGATCTTGGGATGGATAAGAATCACAAACTAACCAAAAAAGACAGGAGAGCGCTTCTTGGTATTTCCCACTTTTCCATATGTTGAATTATCCCAATGTTCAAAAATGAGTTGCCTGCATTGGCTTCTCTGTGTCTCAAACTTAAAATAGTTTAAAGCCAGCTCACATAGGATAATATTAACCTAGTATTTGAAAACGGGATATACAGCCTTACAATTTCAGGTGTTACGCTGGTTTCCCAATGTTTCCTTCATTTCACTATTCAATCTGTTCTCCTATACGCATGCTTTTGAATGGAGAGACAGAGCAATTGGAAAGTACTGAAAGCACTTTCCATATATAAATTACATTTTTTATTACCAAGTCCCAAAGAGAATCTGTCTACACACCAAGGAAATATGTCCGTCCTTATTTTTTTGTGGCACAACCATTATTATTATTATTATTATTATTAATAATAATAGTATTAATAAACAGGATTTATATAGCGCCAACATATTATGCAGTGCTGTACATTAAATAGGGGTTGTAAATGACAGACTAATTCAGACAGTGATACAGGAGGAGAGGACCCTGCCCCGAAGAGCTTACAATCTAGTAGGTGGGGGAATTTACACACAATAGGAGGGGTATATGTAGTGCTGGGAAGTAGTGATGGATTCAAAAGACAGAAGAAGATGAAGAAGGCAAATTTGAAAAAATGGGTTTTGAGTGCTCTTTTAAATGAGCAGAAAGTAGGAGCAAGCCGAATAGGAGGAGGAAGACCATTCCAGAGAGTTGGGGCAGCTCTAGAGAAGTCTTGTATCTGTGTGTGTGATGAGGTTATGAGTGAGGAAGTCATTAGTAGGTCATTGGAGGAGCGGAGAGAGCAGTTGGCGGGAGTACTTTTTTACCAGGTCAGAAATGTAAGTGGGACAATAACTGTTTAGGGATTTGAAGGCAAAGCACAGGAGCTTGAATTTGATTCTAAGGTGAAAGGGAAGCCAGTGTAGAGATCTGCAAAGAGATGCAGTGGAAGAAAAGCGGTGGAAAGGCTGGATGAGTCTGGCTGCAGCATTCATAATAGATTGTAGAGGAGAGAGTCGGGTTAGTGGAATACCAGAGAGGAGGATGTTACAGTAGTCCAGACGAGAGATGATAAGAGCATGTACAAGGAGTTTGTTGGTCTCAGGGGACAGGTAGGGGCGGATTTTGGAGATGTTGCGTAGGTGAAAGTGACAGGACCTGGAAATGTTCTGAATATGGGGGGTAAATGAGAGGGCAGAGTCAAAGGTGACACCAAGACAACGTGCCTGAGGGGAGGGCCGAATAACAGTGTTGTTAACAGTTAGATATATGTCAGGGGGAAATTTGGAATTTGAGGGGGAGATGATGAGTTCTGTTTTATCTAGGTTGAGTTTCAAAAATTGGTCAGACATCCATCATGAGATGGCTGACAGACAGCATGGGACCTTATCCAGGACTGAGGGGGACAGGTCAAGGGTGGACATAGATTTGAGTGTCTTCAGCATACAGATTGTACTGTAAGCCAAAGGAGGATATGAGACTACCAAGAGAGGAGGTGTACCGGGAAAAGAGAACTTGGGGAGGAGAGTGGGCAAGGAGGAGTTACCATTGAAAGAAAATTGAAAGGAGCGGTCAGACAGATAGGAAGCAAACCAAGAGAGAGCACTGTTACTGATACCAATGGACTGCATGATTTGTATTAGAAGGGGGTGATCAACAGTGTCAAAAGCAGAGGAAAGATCAAGGAGGAAAAGTTCCCTTGAGACTTAGCTCTGATGAGGTCATTGGCCACTTTAGTAAGGGCTGTTTCAGTGGAGTGGGCAGCTCTAAAACCAGACTGGAGGGGGTCAAGGAGAGAGTTGGTGCTCAGGTAATCGGTGAGTCTTTTGTGGACAAGGCATTCAAGAAGTTTGGAGATATATGGGAGAAGGGAGATAGGAAGGTAGTTAGAGGGTAAGGAGGGGTCCAGTGAGGTTTCTTTAGGATAGGGAGAATTATTGCATGTTTAAAGCTGAGGAGTATTTACCAGTAAAAAGGGAGAGGTTGAATAGTGTGGTTAGGGCAAGGGCCAGGATGGAGGAATGGGCATGGAGTAGATCAGAGGGAAGTGGGTCAAGTGGACAGGTAGTAGACAGAGCTGATGAGAGAAGAGATAAGAGTTTGTCCACAGTAATAGGGCTGAGGGAGGTAAATGATGATTTACAGGTGGAAGGGGAGGGTATTATTATTATTACACAGTTTTTATATAGGGCCATCATATTACGCAGCGCTGTACAAAGTCCATAGTGGTGTCACTAACTGTCCCTCAAAGGAGATCACAATCTAATGTACGGTTGGACTGGCTCGGTGGGCAGAGACATCATGTCTGATTTTGTCTATTTTATCTCTAAAGTAGGTGGCAATGTCTTGGGCAAGGAAAGGATGTTGTGGGGGGAGCAGGTGTGGGGTTTAGGAGGGAGTCAATTGTTGAGAAGAGGTTGCGTGGGTTGGAAGCTTAAGAGGAAATGACTGCAGAGAAATAATTTTGCTTGGTGACAGTGAGCTCTGTGTTAAAGCTTTGTAGCTTGGCTTTGTAGTCTATGAAGTCAGTGCTGAGGCCAGATTTCCTCCACTTGCGCTCAGCTGCACGAACAGTCTTTTGTAGCTGTTTGGTGTGATTGTTGTGCCAGGGTCGGGGGTTGGCAGGGCGGGGGTAGCAGAAGGTGGCAGGGGCAACATTATCCAAACCAAAGAGAGTGGTTTAACATGATGGCAGCTTCATCTGGGGGGGGTGATTTTGGAGAGGTAGGGGGTTAGGGACGCAAGGCAGTTTGAGAAAAGGTTGTGGTCAAGGTTACGGATATCTCTCTGCCATTGACCAGGTCTGGGATGTGGCAAGGGAGGGCAAGAGTTAGATAGGTTGAAGGTGAAAAGCTTATGATCAGAAACGGGGAAATGGTGAGTTGTCAAAGAGGGTGAGGTTGCAGAGTTTAGAAAATACTAGGTCTAAAGTGTGTCCGGCTATGTGTGTGGGGCCATTGATGTTCTGTGTGAGTCCAAATGAGGAGGTAATGGAGCCAGAATGCAAAGTTATCCAAAAATTGTGATACTGGGCCAGGGGGGCAATAGACAACAGCAACAATGAGGGGCAAGGGGCTAAAGAGACAGACAGAGTGGACTTCAAATGAGGTGAAAATGAGAGAGGGTGGGGTAGGAAGGACTCTGTATGTACAGTTAGGCGAGAGAAGGAGACCCACACCACCCCCTACTTTGTTGCCAGGTCTAGTGGTATGTGTAAATTGCAGGCCTCCATAGGAGAGAGCAGAGTCAGAGGAGGAAAGCCAGGTTTCATTGAGAGCCAGAAAGTTTAGAGATTTAGAAAGGAGAAGGTTGTGTATGAAGGGTAATTTGTTGCCAACAGATCTGGCATTCCAAAGACTGCCAGAAAGAGGGGGAAAGGACTTATGGGTAGGGTGAATGGGGATGAGGTTAGGAGAAGGGATTATCTTACTGAGAGCGTATGGAAGGGCAGCACGGTGGCTCAGGGGTTAGCACTCTGGCCTTTGCAGCGCTGAGTCCTAGGTTCGAATCCCAGCCAGGACACTATCTGCATGGAGTTTGCAGTTTCTCCTCCATGTCTGTGTGGGTTTCCTCCGGGTACTCCTGTTTCCTCCCACATGCCAAAAAAAAAAACATGCAGTTAGGTTAATTGGCTTCCCCCTAAAATTGACCCTAGACTACATTAAAGACATATGACTATAGTATGGACATTAGATTGTGAGCTCCTTTGAGGGACAGTTAGTGACATGACTATGGACTTTGTACAGTGCTGTGTAATATGATGTCACTGTATAATATTATTAAAAGGGGGAGGTTTGGTGGGATGTTGCCAGAGAGTATCAGTAGAGAAAAAAGGTCCAGGAGCACAGACAGAGAAATCAGGAGAGTGAAGGAGCAGAGAGACAATGGCCCTGATTCATCAATGAAGTTTGTGCTTCCAGTGAGCCGGTTTCCCGCGGTCTGGAGTCGAGTGCGCTCGTACACTTGCCCCCTCGCTGCCAGCCGGATTCCTGCCTTGATAATAATGAGCAATAGGGGTTGCGAATCTGCCAATTAAGGCGATTAGATTTCAGCTGCGCGATTAAGGAGGATCTGTTAAGCTCAATGGTGACATCATAGCAATTAATTAGCACACACCTGCTCTCTGTTCTGTGCCTATCTACAGTCCATTACAGGTCAATTAGAATCTTTAATGCTTTATCTTCTTTTGGTTAAGTGCTACTTTTTTAGGTTACATTGTATTCATTCACAAAATAATTAATTTATTGTTACATTTGTTGCACTGTTTTTATACGTTTTGGTTTGCTTTGCAACACTGCAAACTAATTGAGATCAAGCTGTATATTTACTAGTTAACGCTTCATAATATGTCATCTCACAATAGTATGAATTGTCACCAAGCATTTGTGATCTAATTAAAATATCATTGTAGTTT